>NC_064807.1:85307215-85362481 GCF_023721935.1 Panthera uncia
AGGAGAGAATTGGCCGTGGGTGAGTATCCCAGCGGGATGGAGACCAGTGGAGTGCATGCTCGTGGTAAACTGAGTCAAAGAGAAAAGGGTTTAAAGCTGGAATCGTTGCTCTTCCTGCCTGAGTACCCCCCCCCGCCCCCGCCCCGTTCCTGGGGCAACCATGGTTACCCTGTGGATTCTGACGTTGCAAGCAGGGTGTGTATGGAGGTGCCCCTCTTGAAATACAAATGAAGGCTTGTTCTTTTTCACTCCTTGGAGGAACGGGCAGGTATGTGTCACGGCCTCTTGCTCTCCCATCGGGCAGTGCCTTCACATTTATATAATCAGTCTCCCCGGATGGGCGTCGAGGAGGTTTCTAAAGTTCTGCTATTATCAACAGTGATGCAATGAATTTCCTGTGCGTTTTCCCTTGTCACCCGTGTGAGTGTTTCTGTGGTATAAATTCTAAAAATGGAATCTCTAGGTCAAAGGGCAGTGCACGGAGCAGGCTGACAGCTCTCTGGAAGCAGGTGCTGTTTCCGGGGTCAGGAGGAGCTTTTAAGAAGAGGTGCTTATGGAGTGAGTTCCAGGGACCAGGGGGAGTTCTCCGCCCCCGGGGGGCTTCCAGATGGGACACTGAGGAGGGGAAAGCCGGACGAGGGCACGGCCTTTCTCTGTCTTGACTCTGTGATCGGGGATCCCAGTTCTCATACCGGGTGCTCGGCCAGGCCCATTTTACAGACGGCGAACACCGAGGTCTAGAGAGGTTGGGTCACTTGCCCACAGCTGCCCGGTGCGCAGCATTTGGGCCGCGGTCCCAGCCGGGGCTGAGTCCTCCTGGTTCGGAGATTCAAGCCGGAGACCTCACGGATCCTTTCTTTACCGGCTCTTCTCAAAGACACTTAATGTCCGCCAAGAGCTTTCTCTGGGGCAGTTTCTGAAACTCGTCTTCCCTTCCTCGGGGATTCCCAGGGTCTGGGTCTTTGGCTCCTCGGCTGCAGAACAGTCAGCCTGTTACTTTTTTCCTTCGTGATTTTCTTACCCGTTTCGTCCCATTGCAAGAGGGTGTGGGTACTTACAAAGTTTGCTCTTGTGTCTTAAATTTTCTTTCCTTTTTTGGGTAACGTTGCTGTTGTTTCTGGAAGAAAAAAACCAATATACCCTTCCGGTAAAATAAATTCACGCAACACTGGCAACTACGAGCAGACTCAAAGTCACCAACACTCCCCACCCAGAGATGACCACGGTTAACAGCTAATCGGTGCTAACGACCTCCCCACCTCCAAAGAGGGTGCCATCCCTGGTCCCTCACCTTCCAGACGCCAAGAGGCTGAGACCCAGCCCGCTGTGTGTCTTTCACTGATGGAAAGGCAAGTTGTTCTCCCTCCACTTTGTTCTGTTTCCCACTCCAACCCACCATTGGCAACGTTGACTTTTTCTTTTTTCTCTCTAAAAAAATTTTCTTTAATGTTTACTTATTTTTGAGAGAGAGAGAGACAGAGCACGAGCGAGGGAGGAACAGAGAGAGAAGGAGACACAGAATTCAAAGCAGGCTCTAGGTTCTGAGCTGTCAGCACAGAGCCTGATGTGGGGCTCGAACTCACGAGCCGTGAGATCACCACCTGAGCGGAAGTCGGATGCCTAACCGACTGAGCCACCCAGGCGCCCCCCCCCCCAACATTGACCTTTTCTAAGTGCAAAGCAGGCCCCACCTTGGGCCTGGGGGCTCCTATGTGTCAGGGGCTCTCTGGCAAGGTAGAGGGTGGGTCACCCCCAGGCTGTTTTCGTCAGACCTCCCTCTTAGGACGACCTTCACCTCCTGGTTTGGATCCCTAGGGGAGGAGCCCTAGGGAGGAAGGGGCCCAGCTCAGGACTGGCCTTATTTCTCTGGGAGGAGCCATGATGTGGGGACAGCAGATTGTGGTGGCTTTAGAACCCAGTCTGATACAGATGTGAGGGGGGAAAGAGATTGGGGCGAACAGAGCATGGGGACCTGAGCAGCTACGCTTCGGGGCCTCTTGGAGGCACAAGGGCTCTGGAACTTGGAGAAAAACATCCACCGAGGAGTGGCAGATGTGGATGTCACCCCCCAGTGGGGGCAGCAGGCGCCCTTGGCTGAGGGGTGAGTACGTGGAGGTCAAGGCAGCTTTGCCTGGGACCATGGTTGTCTCCAACAGCAACTCCTCAGGCCTGTTCATTAGCCCCTGTGACTGGACACCATGACTTCGTACGGCGTTCTGGGCCCTGTGCGTCCTCAGAGAGGCCTCCGGATGTTGAAGCCATGGTTTGGGTTTTGTCTGCTTACCCTTCGGGTGGTGGATTGGGGAGCGCGAGGTTACATAAGCGGGGGGGACTTCAGGAAGCCATGATTCCCTGTTCCAAAGGGGTCCTAATTATTTACAGCAGTGGGTTTCAAAACTGGCTTTGTACACCCACTTTCCAGTCTCAGCCTCGTGCTTTTCTTCCCTTCTCAAAACAGATCTTACCCAACTGATCCACACTGAACGAAGAAGGGACAGGGGTTGAGAGGCCACCGAACCGATCCTCCTCTTTGCCCCCATCCCCCCTGGCCCCTAGGGTCCGTGAAAGGCTTGAAAATTACTGCTGTAGATCGGCAAGGGTGTCACCGGCCACCGAAGTGGCGGACAGATATCCAGAACGGGGTCATTTTCCCAAAGCATTTCTCACTGTGCTTCGGTAAAAAAGACCACAGAAGGCAGAGAACTCTTTAGACGACAGACAGCTGTTTCTGAGGGTCGTGTAGGGCCTGAGGTCACTGGACTGGGGCAGGCTGGGCAACTGTGACCCCCAAGGGCCCACCTCCCCTCCAGGCCGCGCCCACATGGTGTAGGACATCCCTGTGGGAAGCACAGAGAGGCGGGTGAAGACACCCCTCTTCATGGCCAAAGCCAGACGCAGCCAGAACCCCCCGTCAGCCACTGTCCAGCTGCCTGACCTAGAGCAAGTCCCAGCTCCGGGCCTCGGCTTCCCCATCTGTAAAATGGGGCCCTGGGTGAAAAGGGCATGGGGGGATGAAAGGGGCCACGGGGCCCTGAGCACAGCTCCTGGTAAGTACCAGATCTTAGCACTCGTCACCAAGCAGTAGTGAGGGTCCCAAGCACACGAAGGCTGGAAGGAAGCCGGAACCCTCACCCCAAGGGGAAAAAGGACTGGGCTAAGGTCAAACAGCAGGGTCAGGATTCAGGACCCAATGCCCGGGTCTCCATGCCCAGAGTGGAGGCCACCTTCCACCCGCAACATCGCATGGGGAGAAAATGCAGATTCCCTCAAACGCTAACCTCAGACTTCCGGGCTGCTCGCAGTGGGAGGGGAGACGCCGAACCGCTCCCAGCACCCAGAGAAGTTCCTGCCTCTCCTGCTGCACTTTATTGTGGGAGCCAAGAGGCTGCGTGCGGAGGGGGCATCCCTGGCCCGGTGTACAGATGAGGAAATCGAGGCACTCTGCTCAAGGCCACATACTGGACAGGGACTGGGGCACACTGTGATTGGACGGCCCTGATTGCTTTTCCCCACCCCTTGCCTGAGTTTTAGGAACTGGCATCACACCTTCATGACCTGTGCCCCATGCAACCTTCGTGTCTCCCAAGCTGTGGGGATTCCTCAGAAGGGCCTGGAAAGCCTCCAGACTCCGGGACAGATCTGAGAGTGGTTTCAGCCCCAGAGAGCAGGAAAGGAAGGCAGTCCCTGGCACCATTGTACAGAGGGGGAAAGCGAGGCTCGGCCAGCTGAGGGGTTGGTCAAGGTGTGTGTTGGGGCGGGGGCGGGGGCAGGGGGGGGGCAGCAGGGTGGCCTTTGGCTCCAGCCCGGGCCCTCCTGGGACAGCAGGCGCTCTGGGCTCAGCTCCCACCGCACTGCCCCCAACTCCAGTGTCCCCGGTCCTCTGGAGGAAGATTTCCGTGGTCCCGGTTGGGGGTGCCAGACTGCCAGTGACGAGTGTTTTTTTAATCCCGGCCCCGCTGACTTCGACGATTATTCTTATTTAAGGCAGGGACGAAACGCCAGAGCGTGGCAGCCGGTCACCTCCGGGCGGCGGCCCCTCCTCGCCTGCCTCCGGTGCTCGGCTCCTGCCGGAGCAGGAAAGGGAGGGGGGAGACGGGAAGCAGGGGGAGGAAAGGCGGGGAGGAGAGGGGGCCGGGGGAGGAGGGGGAGGAGGAGGGGAATGGGTGGGGGAGGACACGAGAGGGTAGGAGGGGGTAGGAGAGGGAGGCGGGAAGGGGAAAGGGGGGGGTAGGAGTGGGGCGAAGAGGGAGGAGGGGGGCAGAAAAGGTTAGGAAGGAGAGGACGGGGAGGGGGAGGGGAGGAAGAACTCAGAAAAGACCCCCCCCCTTTGGCAGCTCCCCAAGCTGATAGGAGGAGGGAGGGAGGTACACAAATGAATAATTTACTACAGAAATGCAACAAGAATTTAGAAACTCTCAATTTATAAATATTTATTTTCACAAGTTCGCCCCCTCCCGGCGCTCTCCCCCTTGCTGTCTCTGGTCTTTTCTTTGGGGGGGGGGGGGTTCCACCTCCCCCACGTCTCCCCCTCGATCTCTCTCTCTCCCTCCCTGTCTCTGCGCGTGGCTGTGACAGCCTCTCCCAGTCTCGCCCTCTCGGCCTCTGGGGCGGGGGTGGGGAGGGGGCGCGTCTCTCCTTTCTCCACCTCCCTTCTCTCTGCTGCCCGGGCCTGTCTCTCTCTGTGTCTCTGTCTTCTCACTGTCTCTGGGCGGGTAGGTGTCTCCCCTACTCCGGGACCCCAGCCCCCGCCCGCCCCTCCCAGGGCAGGAGGCCTCGGGGTCCGCTGGAGCCTTTATGGGGGGGGGGGGAACCCTTTGAAGGCTCCGAGGGGAGAGGTCGTTTCCCCGGCAACCGGCCGCCGATTGGCGGAGCCGCGACGGATTAACAGGCCCACTCCGGCCGGGCGGGGGCGGGGAACGGCGGGAGCCACGCCCTGGACACGCCCCCGCCACGCCCCCTGCCCGGCTGAGGTTTGGGGGGCACCTGCGGTGGGATTTCGGAGACCCGGTGGCCTGGCCGGGCGATGGGGGAGGAAGGGGGCTTCCCGGGAGGCTGGCGGGGAGGCGGTCAATCAGCTAACCAATCAGTTAATCAATCGGTGGGGTAATCAGGCCCACAGAGCACAAGGTAAGAGCTGAGGGTGTGGAATGAGGTAGAGCGGAGTTCTAACCCCCCTCGACCCCGACCCCGGCCGCTTCCTAGCAGTGAGTCCCTGAGCAAGTAAGTCCCTGCCCACCTCGCCAGCCTCCCCTGTGTGCTCTGGGGCTCCAACAGCACCTGCCCACCCCCCTCTGCCGGTCCCTGTCACCCCGTCCATCCCTTCAATTCAGATGGAAAAGAAGGGCCCTGAGAGGAGAGCGCCTGGCGGGCACAGAGGCACCTGCGGGAGGCCGGGGGGAGGTCACTGGCCATTTAACAAGCGCAACAAAATTTCCTTCCGTGGGCATGCTTTTCTGTGAGCCGGGGCCTGGACTGGAGGTGCTCCCGCCCTTGATAGTTCCGGGACTCGGCGTCTGACCCAGAACCGGTCTTGGGTCTGTGATGCATCACCCGCTCCCTTTACCTCTCCTCCTTGCCCGCCCCTCTCCTCCAACTGTGGGGAAACTGAGCCCCGGAGGGGCCAGACGGATGGCACGGTTGCCTAGACCCAGGAATGGGATGCCAGCCCCTCCCCGCGAGCTATTTCTGAGCCTGACACATAAGCTCCAGAGAGCTGGGGAGAGGGAAGCACGTTCGTTAATAATGGAGGAAACCTCAGGCAGCGTCCTCAGGGTCACCGGCTGGAAGGGTCTCTCAACACACACTCGGGCTCCCTGCAACTTAAAACCAAGTGTGTTACTTCGTATGCGAAGTCTGGCTTATTTGTTTGAGCACACGCCTCTTGCAGGCACCAGCCAAGGGGCTGCCAGAACATTCCCCCCAGGATGGAAGGGCGAGTCCCGGAGAAGGTGGCTGTTTATAATTGCAGCGGCCCCTTTAAGCCCCATTGCCAGGGCCTGCTGCTCTGTTTGAAGCTGGCAGCTCTAATCTGGCTGCAGACATCCTTCCAAATCAGGGTCCTGGGGTTGCTCCAGTGGCAGGGAAAGGCGTGGCCTGCAGAGCTCTCCCAGGGCTGAGGACAGCTGCAGGGCCACACCCTCCCTACTCCCAGCCCCCCATACTGGGCAAGTGCCCGTGTGTACACACACACACACACACACACACACACCCCTCTCTGTGCAACGAACATAGAAACTCATCCTCCCTCCCCAACACTCCCACGTGGACCGAGGCTGTGTGTCTGAGGCCTGCGGGCCCCTAACCCAAGGCCTGGCCTGCCCATACCGGCCACTCTGCAGGAAGGAATTCTCCAGAACCCTGTGGCCCTCTTCAAAGCTTCTAGACTCTTCGCCGCAAAGCCTCAGAGCCCCAGGCCCCGTCAAGTGTATTTAGAGCCCAGACTCACCCAGGAACTGACCGGAAGGAAGGGTGGAAATGTGGTGGTGAGTGGCGGTCAGGTGTTGAAGGAAGGGAGTTGGTCTGGACGCCCAGTGGGGCCCAGGGTTCTCCATGCCGGGGCCCGTCCTTGGCGGAAGTGTTCGCGCTCCCATCTTACAGGTGGGGAAGGTGAGGCTGGGAGACATAACACACCCAAGATCCCCTGGCTCTACCAACAGGAGAGGCTGGGCTTTGAGCCAAGTTTCCGGGACCCGGGCTCCACACACCTCGCCAGCCTCAGGCCTCCCGTCTGGACCATGGGAGGGCTAAGCCGCACCTGCCCGAGCGCTGGCCCTCCATGCTGGTTACGTTTACACCTGCAGTCTGAGCCATTTGAACACATCCTGCCGTCTTTCCCCTAATGCCGGTTTGGGTTTCCCCCAAAGCCTCTGCGGGTGCGGGACAGCTAGTATCTCTGGGGTAGTATCTCTGGGGTAGTATCACGCTACAGGTGCCCCGAGCCGGCTGGCTGACTGCGTCTAGAGGGAAGAAGGGAGAAAAGAGCCAGGCGGGGAGGACCCCCGGTCAGGCTGTGCCCTCCACGGTGAGTGGGGCCCACGGAGGAGCCGGACGTCAGGCGGTGGAGTAATTTCATCTCAGGTGGCTCTGGGTGCAGGGAGGGCGCGAGAGATTTCAGAGGAGTCAGAGAGGACGTGTCCCTGAGACTCAAGAGCCCCCCCTGCCCCTGTGTCAGACAAGGGGCAAGGTAGGGAGGATCCAGTTCCAGAGTGAGCTGTGTGACCTCGGCCAAGGCCCTCTACCTCTCTGGGCCTCAGTAAAAATAAGAAGAGCCTTCCAGCTAGACTTGCGGAGGACTCTCTGAATCTTTCCTTCTCCACCAAACCCCTCTTGGGCACCAGTGACTTGACAAAGGCTGTGTGTGCTGGGGTGCGGTGGGGGCAGTGAGCCGTGGGCTACGGGGGACCCACTCTGCCGGGGGTTGAGGGCCCGGCCTCAGGGGAGCCAGAGTGCAATGACCCGCCCCCAGCGCTAGGCCCTGAGCCAGCGGAGGTATGGAGCAGCTAATCGCTCGTCTCGGCCACCATTTACAGCCCGGGCCACGGGCGTTACCCCCGTTCCTGGCTTACTCTGCACAACGGCCTCATGGCAGCTGTTAGCATTAATCCCCCCAGTTTGCATGTGAGAAGCTGGGGCCCAGAGAGGCAGGCGCCCATCCGAGTTCATACCGCTGGCAAGCGTGAGCCCAGGCCGATCCCAACCTAGGGACAGCGCAACCGCCTTGACCGTTACTAGAAAGGTCTTCAAAGCGGAGGCCTCTTAGGAGCTGAGTCCAGAAGGGTCTTCCCAAGCGGCGGGCCCACCCTGAGCCAGGACAGGGTGAAGGAGGAGAGCGTCTGAATGCGGTTCGGCCTGAAGGTCTGGCCGTGGGGTGGCGGGCGGTGAGGGTGGACAGGACGCCCCTGTCCCCGCGGAGTGGCTCGGCAGGGCACTCTTCCAGTTGTCCCCTGCTGTGTGGCGAACCGCCTCTGGACACGCTGGCTTGGAACGGTAGCTTCCTAGTCTCGTGATGCTGGGGTTGGCGGGGCTCAGCGGGGAGGCTCTTGCTTGGGGGTGTCTCCTGCGGCTGCAGTCGGAGGGCAGCTGGGGCTGGAATCATCGGAAGGCTCCACTGCGCCGGGCGCCCAAGGTGGCCTCATCTTGCCGTCGCCTATGCCCTTCCCGGCGGCCTAGACGGATTTCTCCTATGCCCTTCCCGGCGGCCTAGACGGATTTCTCATGTCAAAGCTCAAGGCTCTGAGAGGCGGGAGGTGAAGCTGCCGGGCCAGTTAAGGAACTGCTTCCAGCATCGCTCTGGCCTTGGCCGGCCTCTATTGGCGAAAGCAGTTCCGGGGCCCAGCCAGAGAGAAGGGTGGGGAGAATAGGCCCCACCCACCTCTCCCTGATGGGAGTGCAAAGAATTTGTGGCCATGTTTAACCTGCCCCACACGCTAATACATATCTCACGGGAAAAGTGGAAATCGGTGGCTAAATACATTGTGGGAAAGGCTGGACGAAGCAAAGTCGGGTAGGGGTCTGTCCTGCGGGACTTGTCAGAGCCTTCACGTGCTACTGCGGGCTCCCGTCTCCAATATAGGGAAGGAGAGAGTGCAGAAGTTCCCAGCCAGATTTGGCGCGATGGCCAAGGGGATCCCATCCTGGGTGGGAGACACTCAGCCTGGGAGGCTCGGGCCCTGAGGCTCCTGCCGAGCACCTTACTTGGGGCAACAGGACCCCGGAACTTCCAGATCTGGCCTCCAGAGTACCATGCGTGGATGTGATGAGGTGAAGCTGGGTCCGTCTCTGGCTGCTGCCACCCTCCTGGGACACCTGCCAGCCGGAGCCACCTCCCACAGCCGTCTGGGCCAGGTCGCACCAGCTCAGAGGACCAGAGCCTCAGATTGCCCAGCCTCTCTCTTCTCTCTTGGCCCCGAGAAAGGGGCTTCCTCCCTTGGGCCACCTGGCTCTCGCCTCCATGGGGGCCTGCAGGGGCAGGGGGTGGGCATGGGAAGGAGCCACGATGCCTGACTGTGACCTTGCCCCAGTCTCCACCCAGGCTGAGCTCCCATTTCCAGCTTGCCCGAGTGGGGTGACGAAAGCCCCTGTCACCAGTTGTGTGCGAGGACACCTCTCCAGGTGCTGGTCTTTACTGGATGTCTATTGGGGAGGCAGACCCCGTACCCTGCAAGTTTGAGGCCCCAGCTCATGTCATTCTCTCTGGGCCTCAGTGTCCTCATCTGTGAAATGGGGATGTGATGATACCGACTGCATCAAGTTCAATGAGGGGCGCCTGGGTAGCTCAGTCGGTTGGGCATCCGACTTCGGCTCAGGTCATGATCTCACGGTCCGTGAGTTCGAGCCCTGCGTTGGGCTCTGTGCTGATGGCTCAGAGCCTGGAGCCTGTTTCAGATTCTGTGTCTCCCTCTCTCTCTGCCCCTCCCCCGTTCATGCTCTGTCTCTCTCTGTCTCAAAAATGAATAAACGTTAAAAAAAAAAAAAAGAGAGAGAAAGATGGAGACCCAGCCCAGAGGTCTCAGCCGCAAAGGCCTGTGTGTACCCAGGTCCTGGCCGCCGGCTGAGTGGGACCCGGTGGGCGGGGCCACGGTTTGGGCCGCGTCTGCTGGGCACAGCGCCTGTGTGACCTGTGCGGTGTGGGCTGTCTGCAGTCTTTCCCAGGGAGCAGGAGGCTCGGTCAAGGGAGCATCACTGTCTGGTTCGTCCCTCCGCTGGCTCCCCCCACCCCCCCGCCCTCCGCTGGCTGCTTCCCCTCCCTCTCTTGGTCCCTGTCCAGGGCCAGCTGCCTCCACCGCTCCAGGAGGTCAGGCCCCACACTCGCTGTCCCTGGGCAGAGGCAGAAAGGGGAGGGCTGGCTCCCGGGGGGAGTGGGAGTCACAAACCACTGCCCCCCTTCGACCCTCCCGCCCTGGCCTGGACCAGCAAAGCTGCCCTAGGGACAGTCTCCGAGCCCCTCAGATGGATCCCGTCACCCTCCAGCTTGGGCACGAGACACCAGGCCTCAGTTTCCCCCTCTTGATGACCCGAGTGATGTTCCTGCCTTGGGTAGCTGAGGGGGAGGTGCTCCCTGCCTCCACGGCTGAAGGCGGCTCCAACACGGTTTGGGCTGGCGCCTTCCACCCCATCACGGATTCCAGCCAGAGCCCCCTGGGTGGGGTCGGGGGGACAGGAGCCACAGGGACAGGGCTCAGGTTGTCCCGGCAGCCAAAGTTGGGGTGTGGGACACAGAACACCCTGGAGAGGCGGGGGGGCCTGGGCTCATCTTCTTTACCAGCCCGTCCGTGCTGCCCACAGTGGGTCCCCACACTTCACAGTCTGTCCTGGAAGCTGTCGCCTGCTGGCTGCTCCCAGACAGCTGGCTTCCTCTCCTCTCACCTCCCCCAGCCTGCAGCCACTCTCCCTCCGGAGGCCTCACACATCTGCCGCATCTTCCCCCCTCCCCCCCTTTGCCCCGCCATCCCCCACCCCCCCCATTTCCAATCTGGAATGATGCTCCAGCCTCTGGCCTGCAGGGTGACCCGGACGACCCATCCTCCCGGGCTCTGCAGGTCCCCAAGTCCTCACCAGGGACTGGTGTTGCCAGTGGAGCACGGCTGCATCGGCCCCCTCCTGCCCCACTCCCTGCCCGCACCCCACTCCTCCCCTGGGGCTCATTCACCTTTCCCCACCCTCAGTTCTCTCTGTGGCGGAGCACTGTGCTAAGAGCACCCACTTTGAAGTTACACGGGCTTGGGTTGCCACCCCGGCTGTGACGCGGGGCCTCAGTTCTCCCATCTGCAGAACGGGGAGAATGCCGGCAAGGCCCGCCTTGGGCTGTAGCAAGGATTAAGTGAAGAGTGTTTTCAGGTCCTCGGAAACGCTGCGCGTTACCCAGCCTGGCCTGTCATCACCCCGAGTTTGTGGCTGGTTCTCCTCATTGCAGCCCTCTGTAACCGAATCACTTCATCTTCACTCGGGAACACTCACTGGCTCCCCAGTACCTCTCCTGGGACTTAAAACTCCGGCTCATTTTCAGAGCTCTCCGTCACTTGTCTTTCTGGATTCCCTGGTGCGGCTGCCCTGACGAGTGGCCCAAAAGGGCCTTCGAGGAGGAAGAGGTTTCCTCCCAGCTGGCCCCCCAACTCCCTGCTCCCCAAATGTCCCCCACAGACAGCTGGGTGACCCAGGGCAGGTTGCTCACCTCCCAGAAGTGCTACTTCCCTGGGCAGCAAAAGGGCGTTAATATCGTCACCACACCAGGTGATGGTCCCCTCCCAGGGGCTGCAGGGGGGGCGGGGAGCAGGGGGACACCGGGTGTATCAGGCACGTGCTGAGCGCTTGAGGAGGGCCGCCCGAGCCTCGTGGCCTGCTTGGTCCAGCCCACAGCCCTCCATGCAGACTGTGGATCCAGGCCAGAATCCTTCCGGATCCTTGTCTTCTCAGAATTCCCGCTGAATATTACCCCGATTGTGTTGTAGGGAAGGCAAGAGAACATTTGTTCTTTTTTGGGGGGGGGGAAGCATTTTTCTCCATTTGCAAAAGTGATACATGCTCATTGCGGATAATTTTGAAATTAAGATGAACCAAAAAGAAAATTTTTAAATTATCTGTAATTCATCACCCATCCAGAGAAGTACTCTGGGCGCGTGAGCTTCCGGTCTCCGGGCTTGGCAGTGAACGTGGAGCTCGGGCTGAGCTTCGGGCCTGGGAAGGGAATCACAGGACGTACTCCGTTTTGCAACCCGGTTCTTCCGTTCACCGGCAGGACCCGAGTTTCAGCACCACCCAGAGCCCCTGCCCCGCCGGTACGCGGGGCGTGTTTCGTAGCAGCTGTTCGAAGGGTGGGATCTCAGCCCCAATCCCCAGAACATGCTTTTCCCCAGGATTCCCAGGGGGTTCCTCGGCACAGCACGGTTTGGGAAGCAGTCCCAAAGCCCCCTTTCCGAAAGCGGCCCCTTGCCCCATGGCAGGGATGCGCTCACCCTTCTAAGCCAGCCCTGTATTAGGGAACGCAGAGGTGGGGTCCGAGTTGTGATGTCCTAAACAACACCGCAATAAATACATCGTGAAGAGCTAAAGCCCGGGGCACGCGGTGGATTTTATTTTCCAGGCGCTTCCCTGAGCTCTGCTCCCTACCCCCCAACCCTGCCTGCCCCATTGGCTCCCCTTCTCCCTGGAACATTCTGGTGGGGTAGGGACCATCGGCATCCTTGTTCTGCAGATGAACAAGTGGAGACTTGGGGGCAAGGGTGACAACACCGTCCCATGTGTCACAAACAGTAGTCAAGCCGGGGCCCAACCTGGCCTGGCTGGGGCCTTTGGGCCACGCCCGTCCTCCTGGCCCTTGGTGATGGTCCCCTCCCAGGGGTTGTGGGGCGAGAGGGGGACACGACCTCCAGAATGTAGGCTCCTGTGTGCGCAGTGTGGGTCTCATGCCCGCCCCAGGCTGGGGCGCACAAGCAGCTTCCAGACGGCCCTGTCCCTTGCCCGATGGGACCAGTTTGCCCTGGTGACAGATGAGGCGTGACAGTGCCACGGGGCCACGCTTGGCTGGGCTGGATAGGGCAGCTGTGGGAACCTCCAGGGGATGGTGGGCGAGGCTTGGGGGGGGGGTGGGGGATAGGAAATGGTAGCAGAGTAAGAGGGGCTCGGGCCAGAAGAGAGGAGGGGCTGGGAAGGACAACAGCAGGGGACCTTCCGCTTCCCGGTGGTGCCTGTGGGCAGGAAGCTCAGCCATGTGAGTGCGAATCCTTTTGGGGGAAACCCTTGGCGGGGAACAGAATGCCGTGATGGCAGCAGATTCTATTAAAAGCAATTCTCATTACTGTACCATTAATTATTAATAGGACCGGGCAAATAAAGGGTGGGAAAACCCAGCTGGGCCTGACTCAAATCTTGCCTCTGAAGCAAATGGCTTTTGGTTCGCGTCCAGGAGACCCAGCCACAAACGGGCCTGTTGGAAAAGTAATGACAAGTCTGAGGCTGCCACGGTGGGACGGGCATCACTTCTATCTGCTTCAAAAAGATAAAGCAGAGGGGGCGCCCGGGTATCTCCAGTCGGCTAAGCGTCCGGCTCTCGATTTCGGCTCAGGTCATGAGGTCACGGGTCGTGAGTTCGAGCCCCGCGCCGGGCTCCGTGCTGACAGTGTAGAGCCTGCTTGGGATTCTCCCTCTCTCTCCCTCTCTCCCTGCCCCTTCCCTCCTCTCTCTCTCAAAAGAAATAAAAGGCTGTTCAGCCTCTCAAACGAGCCGGAGAGGAATCCTCTCCATGTAGCAACAGAAACCATGTGTGAACACGGTCAAGGGACGGTGCCAGGTTTGGACTGAGGAGACTCGGAGAGGGAGAGATTTTGCCCCTCTTTCCTGCCCCCACCCCACCTTATGTTCCCCGAACTCCTAGCTACCCTTCAAAGCCTAGTTCGGATGGCCTCTCCTCCAGGCAGCCCTACCGAGTCCTAGATGTGCTAATCACCAAGGGTCCAGACGTCCCACCCTCGTGAGGCTGCCCGTCTGGCAAGGGTCCAGTGAGGCCATTAATCCAATAACCATCACGAACCATGATAACAAATGGACACCATGCTCTAAGTCAGGAAGATAGGGCGCCTGGGTGGCTCAGTCGGTTGAGCGGCCGACTTCGGCTCAGGTCACGATCTCGCGGTCCGTGAGTTCAAGCCCCGCGTCGGGCCCTGTGCTGACAGCTCAGAGCTTGGAGCCTGTTTCAGATTCTGTGTCTCCCTCTCTCTCTGGCCCTCCCCCGTTCATGCTCTCTTTCTCTCTCTCTCTCTTTCAAAAATAAAGAAGCATTGAAAAAAATATTAAAAAATAAAATAAAATAAATCAGGAAGATGGAAACCATTGTACCACGAGGGTTGGAACCGGATGATTCCATCTTTCTCTCCCCCAGAGCTACTTGGTAACTGGAGCAAATTAGGTGCTCAATAAATGTGTTTGATTTCACAGACTGCTGATCTGGGGGCACAAGAATGAGGCCTCTGAGATGGGAAGACTGCTGGGGAGGTCAGCTTTGCCAAGCTGACGGAGGAAGGGGTTAGGGCCTGGGCCCTTCCCCAGCTTCTGCGCCTTTGCAAAACTCTCCTGGATTATTGGCCGATTTATCCTGACATCCACCATGAAGCCAAGCGGTGAAGGCACTTTTCTGGAAATAAACAAATGCAAATGAACGGGTGAGTCTCGGCTTAACACACACACACACACACACACACACACACACACATCTGTGGACTTCCATATAAAACGGCATCTCACTAGAACCCCCCTGATACAGCCGTTCTTAGACGAAGGCAGAGAGAAAGACAGAACCTTACTCAGTGTAAGGGACAGTGCCAGAATCTGGGAGGAGCCATCCCGATGACAATGGTGGGGACGGTGCCGGAGAGAAACCTCAGGCCGCAGAGACCAGGCACAAACGTTAGAAGCTGCACAGACCTCCTCCAGCATTTGCCCCTGCTCAGAGACCTGGGGTCTGTGCCAGTCTGAAAGCTGGACCGTTGTCCCTCTCCCACAGATGCTTCTGGAGTGACGTCCCCTGGTCTTTCAGAGAAGGTGGGCAGGACAGACGGCTTTCATCGTGCGTGGTATCCTGGGAAGCAAACGTGATGAATGGGGGGGGGGGGGGGCGCGGGGGAGCAGCAGGAAACCCCCTGGCAGCGGCGTAGGCTGGGACTTCTGTTTATTTGAGCCGTTCGGAATATCCGAGAACCAGATAGCGGGGCAGGAGCAGACACCGCCTTCGCTCAGCAGAACTGCCGTTGGCAGAAACCTGCAGGAAACAGGGAAATGGCTCGAGCAGAGCCCAGACCCAACACTGGGAAGGGGAGTTAGCCATCGCACACGCGGTAAGAGAGCAGGAGCCAAGGCATGCCTACCCCCGTCTGCGTAGAATCTCAGAGCGTGGCTTAATGTTGGCTCTATTCAAGGGGACAACGCAGAAGAGAAAAGCACCCCCAACAAGGGGTGGTGGGGAAAGAACACGTCCAGAACACGGAGAAGGGGTCGGCGTTCTGAAACACGGAAGGGTCGACAGAGGTTTCCTGAAGGAAGCAGAAGGGAACGGTCAGGAAATAGGGAGGCAACTTTAATGGAAAGACGGGCCTCGCCAGATAGGAGCAGGAGCCCTCGGGCAGCCCCGAAGAATGTGAAAAGGCAGCTCAGGGCAGGAGAAGGGACGTGGATGGTGTAGTGCGTTGAACTGCGGTTTGGGAAAGCTATGTCCAAGTTCCAGCCCTTGGTAACTGGGAATGGGACCTCATCCGGGAAGGGGTCTTTGCAGATATAAATAACAATCCCAAGATGAGATCACTGAGGATTAACCGGTGGGCCCCAAATCCAATGACAAGTGCCCACATAAGAAGAGAAAACACAGAGAGAAAGCCAGAAGCATGAGGAGGAGGCCATGTGGAAAGTCAAGAGATGGGAGTGGTGTGGCTACAAGCCAAGGAACACCAAGGCTTTCTGGAAGCCTCTGGAAACTAGGAGAGGGGCCCTGGGACAGAGTCACCCTCAGAAACTCCCGAGGGAACCATCCCTACGAGCATCTCGATTTCAGACTTCCGGCCTCCAGAGCTGCAAGAGAACGAATTTCTGCGGTTGTAAGCCACCCAGTCACGGTAACTGGAACGGCGCCCTTAGGAGGCGGATACGGACGGGGTGAGGGAGGACCCCCAGGAAGGGAAAAAGCCTAGAAGCAGAATTCAGATCCACACCGGAGGCAGTAAAAAGCAGAAACTGTAATGCAGAAAAGCAGGGCCCGAGAGGCCAACCTAGACACACTTCCTAAAAAAGTGCGACAGCAGCCAAGAGCTGAAAGCAAAGCATGAGAAGTTCGTGGGAATGAGGAGGCAGCGAACACATCACCGGGGTTCTTGAAGAAGAGGCCAGAATAGGAACCCCTTAGAATATAATGAATGGAAACTCACCTGTGCTTTCAAACGAAACAAAAAGATCTGACCGTGCAGATGGGAAAGGTTCACTGCATTCTGGGGAAAATAAATAGCGACTTCTATAGGGACACATTCTGGAAACCAGTGTGACTCATGCATAGGGATAACACTGTGCGTGACCCCGGGAAGGAAAGAATAAACCCAGGCTGGGTTAGATTGTGTCATGCTGAATGCTGAGTGAAGAGGGACCCGTGTTTATGAGGTTTAGCGGAAACACTGAAGCATTTATTACTGAAAGATATGCTCCCATCAGCTGGGAGCCTAAGAATGGATAACCCCGTGGCTTAAAAAGTCTGAGCAGTGGGGCGCCTGGGTGGCGCAGTCGGTTAAGCGTCCGACTTCAGCCAGGTCACGATCTCGCGGTCCGTGAGTTCGAGCCCCGCGTCGGGCTCTGGGCCGATGGCTCGGAGCCTGGAGCCCGTTTCCGATTCTGTGTCTCCCTCTCTCTCTGCCCCTCCCCCGTTCATGCTCTGTCTCTCTCTGTCCCAAAAATAAATAAAAAATGTTGAAAAAAAAAAATTAAAAAAAAAAAAGTCTGAGCAGCGCCACTGAAACCGGTTAGAAAGCAGCAAGTCGCAAGAATTGTTGTAAATATCATTTCCAGACTGAATGCAAATGTCAAAAGTTATTGCTAAACGACAAATCACGGAATGGGAAAAAATAATGGAACCCTCTGGAGCTGAAGCTTTAAGTCACTTCAACATGGATCCAAGGCAGACGGCCACCTTCCAGACATCCTAAATAGGAGTTCACCGGTCGCCCCGTCCAGTTGGGTTCAGACAGTCTGGCGGCTACAAACGAGGCTTCTGCAAGCTAAAGGTAACTTCCTAGCACAATTAGAAACAAAATATCTACGCCCCAAAGTCTGCAGAGCACGAAAGCCAACATTCAGAATGGGTAAAACAAAATGCAGGAAAGAAAAGGAAGCAGCCGTAAGGACGGACGAATAAGGCCGAGAACAGCTTTCTCACGGGCGTGAGCCCCGCAGGGTCAATGATAACAATGAATGTAAATGCGTGACGTTTTCCTAGTAAAATGCCAGAGACTCTCAGAATGGTTGAAACAAAGACTAAGATGGAAAGCCAACTGTACAGTGGTTACCAGAAATAAGCTTAAAAGCAAGGGACATGAAAAGGTGAAAAATAAAAGACCGGGGCAAAGGTACTCAAGGCAAGTTCAAGTCAAACGAGAGGAACAGTAATATTTATATCAGATAAAGAATCACAGGCAGGGGCGCGTGGGTGGCTCAGTCGGTTGAGCCTCCGACTCGGCTCGGGTCATGATCTGTGAGTTCGAGCCCCAGGTCGGGCTCTGCGCTGACAGCTCGGAGCCTGGAGCCTGTTTCAGATTCTGTGTCTCCCTCGCTCTCTGCCCCTCCCCCACTTGCGCACGTGCACGCGTGCTCTCTCTCTCTCTCAAAAAATAAATAAACATTAAAAAAAAAAAGAATCACAGGCAAAAATCAGGACGTGAGACAGAGGGTCATTTGTGCTGATAAAGAGTACAAGTCAGAATCAAGTACAAGGTCTGGTGTATGTCCTGTACAGCATTAGATCCAACCAGGAGAACAATAACTCAGACACACAGAGAGGGACAAACAAAAACAACGACAAAGATATGTCTGTCTTTGACATATTTAAATCGTATCCCACCCCCCCCCAACACATTTGTGTGGGATTGTAAGAATATAATTAACAAGGTTGACTTAATAACTGAACTCTGTACCTTGCAAATACAAGATACTCGTTTATTTGCCAGACTCCATCAAACATTTATGAAAATTGATCATATATGAGGCCATAAAGAGAAACTCAATATAATCCCCAAAGCAGATATGGCGAAAGCCTCATGGTCTGACCACTGGGCAATTAAGCTGGAAATTATTAACAAAAGTTTTTAAATTAAAAAGCCAGCCGTCTGAAAATTAAAAACCACTTTTGTAAATAACGCTACAGAGAACCCTCCATGACAAACTAGTTAAAAAAAAAATAACACTGCACATACCATGTATCTAGGCATATGGGAAGGTGGTTAAAATGTTATAAGGAGGAAAATTCATAGCTCAATATTGTGAGTTCCTTAAAGAAGAAAGGGTGGAAGTCAATACAAATAAAAAACAGAGTTTCATAAATTAGGAAAGAGAAAACCACTAGAAATGAAAGATAAACCTATGACTTGTTCTTTTTGAAAGTCTAATAAATTAGGCAAACTTCTAGCAGATCCAAAGATAATAAGCAGAGGGAAATGAATGTACAAAAGGAATGAAAATATTTTAAAAATCAAATTATATTAAGGAAAGCCTTACGATAATAAATTTGAAAATATGAATACGCAGATATTTTTATTGGAAAATATGTAGAACCAAACCCAATTCAACAAGTAGAAAGAAAGCTGCAACATCTATTACTACAGAGAAAATGGAAAGGGTAAGAGAAGAGCTACCTCCCAGAGAAGGGTTGGGTCTTAACGCTTTTCTAACTATTCACAGATTTCAGATATTCCGTTTCGGGGCACAGGAAAGACAGAAAGTGTCCCCAGCTCTCTTAAGAATGTAGAACCCTAAAACAAAGACTGGGCAGAAAACTACAGAGCAGTCGTGCTGAGGAATATGATAGAAATTCCAAACAAAATGGCGGCAGATAACTCTGGGCGACACCGTGTGCAAGAAACAGGAAAGGGGGAGATTGGTTATAAGCGTTCAGAGACTTCGTGGAATTGAAGGGTAACGCGGGCAGCCGGGCTCCAATGGGGACACAAGTCGTCAGGGGCTGTGAACGCGTGACTTCACCGTTCTCTCTTCGCCAGCCTCCTGTGCTGCTCATCCCACGGCCAAGACCTCATGGCTTTTCAAGTCGACTTTTAGGGTCCCCTCTCAAACCATGAGATTGTGGCATTTTTTTTGTTATCGCAGCCTAATCTGACTTGTCCTGACCAATTCGATGGCAAAGGATGTCTGTCTCATGCCAAGAGGCGACAGCACGCTTAACCGCAAAGTACCAGGAGCATTCTTAGCAATGGCCAGAATAAGGCAAGGATGCTTCACGCCTCAGGTTTACATGGCTCCAAAGCTTGCAGACAATGCAATAAGACACGAAACGTAAATTAAAGAACGGCAACTGAAAAGGAGACAAAATTATCCTTATTTGTGGATCGTGTAATACTCGAAAACCCATGGGGAGCGGAAAGCCGTACCAATTGTTATTAAATAACAACAAATAATCCTACAAGAGTGGTCAGTTATAAAAGAAGAACACAAAAATCCAAAGTGTTCTTCCCTCCTTCCTCTTTTTTGCTTCCTGTTGAAGCGATCGTGTTTTCTTTATTTCCCTTTTCCCTGTACTGGTTTGAGAGTTATACATTCCACTGCTGCCTGTTAGAGGCTATCTATAAATTTCTATCAAGCCTAATTGACTTAACACAATCTAAATCAATATTCTCTACCCCCCCCGTCCTAGACGGCGGAGGTCTTGGAGTGATTTAACTCCAATCGTACCTTCCAATCGCCATGTGTGGTTGCCTGTATTTTGGTCCGATCATGTTTTGGGCCTACATTTGTCATCACTATTCATGATATTAACAGCCAATTCTCACCTAGATTTTACCCTCGTTTTAATATCTTTGCTCGTGGCTCATTCCATACTCCATAAAGGGCTTGCTTTCCTTCCTCCTTAGGCAATCTTTCGCTGGTTCTTACAGCAAAGCTCTGTGTTAAGTAAAGTTTCCCAGTCTTTGTCTGAACCGTATTTCACTCTTAGTCTTGAAAGGTAGTTTCGCTGAAAGACAGCTTGAGTTGGCAAATTTGTTCTTTCACCGTTAACACCCAAAAGGGAATTGGGCAAAGGACGTGAGTCCGTAAGAAAATAAGAAATACAAATGACCAACAAAAGCATCTGAAAGTTCATTCCTCTCCGTTAATAGCAAAAGAAGGGCACTTTAAAATAAGGCATTTGTTTTGACCCTGTTAAATTGGCCAAACGTTTCAAAAAGATGAGAAGGTCCTGTGTGGTAAGAGGAAAAGCAATTCTACACGATCGGTAGTTGGTTGAATGGTAACTTCCCAAAAAGGTATGAGTGTGTCCTAATCCCCAGAACTGGGAATGTTATCTTACTTGGAAAAAGGGTCTTTGCCAATGTAATTAAGTGAAAGATCCTGAGATGAGGAGATCATGCCGGATTAGAGGACAGTGTCCTTGTAAGAGACACATGGAGAGAAGACAGACCAGAAGGGCAGGAATGGGGCAGGAAGGACCCTCCCCTGGAGTCCTCAGCGGGGAGCAAGGCTCTGCCTACTGACACCTGATTTTGAACTTCTAGCCCCCAGAACTGGAGGGGGAGGTGTGGGCAGACAGAATACACTTCTGTTATTCTAAGCCACCAAGTTGGTGGCAATTTGTTACCCTAGGAAATTCACCCAGAGAGTCGCCAGAAGGTTTCTGGAGGGCAGTTGGGCAAATGTAGAACATACTGGTCCTGAAACGTGTATAACTTTCCTCCTAGAAATTACTCAGAATTAATAACTGCGGATTTGTTGAGGATTTCTTGGCAAGGATATTCATCGAAGCCTCTTCTTTCTTTTCTTTTTTTATCTTTATTTTTGAGAGAGAGAGACAGAGCGTGAGCGGTGGAGGGGCAGAGAGAGAGACAGAGGGAGGCACAGAATCCAAAGCAGCCTCCAGGCTCCGAGCCGTCAGCCGGCACAGAGCCCGACGCGGGGCTCGAACTCACGAACCGCGAGATCATGACCCGAGCTGAAGTCAAACACTTGACCACCTGAGCCACCCAGGCGCCCCTCATCGAGGCCCCTTCTGGTGAAAACCTGCAGCTGGAACACAGCCCAGTTTGGCAAACATCCGAAGTGCGGGCGAGGTGCAGAGAAAAAAGGCTGGAAGGATTTACTACGTGCGTTAAACAGGGAGGCTACCTCTGGGGAGGGATTTGCTGCTTTTTATTTTCTACGACGGATACGTGGAGCTTTTGTAATCGGGACCAAGTATCACAAAACAGAACCACGCCACTCCTGCCTGTGCTGGCCACGCCCGCCCCCGGAGTCCGTCCTGGGAGATGGGGAACAGCGCCCCAGCGGGTGGGAGCCCGGGCGCCTGACTGCCCCCCTGCCCTTGAACTTCTCCCCAGCGCCGCCCTCCGTACCTTCCCTGCACCCGCTCTTCTGCGGGCATCGATTTTTCCATCCTTCAGAGAAGCGCCTGCGGGAAAGGAAAGAGCTTCTTTGGATCAATGAGCAGAGCCCTGCAGCCAGGGTCAGGGGGGGTCCGCGGGCCTCGCACTTGTCACTGCCCGGGACTTGAGGGGGAGCTCCACTGAGGCGGGGGAGGGTGCGACTAGCCAGGCTGCGCAACGTGGCCAAGTGTGTGTGTGGAGGGAGATGGGGCGCAAAAGCGTGCAGGGTAGGGTGCGGGGGTCCTGCTGCCACACTCGGGGCACAGGCTGATCCTTGCCTAGAGGAAGGGCAGCGGCCCAAGCCCCCTCTGTGAAGCATTCCCCTCGCAGCTCAGTGAGGAAGGCGCCGGCACGCGCCCATTGCCCAGATAGGGAAACTGAGGGATGCATTCGTGAGAAGGAGAGAGGGAGGGAGGGAGAGGCTGGGGTAAGAGGGGATTAGGCAGAGGGAAGGAGAGAGGGGGAGGGGAGGAAGATGGGGAGAGTTAGGGTATTACTCGTGGCCCCTCCCCTGATCTCCCCTCCTTCCCCTAGCTGGGTGCTGAGGGCCCCACCCTTGGGAGCTCCCACGGGGGGACGGGAGTCAGTGTGGGGCCCTCCTGGGCCCGAGGCTGGCCGGTTCAGTTCCGCACAACCCCACCCCTGCCTTCAGGCCGGCCAGGGGGACAGTCGGGTCGGGACCGTGGGTCCTCTCTGGGTCCTCTCAGCTGGGGCTGCAGGGACCATCCTCCCCTCCCCACCCCGTCCCCACCCCGTCCCCGCCCCCGGCCAGGCACCGAAAATGGCTCGACATATGCTCCTTGCATGAATGAATGCACCATGATAATTGCTAAGGAGAGAGATGGGCAGATGGTCTGTTCCGAGGTTCCGCGAGTATGTGGCGTGTTCGCGCCCGTGCGCATGTGCATTTGCGTGCACGCGTGCACGGCTGTGCGTGCGTGCGTGTGCATCGCGCGGGCCGTGCCTGGATGTGTGCGTCATGCGTGTGTGTGCAGGTCCCGGGGGGGGGGGGCGCTGCCTGGGCGCGTGCCGGTGCACGTGCGCCA
The DNA here is from genome assembly GCF_023721935.1 of Panthera uncia. Classification (NCBI taxonomy): domain Eukaryota; kingdom Metazoa; phylum Chordata; class Mammalia; order Carnivora; family Felidae; genus Panthera; species Panthera uncia. The sequence goes on from NC_064807.1 coordinate 85,329,369, forward strand.
CGTGTGCACGAGCGTGTGCGCGCCACTTCCTGCTCAGGGGCGGAGGGGTCCGCGCGTCCTCCTCTCACGTGTCTGCTCTCTGTCCCGGGCCTGCGGGCTGCCTTCCGGCCCCTGGCTTTCCGCGACCTCCCAGCCCCGCCAAGGGCCCCCACCAAAGACTCCAGCCCCAGCCTGGCTTCGGTTCGGACATTCCAGCCTGCCACACTCAGGGCCCAGACTTTTCCCCGGAGCCTGAATCCGACTCAAGGGCGCGTCAAGCGCGCCATCCTGGACGGATGCCTCTGCCTCTCTCGGTCTTCCTGTCTGTAAAGTGGGCACGGAGCTCACAGACACACCCAAAGGGCGAGGCCAGCACCTCCTACGTGGTGAGTGCGCACCAGATGTCGCCCACCACCGTGGTGCTTCCAACCGCAGTGATGGTGACAACCGTCCTGGGGGGGGGGGGGGGGGAGGGCCCTGGGGGGATCCAGAGGACACGGGGTTACCGAGGTCCTGCAAGCCAAAGCGGCATCCTGTCCAGGGTTGGATGACTGCGGGCCCTCCAGAAAATGCCGCGGCTGAAGGAAGGAGTCGGGGGTGTGATGTGCAGTGTGTTCAGTCCAGGTGCTGATCCCGTAGCCGCTTCTCTGGCCCGCTGTGGTCAGGGCGTTCACTCTTCCAGTGCAGTTGTCCTTGACCTCTCCACAGCGGTTGCCTGCCAGGTATGCATTTGAAATCAGACCCAAACTCCTGTCTGTGGCCTGCACCGTACCTCCCTCCCTGCCCCCGCTCTGCTCCAGCCACAGGGCTGGCCGTCTTTCCTTCTTCTTACACACCAGGCATGTTCCTGCCTCAGGGCCTTTGCATCTGCCATTCTCGCTGCTTGTCCCAGACCGTCTTATGGCTGGTCCCCCGCTTGTCCTTCAGCTCAGAGGCACCCTCATCAGACAGGCCCTTGCTATCTATGCTCTCTCAAGAATTCCTGGGTCACTCACTGTCACAGCACTTAACCATAGCTAAAATTATCTTAACGCTTTTGTTTACAGGGCTCTCCGTGTCTTAAGCAGCAGTGGAAGGTACTCAGTAAGGATCCGTAGGAAGCCAGGGAGGAGAGGGGCAGTGGACCTTGACCTGGCTGCCCGGATTCCAATCCTCACGTCCCATTCATTTAGCGCTTACTGGATGCAAGGGCCCAAATTCTAGCGAGCTCGGTGACCTGGGAGAGCTTGCTCTGTCTCTCAGACCCCCAGTTTCTCCAACTTTAGGATGAGAGGCAGCCCCAAGTCTCCGAGGGATCCTCACCTTCATTTCGATGGCTTGGGATCTCAGGCTTTCTGGCACCTGGCAGTCTGCAGAGCCCGGGGGTGGGGGATCCTGGGGGGTCGGCAGTGCCCTGAGCCTGCCCTGCCCCCCCCACATCCCTGTGGATGCAGGGGATACCTTCTCGGTCCCTCAGTCACCTCCTCAGTCACCTCCTCTGAGATGCCCCCTGGCTCAGGCCTTTTCTGGAGCTCGAGAGCTCTCATCACACAGCATAGTTTGATTGTTTACTTCTCTTTCTGGCGTTAGGCTGGCAGCAGGTAATTTCTCTCCGCATCCTAGTTGAGTGGGGCACAAGGTCTGGGATGGGCCTTCCAACTCGCACCAATTCGCTCACCACCGGGAAGGAGCCACGCCCTTCCCCGTGTCTCCAGAAGCTTTGGGGCCGTTCACAACCCACCAAGAGCATCAAATTTCAGCAACCCTCGCAATACTATTCGCGGCTTCTACCTGATGTTTGTGCAGAAGGCCCTACTCATGAGTCCCGGCAGCCAGTGCCTTTTTTTGTTCAGGCAGGGCCTGGTTTCTGTATTTCAGCTGCGAGGGCCCCGGGGGTGCCTCTGCAGGCCGCAGGGGGTGCGACAATGGCAGAAGACTGCGTGGGCCACCCGCTTCTCGGGTCTTCCCGCTTCCCACCCAGGCCCCAGGGGCAGAAAACAATCCACACCCGCCTGAAACCTGACTGTGCGGCCGAGCTGGAAAAGCTGGTTCTGGGAAGGAAGGGATGGGGGAGGGGGCCTTCCGAGGCCCCGGGGCCGCTGCCGTGGGCCTCCCAGGAGGTTCCTTCTCTGGGAGACGCCTCTTGCCAAGGCCACCTGAGCAACGACCAACGACCAACGCAGGGTCGTTGGTGCTGCTGGGAGCCGCTGGGAAGGGACAGGTCGTGCAGACACACCGGGAGAGGAGGGGCCGAGGGACCCAAAGGGCGCAAGGTTAAAGCCCAGGCTGGGCAGCACGACCCACCGGGCCAGGCGCCAGGGGCCAGGGGCCGGGGCCCGAAGAGGCGGGGGCGGGCAGGAACGGGGGGGAAGCGGCAGCCTTGTCGCCGCAGGGCCTCGGAGACGCCCGCGAGCCTAGTGACAGCCCGCGGGGGGCCGCCGATCACGCGCCCTGCAGCCGGGAGCGCGCCGCGTGTGCCGCCCGGGCGTGCCCGCCTCGCCGCACCCGCAGCAATTCCCGGGCTGTCTGTGCATGTCTTTTTCTTTCACTAGAGGTTGCTCACTTTCACTTCTTGGTTCCTTTCGGCTCCTTCGCCGGCTCCGGGAGCGCGCGTGCGCGTGAGTGTGTCCCCGCCCCCGCGCGCGCGCCCGCTCGCTCCCGCCCATCGCGCAGGGCCCGCGGGAACCGCGCTTGGGGGGGGGGTCCCCGAAACCCTGGCGTCAGGCGCGACACTGCCTAGCCACCCTGCGCCCTGGAGGAGCCTAAGATCGGGCGCTCCCTGCCTGTAACTGCGCCCCGATGACACCCTCGCGTGCCCCCCCCCCCCAGGCCGCGTGGCTCCGGGAGATGTGGGTCCCGGGTGACAGGAGAAAAGGCCCATGAGCAGGGATACCCTCTCCGCCTCCTCCTACTTCTCTGTTTTTTGGGTCATTGAGAAAACAAGTCCCCCTCACTCCCCAAGTAGGAAACCGAGGCCAGGTTGCGTGGAGCCTTGCTCCGTTGAGCCGGAAGCCACATCCTGTGCAGGCCCCAGCCTTTGGCTTGAGAAAGTAAGATTTGGCTGAAGCCGAGAAGGACCTCTTCCACTTCCCCTCAGGCCACAGCCTCCTTACAGGTGTTTTGGTGCCTCCCGTTCCTGGGTCCCACCTCAGGGCCTTTGCACAGGCTCTGGGCTCCAGTGGGCCAGAGACCTCCGTTCCTCACTAAGTTAGGGACCTTGGGGAAATTACTTAACCTTTCTGAACCTCCATTTCCTGGCCTGTAAAATGGGCTCACAATAGGATATTTGAGGGTTCAAGGTACTGATCAATGTAGCACATGAAATGGGGCACTTGGGGCACATGGGTGGACGCAGGGCGGATGTGGGGATTGGGAAGAAGCTTCCCCTGCTTAGGGTCTCTCCCCTCACTCCTTCGAGGGGCCTTTTCAGCCCCACCTCCCTGGTCCCTGTCCCAACCCCTGCTGTGGCAGGAGGCACCTGCAGGAGGCAATAGAAAGGGGACCAGGTCGGGGCGCCTGGGGGGCTCCGTCGGTTGAGCATCCGACTTCGGCTCAGGTCATGATCTCCTTGTTCGTGGGTTCGAGCCCCGCGTCCGGCTCTGTGCTGACAGCTCGGAGCCTGGAGCCTGCTTCCGATTTTGTGTCTCCCTCTCCGTCTCTCTGCCTTCCACCTGCTCATGCTATGTCTCCCTCTCCCCACCCCCTCAAAAATAAATAAGCATTGAAAAAATTTTTTTAAATGAAAGAAAGAAAAGAACAGAAGAAAGAAAGAAAGAAAGAGAAAGGACGAAAGAAAGAAAGAAAGAAAGGGAAAGGAAGGAAGGAAGGAAGGAAGGAAGAAAAAGAGAAAGAAAGAAAGAAAGAGAGAAAGAAAGAAAGAAAGAAAGAAAGGGAAAGGAAGGGAGGAAGGAAGGGAGGAAGGAGGGAAGGGGACCAGGTCTGGAGGCACGAGAACAAAGCAGACCGTGGGCGGGATTCCATTCTGAGCAGTGAAAGCCTCCGATGGACGCATGTTGTTGCCGTGATTTATATCCACCCTCAGAGCCTTGACTCGGGCTTGAGGAATCAACTTGTCAACTGGATCCGAGGGGTCCCTGCCACCTTGCTGATAGGAGGTGGCTGCAAGGCTGCTTCCAACAAACGTACGGCTTGACTTGATGGTTTCTGCCACTCACAGCCGGCCTTACTCATCAGTTCTAACAGTGGGGGTATTTGAGGCGCTGCGACAGCCCCCGAAGGGAGGATTTGGGGAGAGCCGGTGAGCAGGACCTTGGCCGTGGGCTGCTGTGTGTGACCTTTTTTTTTTTTTTTTCATTTTATTTTTGAGACAGAGAGAGACAGAGCATGAACAGGGGAGGGGCAGAGAGAGAGGGAGACACAGAATCGGAAGCAGGCTCCAGGCTCCGAGCCGTCAGCACAGAGCCCGACGCGGGGCTCGAACTCACGGACCGCGAGATCGTGACCTGAGCCGAAGTCGGACGCTTAACCGACCGAGCCACCCAGGCGCCCCTTTGTGTGACCTTTCTCAGCCCTGCCACCTGGCCCCCAACCTTGACTTTCCTTCACCCCACTTTCTCCCTCCTGAGCACCAGCCCCCGAAACTCCCCACGGGGGGGCTCCAAAGAGGCCCCTTATGCCCCACGTCCAAACCCCTCTCTCTCCCCCCAGTTCCCTCTTCTATTACTGACACCTTCACCCACCCAATTCTTTAAGCCACAAGCTCAGAGCCAACTTGTTTGCTCCAGGTGGAAATACTAACATTGACTTTGCAGCAAGCTATTGTGAAAACCGCGGACGATATAAAGCTCGTACAGTGGAGAATGAAAAACCTCGCTCATGATTTGCACCCCCCCCCCGAAATAGCTACTGTCCGCATTTGGTGAATTTCTGTAGCTGTTTGAACTCCTTTAGATACGACAGATAGAAAATCCCATCAAAATCGGAGTTGTGGGCCCATGTGATAGAACAATGTGCAGAGGCGGTGGTGGGTTTCAGGCATGATTTGATCCAGGCGCCCACGACGGTGAGGCTCTGGGTTGGCTTCCCTGCCGTTCTTTTCTCTCTGCCCTTCTCATGGTGTCGGCTGGTGTGGGGTAGCCGCAGCAGTGGCTGGCGGGGTCCCGGATGCTGTCCTCATACTGCACCGACAGAGGAGGTGAGATCAGTTCATTCTTGGGCTCCTGAGGGAGAGTGAGGAATCCTGTTTCTTGGAGTTGGTCTGACCCAGCCTGGAGGGGGTCAAGGACCTCCATCGTCCTGGAGGAGGTCGAGGATCTCCATCGTCCTGGAGGAGATGGGGCCTGGACTGATCTTAAAGAACCACGGAGAAGGGGAGAGAGCAAAGTGCCCTCTTACGTCTACTGAATCCCGATGCTCAGAACAGTTAAGCCATGGGATTGAAGGGGCCGAAACAGCCCGCAGGGTGAACAATGGGTCACCAAGTCCAGTCCTGCTTTGCAGGCGTGTCTGGACCAGAGCCTCAGCGTGGCTCACTGTAAGCTGAAGGCGGTAACCAGCCTGTGGGGGGTTGAAGAGGGCTCGGGTCCAGCCCGCACGAACACTCAGTAAACATGACTTCGCTCATACTCTTGCTGTGGCTGACTTTGCGATCACTGCCACTTTGGTAGACCCCTTAGCACAGTGCCTGGCAGGTGCTCGCGAGATCAGAGCTGGCGCCCCCAACAATCACCGCCAGCTCCCTGGGGGCTGCTTGTCCAAGCTCTGTCCTTGCGGGGAGAACAGAAGCTGAGAAGGAAACCTGGGGGTTCTGGGCCCACATGGACATCTGTGTAGGTTGTTCACTGTACAATCGTGCTACGAGGGGGCAAGTGGAGCTGTAATTCGGCCGGTCCCCCACTTGCAAAACTGAGGGCTTGGGCACAGGCTGCATTCTAGCTCATTCAAAGGAGCTATAAAGGAGGGCTGTGGCCTGTGTGGGTTGCTGGAAGAAATTATCTGAGAACTTGAGGACCTCCATGGTCTTTTCTTTTTTTTTTAATTGCATTTTTATTGGCTTCCTTTTGGGCCCAGTTACAGGGATTTTATCATGGGCATGAATTTGTGCAAGTCCTACCACAAACAGGATACAAAACAGTTCTGTCACCCCCAAAAAGCTCCCCCGTGCCATGCGTTTATAATCACGTCCTCCTCTCGCTCCAAACCCCTGGCAGCCACCGATCTGTTCTCCAACATTCTAGTTTTGCCTTTTAGAAAATGGAGTCCTGTAATAGACACTCTTTTAAGATTGGCCTTTTCCACTCACCGTAGTGGCCTGGAGATCCCGCCAAGCTGTTTGCTTTTATCGATAGTGTGTCCCTTTGATTGCTAAGCAATGGTGCATGGTATGGATACCCTAGTCTGTTTACCCATTCACCCATCGAAGGACATTTGGAGGTTTCCAATTTGGGGCTGTCACAAACACCACTGCCGTGAGCATTCACGCCTCTGTGTCCGTGAACACACGTGCCTTTGCATGGACCTGAGTGTTCATGGGACTCCATGGGACACGCGCCCAGGAGTGGAACAATTGCATCAAAAGGCAAAGATACGATTGCCTTCTCAAGAACCTGCCAAACTGTTTTCCAGAGAGGCCGTACCATCGTGCATCCCATCTGCAGGGCTTCAGTTGCTCTGCGGGCTCCTTGGCCCTGGATACTGTCAGCATTTTTTGTGTAGCAATCCTAGTGAGTGTGGGGTGGTAGCTCACTGCGGTGTTGACTCTCACGCCCCTGATGGCTAACGAGGTTGAATGTCTTTTCGGGTGTTGATTTGTCATCTGTCTGTCTTCTCTGATGAAGTGCCTGTTCAAGTCTTTTGCCCATTTCTAAGTTGGGTCGCTTTTGAAGGGTTGAGTTTCTGCAGTTCTTTATGTATTCCGGGTACAAGTCCCTTGTTTGATGCGTGATTTGCAAGTGTTTTCTCGCAATCTACAATTGGTCTTTCCATTCTTTTAACAGGGTCTTTTGCGGAGCGAAAGTTTAAAAAATTTTGATGAAGTAAAATTTATCAATTTTTTTTTATTTTATAGATTAGGCTTTATTATTATTATTATTATTATTACATTTTATTTATTTTTGATAGACAGAGAGACAGAGCACAAGTGGGGGAGGGGCAGAGAGAGAGGGAGACGCAGAATCCGAAGCAGGCTCCAGACTCTGAGCTGTCAGCACAGAGCCCGACGCGGGGCTCGAACTCACAAACCGTGAGATCGTGACCTGAGCCGACGCCGGACGCTTAACAGACTGAGCCACCCAGGCACCCCCTTCTCTTTCTTCTTATAGACACATGTCCAATTGTCCTTCAGTATGCATTAAATGAATAAATGAAAGGCGCCAAGGAGCAGGTAGTGAGGCCAGCAAAGTGACAGAGGCCAAGATTGTATACAATTCAATGGAGAAGGGATACTCTTTTCAACAAACGACATTAGAACAATTGGACATTTGTTTGATAAAAAATGAACCTCAACCTCCTACCTTATACAAAAATTAACTCTCAACGGATCATAAGTTTAAGTATGCAATGGAAAGGCCACCCGCAACCACATCTACGCCCTATGATCCACTTCCACTGTCGATGACACAGAAGCAGTGAGATATGCAAGCACGAACGGTGAGTCAAGGGAGAACCTTCTGTGGCCACACCTGACCTGTCCAGGGTTGGAGGATGGGAGTGAGGGAACCGGCACGCGTCACACGTGAACTCTACAGTTGAGTATTCCACTCAGTGCTTTCTTTGCATTGCCTCATTTATTCCTAAAACCAGTCCACAAACTTTTAGAAGGGGGCTGTTTTTATGCCCACCCAGTGGGTAAGGAAATTGAAGTCAGAGAGGTTAAGAAACTTGCCGAAGGTCACACAGTAAATGGGGGAGCGAGTTTGGAACCTAGGGTGTCCACCTCTACTGGAGACAGGCAGGGGACAGTCGGGCCAGGCTCGGGGCTATTGATCTGTCACCTGGTCATGAGACTTTGGTTATGAGACTTCGGGAGAGATCGGAGGCCTCCAATCTCCCGAGAGCCTCAGCTCAGTCCCCCTCAAGAGGATGCCTCCTACTGGATCGTTCTTGTTCTGGGGAACTCCCCAGACCTGTCCCCAACAGTCGGGAGCCATCGGGGCCGATGATGACAGATGCCTCCATGCATCTGCCTCATGCATCCTCCTGACTGCACACAAGAGTGAGGGTACACGCCCGGCCTGGGCTGATACGCGTCCATCTTTGGCCCTGACCTTGGGGCCCCGGCTCCCGTGACTGGTCCTTCCGGCCTGTTGACCTTCTCCGTGCTCCTGGTACATTCCCACCCCCCCACCTTTGCCCAGGCTGCGACTCCCCCCCCCCAGGATGCCCCCTCAACTTCTTCCTCGTTCAAATGTGACTGCTGTTTCAGCCTCCAGCTCAAGTCATGCCTTCCCCAGCAGCTCCTACAAGCTCCTAAATACAGTCTAGCCCCACGTGGCCTGAAAAGCTGCCGTTTGGCGACCTAGCCTTCCAGAGACGCACGGGCTTTCCGGAGCCTTCTAGATGCTCCCAGGGACGCATCTAGAGCAGTCTGGGCCCCAAATGGGTTGTGAGCACTCTGAGGGCAGGGGCTGAATTTAAATGCCCTCTCTGCTTGGCACAGGGAACACTGGCTGGGAGCCCACGGCTTAGGGTCTAACAGCCCCATTTCCGCCACTTTCTCGCCGCGTGACTCAGCGTCTGGCAGGCCGCAAGCTCTCGGTCCGTGGGAAGCATGGCTGCTGTTGTTTTCATGGCTATTATTTTTATTCCCAAGATGCTTTCCGGAGCGGCAGCGTAACCAGGTATGGAAGGGGAGTGGGTCTGCTGTTCTCCGGAGGGAAGCAAGGCCTCCCACAGCAGTAAGCCTCCCCTCCTGCCCACCCCCATGCCGGAAGCCCGGCCTGGAACACGGGCACCACGCAGGGCTGGTGGCCTGCGGCTCTGTGCAGCTCGCCCTAGCCTCCCCTGCAGGGCTGCAGGCTTGGGCAGGGGAGTGGGGGAGATTTTAATGTCCGCCCCCCCCCCCCGCTCCCATCACCTTGTGTTGACCCTCAGTATGACACCGAAGGGCCCCAGAGAGGCTGGGGTCAGGCAGAGGGGAACAGCCTCTTGCCTAATGAAGTCTGTCCAGACCTCCGGCAGCCTGATTAGATTTTATGATCCCAAAGGAGCCACCCTGGATCTTGGCTCTCCCCAAAACCTCGCGAGCACCAGGCCCCGAATCTCAGCCTCTGCTGGCAGCCTGTCACTGTCCCTGCCCTGGCCCCAGCCTCTGCCCTCTCTCACCTGGATGCCACACCCCCCAGCCCTTCCTGCTCCTCCCGCCTCTCCTCTCTTGCTCTACAGCTGGGGCTATCTTTCCAGAACAGAAATCTGATCATGTTACCCGCCCCCTCTTAGAGATTCCCCTACTACCTTCAACAGAAGCTTCTCCAGCTTTTTATAAGCAACTATCACCTGGGGAACCTGTCAAAGTGTCACCATGTCGGGACCCATCCCTCAAGAGTATGGTTCCCCGGGTCTGGAGTGGGGCCTAGGAACCTGCATTTCCCAGATCTCCCTTTTGGGGCGGGGGGGGGTTGCCCAGAGCCTGGCTCTCTGTTTGGATTCTCATGTTCTGGCTCAAAATTCCCAGGATACAAGGACACGAATGCGAGCCTGGCCAAGGTATGTGGTCAAGGAAGGAGTCTAGAACCGGTGTCCAATTAGTCATTTTTGAGCCAGATCGCTAAGCTTGGCAAATTCTGGGCATTTGGTATGGGGACCTCCATTTGTCCTCTTGCCCTGGGTGCCATGACTGCCAGGGTAGGCCTGCTTGGTCCTGAGGGTTTTATTTCCTCATCTGTAAGATAGGCTCCTGGAGGCCCAGCTTGGCGAGCAAAGACCCTTGGTACCCCCCCCCCCCCACCCCCGCTGCCAACCTTCTCCTTTAGGCCCCTGCCCACCGTTTCCTGTGCCTGGAATGTTCTTCTCCCGCTTATCTCCTGGAGGGGGGACTCTTTTCCTCCCTCAAAACCTGATTTAAAAAAAAAAAATTTTTAATGTTTATTATTTTTGAGAGAGAGACAGAAAGCAAGCAGGGAAGGGGCAGAGAGAGGCGGAGACACAGAATCGGAAGCAGGCTCCAGGCTCTGAGCTGTCAACACAGAGCCCGACGCAGGGCTCGAACTCACAGACCGCGAGATCATGACCTGAGCTGAAGTCAGACGCTTAACCGACCCAGCCACCCGGGTGCCCCTCTCAAGACCTGATTTAGATTCCATGATTCCTAAGGGTCCCTCTGTGCCCTCACCCCTTCTCTGGTTACGTGCACTCTGCTTTGTCATAATTATTTTGTTCAGATGCTTTCTTGGGAAGCAGCTTATAAGCTTCCCCATGATGGTTTTCGAGTCAGAAAATGCGGCTTTGCCTCTGGCTCCCGTGCTTACCAGGGGCCTGAACTTGGGTGTTGCCCACCCACCTCTCTGAGAACGTTCCATCACTGATAAGATGGGGGGCTAAAATATTACCCTCTGTGCTGGGTGGCCTTGAAGTTTAAAAGAGATCGCGCGCGGGAGGGGCCTAGCACGGAGCAGGGATGGCTTAGAATTAACACTCCGTTATTTTGACCTCTTTCCTTCTGGCGGCCGAGCTCTGTGAGACCAGGGGGAGCATCTCCTCACTTTTGGACCCTTGGGGGTCCGGGAGGGAACCTCTCTCCCAGAGTGGACCCCAAGAGGACAGGTTTGTGGGTAGCTCAGGGCTCTGCTGCTCTGCCCTGTCCCTGCCAACTGTCCCCGCTCTGAGTGCCATTGTTTACCTTGCGTCGGGGGAAAGGGCCTCCTGTCCCACTGGGGGCCTCCAGTTGAAGTGAGAAAAGCCAGCGGGGGCCCACAGGGTGAGAGAAGCCGGGGCGGGGCACACACCCAGCCCCAGCCGCTCTGGCTGGCGTGTGTTTGAGGGTGTCTGTCCCCCACCCCCCGGTTCCCTCGGGGCCTGCCCGGTGTGGGGGAAGGAGGGCAGGGTGCCCGGGAGGCAAGAGGACGGGGCCCCAGCTGCAGAGCTCGAGCGAGGATCTCTTGATCTCTCGGCTGCACCAAGAGGCGGAGGCAGCCAGGGCCCTGGAGATCGTCTCCATGACAACCGCTGCCACTCACTCCCATCTCGGATGTAAATTAGTTACAATTTTATTAGTGTGCAGAATTTCAAGAGGCCGGATCCTGCTTTGGAAGGGAAAAGGATGGGGCGGGGGTGGGGGGGGTGGGGGGGGCGAGTTTCCAAATGCTTCCTAGTCCCGCAAGGACCCCCCCCAAGCTCCAAGGTGGGTCCCTGCAGGGTGAACTGGGCCACGTGCCCTCATTGGTCTGTCTGTCAGCTGGGCCTGGGCTGGGGAGGCAGCCCGCGTCTGGACAGGAGGGCCGCACGGGCCCGGCGGTGTGCCCGGTGCCCTCCCCGCCTGGTCTGGCCTCCTCCACAGTCGACAGGGAGGCGGCTGAGGTCCCCAGGGGTCATTAGCCGGCTCAGGGCCGCCTGGCTTGCCCTCTTTGCTCAGCGGCCTCCCACGGTGGCCCAGAGGTCACATCGAGACACTGCTGGACACCAGGGGCCGGGAGTCCGGGTGTCTGAGCAAACGCGGGGCCCTCGGTGCCCGAAGTCGGCATGTGGCTGCGGCACACGTGTCTGGGCGGTGGCCGAGTCCCGGCCTCCTGGTATTTGATGCTCTGAATCCTGTGTGCGCTCACACACCTTTCTCTTCCCCGAGGAGGCAAAAAAAAAAGGGGGGGGGGACAGATTTGTCTTTTCCTAAGGCTGTTGTTGAAATTAGTTGTGTCCCCCAAGGCGCATCCGAGTGCGTGTGCCCCCGAAGCGGCACTGCTCCCGTCACCGCAGAGAGTGGGGCCCGACGACACGGCGGGCCCGCCCGGGAGCAGGGGAGCTGCTTTCAAGAGGGAGCTCCTCCAACAATCTCGCCCTCACTCAGTCAGTAACCAGGGCACGGCCCCACCCCTCCCTGCACCTCAGTTTCCCCAGGCGTACCATGGGCTGGAATATTCCTTTAGGGTCTATTTTGTATTTTTTTGTTTTTTTTCCCTGAGAGAGAGACAGAGAGAGCAAGCAGGGGAGGAGCAGAGAGAGAGAGAGAGAGACAGAATCCCAAGCAGGCTCTATGCTGTCAGCACAGAGCCCAACACGTGGGGCTCACACTCACGAACCCTGAGATCCTGGCCCGAGCTAAAACCAAGAGTTGGACGCTTAACTAACTGAGCCACCAAGGTTCTCCTTCTCTAATTTAGTCTGTGTGTGTGTGTGTGTGTGTAACAGTCCTAGAAGTGCTTCCGGAGTTGGGAATCTGACAGCCCAAATCCCCTCCAAGTAAAAGGGAGCACAGGGGCGCCTGGGGGGCTCAGTCGGTTGAGCGTCCGACTTCGGCTCAGGTCATGATCTCGCGGTCTGTGAGTTCGAGCCCCGCCTTGGGCTCTGGGCCAACAGCTCAGAGCCTGGAGCCTGCTTCCGATTCTGGGTCTCCCTCTCTCTCTGCCCCTCCCCCACTCATGCTCTGTCTCTCTCTCTCTCTCTCTCTCTGTCAAAAATAAACATTAAAAAAAAAAAAGAAGGGAGCACAGAGCTCTCTCCTCCTCAGAGAGGGAGCCTGCCATTGTGGCCCGCCTGGCCCGTCAGGGACGGAGAAGCACCAGCCAGGCCACAGGTCCGTCCTCCCGAGGTCCAGCCGGCATGAGTGCGAGAGATGAAGGGACCGGGGTCTACAGGAGGTGGGGGGGCACCCTACTACCCTGGACGGGTCTCCCCGTCCACGTCACTGGCGATCTTTGGTTCGATTGTGGCCAAGAGGCGGGGCAGACCCCGTGGCAAACAGGCCCTGGGCGACCGTGTCCCCGAAATAGGCCATTTCGGATGACCCACTGATGCCACGGCGAGGGCGCAGCCCCTTTTCCGGTTCCGTGCTGCCCGATTCTGCCCGATTCTGAGGTCCCTGTGACGGCGAGGCTCTCTCTGAGCTTCATCGGAGCTCAGTTTCTGGCACCGGGTGAGTGGAAGTTTCCCTACAAAGCCCTCCCACCCGCCCCCGACCCTCACACACCCCCCACACCCCACTCGTGGAGTTAGAGGACTGCAGAGGGAGGGAGGCGGCAGCTCGCCTGCCTCCTCCGGCCCCCATATTACAACTCGCCATATTTTGTGGCCCGAGGGCTGAGAATTCTAACAGGCGAGAGCAGGGATGGGCCCGCCCACCCACTGCCAGTCATGTGTCTTACTAATTATGCCACACACCGGAAAACTTAATTAAATGGATGCTCGGTGTATAATTTCAACTAGTTTGGAAGTAGGGGGACATCAAACAAACGGCCACGCGGCCCCTGCCAGCCGCCTGTCACCGTGGTCGAAGCCCCGCTGGGCCCTGGGTGCTGGGGACTGGGGCACTTGTCTGGCTCTCCTGCTCCGCTGTGCGGCTCCTTCCCTCTGGCCCCCAGAGGAGGCTCCAGCTGTCCCAGTCTCACGTGCGTGCGCACACACACACACACACACACGTGCACACGCGCGTGCACACACACGCACACACGCGCACACAGCTGGAGCTGCAGGAGGGAGCGAGGCAGTCAAAGGAGACAGGGAAGGAGGGAAAACCCTAAGAATCAGGGGCTGCGTTACACGGCGAGCAAGACAGCCGGATAAAAATGTAAGGAAAGGCCAGATATATACCACTTAAATATAACTGAAGTCCAGCAGCCCGCCGTCCTGGTAATTCATTTTCGGCTCTCTCTCGGACCCTCTGTCTCTTCCTCCTCCTTCCTGTTCCTCTTCAGGTCACATCAGTGCTCTGTGTGCCGTGGGCGAGGGCCCCCAGCTGCAGGTGGCCGCTGTCCCACTGCCCCCCCTCCCCCGGCACAGGGCAGCCACCAAGGAGGGGACCTGGAAGGTACAGACAAGGACCAGGGGAGCAGAAAGAGCTCGAGCCGGTGCCCAACCCCCCCCCGCCCCTGCCCCCACCGGGCAAGGGGGAGTGGGTGGGAAGCCTGGGCGTCCTTCTCTTTTATCCCAGGGCAGGGTTTGGGACCATGCGCTCTTGTCAGTGAGGCAAATGCGGAGAAACCAGAAGAGGCATGTGACGCGGGTGACGGGGAGACGCTGAAGCCATTTGCTCACCAGACAGAAGCAGGCCACTTAAGGGGGGCTGACCACGGGCCAGGTGCAGCGGCGCATGGGAGACAGGCACCCCTGGGTGGGGGGCCCGGGGTCCAGTGGGGGAGACGGGAAGGGAACGAGATGCCGTGGAGTGCCGGGATGCCACGGGACCCAAGAGCGCGTCCCTCGTGCGCTCCGATGGCCGCCAGCGTCACCTCCAGCTCCCTTGCCGTGGTCCCACGAGGCAGTCACCGCCCTCCCTGTGTGCATGTGGGGAAACTGAGGCCCAGACCGGTAAGTCACCGCCCGAGGCCCCCCCGCTGGTAAACATGGCAGCCGGAGGCTCTGCTGAGGAACTGGACAAGGCGGCAGAGTGAGGGTGGTCAGGATGGGCATTTCTGGGGAGCGCTGGCTGTGTTTGCTCTGGGCTCTCGCCAGGCTCTCTATGCAGACATCTCATCAAAACCTCTTCGGGGCGCCTGGGTGGCTCAGTCGGTTAAGCGTCCGGCTTCGGGTCGGGTCATGATCTCGCGGTTCGTGGGTTCGAGCCCCGCTTCGGGCTCTGGGCTGACAGCTCGGAGCCTGGAGCCTGCTTCCGATTCTGTGTCTCCCCCTCTCTCTCCCCCTCCCCTGCTCATGCTCTGTCTCTCTCTATCTCTCAAGAATAAATAAACTTTAAAAAAAGACAACATGGTGGCCCATTTACCACTCTCGGACTAGTGACCTCACTGTCTCTCAGCCTCAGTTTCCTTCTTGGGGGCCACGCTCCTGGATTTTTGCCAGGCCGTATCCTCCTTCACTCAGGTTTTAGGTCCATGTGCCCTCCTGGGAGGGGCCTTCATGACCACCCTCCCCCCCCCCCCGGCATTGCCCTATGTCCCCTCTCTCCCTCACTTGCATATTTATGGGTCCAAAGACTTCTCTGTCCATGTGGGGCAGGCTCGTTTCTGTGCCGTCTTCCCCTGGTCCCCCCGTCCCGCACACGCCAGCCCACAGAGAAGGTGCTCGATGGATGTTATTGAATGAATGAGTGAATCTGTCCAATGGGGACAAAATGGGTCCCTCCCTCTCTAGAATGTTCTGGAGACCAGATGTCAAGGCTTGGCTGGGGCTGGGCTCCAGGCCCTGGTTCCATCACTAGCAGGTCATTTTCAAGGAGCCAGACCAGGCCCGTTCTTCCAGGGACCAAAGAAGGGGTGCTCCCAGAAGCAGGCCTGGGGTCAGGCCCAGGCGCTCAACCCAGACCCCTCAGAGCCAAGCTCCCCAGGACCCAGGGCAAAGGACAGGGCAGAGATCCGGTGTATTTGGTCCCTCGGCCTGTGCCCCAGAGCCCCGGGGTCATTCCACTTCCTGGGCTTCCTCCCTCCTCTCTCCCTCCCTCTCTCCTTCCCTCCCTCAACCTCCCCTTCCACCCCTAACCCCTGCCCTTCAGAGCTCTGCGTCCTAGGTGTCCCTCTTTCTCGGGTCTCTCTGCAATCCCCGCCTCTCCCCTGTGCTCTCCTTCCCACCTCACCCCTTCCGTCCCCGGGGAGGGGCAGCTGGAGGTGGTGATTTGCGACTCCCTGGGCGTCTGCACATCTGGGTCATTAGGACACTCTGGAAAACCGGGGCTGCCTGAGCCCAGACCTGCAGCCCCGCTCTCCTCCTTCCTCCCCGGCCTCTCCCTCCTCCCCCCCCCCCTCCCTCCTTCCTCCATCCTCCCGCCCCCTCCTCCCCCTGTCACCCTCCTCTCCACTCCAGCCAGTATTTTTAGCTCGCTGCTGTGCATTAGTGTGCAGGGGCGCTCCTGGTAAAGCCTGGATGAGGTTTTATCTGTTGTGACAGCCCCAAGGGCAGCTGGCAGACTTTTTCCCTCTTAAGTTTGGAGCGCTCTCCCTCTCCCTGGGGTCAGAGCCGCAGCTGGATGAGGGGCAGGGTCTCGGCCTGGTTTGGAGCCCTCCTTCCCCCTCCCTGCGCCTCCCCCCTCCTCTCCCTTCCTCGGCCTCAGGGCCTTTGTCTTCGGAAGATGGGCTGCGGGAGCCAGAACTGCCTCTAGCTTCCGCTCCCTCCTCTTCTCATTACCCCTTTCCTTGGGCTGCTTCCCTCAAGGTTCCAACCCCTCTCCCTTGCCCCTCTCCTTCCCTGCCTCCCGCTTTCTCTCCTCTCCCCTCACCCCTCTTCCTGGCCTTTAGCGAAAGGGGAAAAATCCGGGTGGATGACGGGGACCCCAGCCTCCTTCCCGTCCCTGAATCCTTCCGCCCTTGGACAATAGTTGGGGTTGGGGGTGGGGGGAGAGGGACTGGGAAAGGATGCTGGGGCTTAGGGGGTTCCTGGAGTCCCTGTCTCCAAGGTTAACCTTCAGTGGGGCCCATCTGGACGCCCATGCCTTTCCGGGACTTCCTAGGGACCAACCTGACCCCCCCCCCCCAGTGCGACGCCCTGTGCCCAGCCCATGGAGGGGGTCCAGCCTGCAGAGTCCTCCTGATCCGGGTGGTCCGGGTCCCTCAAGGCATTGTCAACTCTCGTCCCTTCCCCTTCAATTTGGCACAGACCTAAACGTACCTTTGTGGATGACCGTTTTGGATAAGCAAACCACTGTCCTCAGCACTTAACAGTTTGCACATCTCTCTGTTCATGGTCACTGCGGCCGGGGACCGCAGACCCCATCCTTTTCTTTTCTTTCTTTCTTTTTTTAATGTTTATTTATTTATTTTGAGAGAGAGAGAGCGCGCGCGCGCACTAGCAGGGGAGGGGTAGAGAGAGAGAGAAAAAGAGACAATGAGAATCCCAAGCAGGCGAAGCTGGATGCGGGGCTCGATCCCACAAACCACGAGATCATGACCTGAGCCGAGATCAAGAGTCGGACGCCCAACCAACCGAGCCACCGAGATGCTCCTTCAGACCCTATTCTGTCACCCCGCGCTGTGGGGGAGGCACACGGGCTCAGACAGGCCAGGCCCCTTGGGCACGGACACCTGCCAGCTCTGAGCAGCCCCCAGCACCCCTGCAGCCCCTGAGCACTCAGGTCCACACTGGGCGCTGCACCTTTCCAGGGCCTCGGAGGCCCAGAGAGGCAAAGTCTCCGCCCAAGGTCACGCGGCCCAGGCTGGTGCAAGGAGGGCAGCGGTCTGGGGGCTCAACAGCGGGGAGCTTGAAGCCCTGAGAGACCTCACTGTGTTCCTCCCCGCTGGGGGTCCTAGGGCCAGTCCTCTCCCCAGGCCGGTTGGGGGGGTGGCGGCTGAGGGAGCCACCTTTGGCCACCTGCCTCCCCACAACCCCCCGGGGCTGACTCAGGATGTTAGGGGGGAGAAAGTGCTGGCCTTGTCCACCTGGGCCCCCTGAGACCCCCCCCCCCAGCCTCAGCCCCCAGCCCCCCTCTCAGGGCCCCCAGCTGTACTCTGGGCACCTGCTCCTCCTCCCCTCCCCTCCTCTTCCTCTTCTCTCTCTTCTCCTTTGTCTTTCCTCTCTCTTTTCTGCTCCTTGGAGCTCTGCCTTCAGGATCCTCCTTCCCCAGCTGGCCCCTCCCGGCGTCCCGCTTCCCTCTGTGGTCTCCCCCTCCCTGTGAGGTTCTCTCCCCAGTGGGTCTCCGTGTTGGTATTTCGAGCTTTCTTTTTCTTTCCTGTGTCTCTCTTCTCTCTCTCTTTCCCATCCTCGGCCTCTCCCATCCTGCTGTCTATCTGCTCACCCTACCCACCCTAACACACACACACACACACACACACACACACAGAGGCATGCTCACTGCAGCAGTGATGGAGGTGAGGGTCACACCCCCCCCCAGGAGGACCCCCGTACCCCTTCCCTGGGTCCCCGCCCCTGGAGGCACCTCCAGGTTCAGCCTAAGCTAAGGCCAGGGTTGCGTGGGGTTCTAGGCTGGGTAGTCTCCCAGGGTTCGGCAGCTGCATTTTCCGAGGCTCTGGGGCAAGGAGCAACCCTGAGCGGCCCAAAGCTTCTGGAAGGCCCGTATCCCCAGAGTGCCCTCCCAGCGGTCACTGTACTGCAGGGACCCGCAATCGAGGGCAGCCCCGAGGGCAGGGGAGTCAGGTCCAGGCTGGGGCAGCACAGATCGTAACAGTGAAATGATGCGAGGAGACAGAAGCCAGGCTGGCCATCGGGCCTGCAAGGTGACCACCAGGGAGGCCAGGGACGCGTCTGTTCCTCTGTGCCCTGTGGCCACCTAGGCACGTGGGGGGATGGGGATGTGTGTGTGGTGAGGCCTGCCGCTCACCTAACTCTCCTGTTCTCCTAGGTTCACGGGAGCCTGGGCCCTGGAGTCCGACCATCCTGAGTTCGAATATCACCCGCTCACTAGTTGTACAAAATTGGGGGTAACTAACATAGGCTGGGTGGCGTCGGTCCTGACTCGGAGTCCTGGTCTACCACGGGTGGTGCCTCAGTTTCCACTTCTGTAAAAGGCGGCTAATGGCCGTAACCCCTCAGGGGTGTGTGGCAGCACCGAGACCATCTGGGAATAGTTAGCCCAGCTAGGGCCGAGGGTTTAAATGGGGGTGGTTGGTCCTTGAAGGCCGGAGGTAGTCCAGCCTGGGAATGGAATAGTCTGGAGCCTTCCGGCACAGTTATGGAG
The DNA here is from genome assembly GCF_023721935.1 of Panthera uncia. Lineage (NCBI taxonomy): Eukaryota > Metazoa > Chordata > Mammalia > Carnivora > Felidae > Panthera > Panthera uncia. The sequence continues at coordinate 85,348,009 of NC_064807.1, forward strand.
TCAGTCCTGGGTTTAAGGACTGGGGAAGTGCTGGGGCGGGGGGGGGGGGGGTGTTCCTCACCCTTTTTGGGTCTGTGTTATCTGCTGGGTGTGTATTTTTAAATACGCAGCCCTACCCTCTGCCCCACAAGAAGTGTTCTGCCTCCGGGGCCTGGGGCTCAGGGGCCCTGTCTCCCCATCCCTTTTGGGGGGTAGTGGGGGGAGAGAGGGATAGGGCCCTGCAGGAGCTAAGCCTGCCCCCCACTCTGGCTGGGGGCAGGTGCCTCATACCCCTCCTTAGCTCTGGCCCCTGGGCATTGGGATCTGGCTTAGCCCCCGGATGGGTAGCTGACAAAGAAAAGGGGGGCGGCGAGGGCTGGGAGGAGGGGCGGAGTGTGGGCAGGAGAGAGTAGGGGGACAAAGGTTCTGGAACACTCTTCACTAGGAGCCTGCCCACGGCTGCGGGAGCCGGGAGGACCCCAAGACGAAAGGAGCATTCAACAGGGCTCCAAAGTTGGGAGTTACTGTTCCAGCTCTGACAGGGAAACGCATCTTCCTCTGGCTGGCTGCGCCTCCTTCCTCCCCACGACACCTGTACCTCTACCCGACTTCACATTTATTCACAAGCCTTCACCCTCCTTGACGGAAGGGACTTGGCCTTATTCCCTGCCGCGTCCTAGGATGGGTAAGAGGAAGTTATGTTAGAGAAAGTGCATGACTTAGGCGGGGCTCAGCCTGGCTTCTCCTGGAAGATGGGACTCAGAGGTGCCAGAGGGTGGTGGTGCCCTGCCCTGGGTCTCCTTGAAGGCCGGAGGTAGTCCAGCCTGGGAATGGAATAGTCTGGAGCTTTCCGGCACAGTTATGGAGTCAGTCCTGGGTTTAAGGACTGCGGAAGTGCTGGGGCGGGCGGGGGAGGGTGTTCCTCACCCTTTTTGGGTCTGGGCCATCCCTCTGGGGTCATGGTCTGCGCGCGCGCACACACACACACACACACACACACACACGTTTCAGCTTTAGCGGTCATCGCTTCCTCGATGTCCCGCTTGGAGTCCCAGGACTGCTTGCGCTGTGAGGCCAGTGCCCCTCCCCTCCTGCTTGGGTTCACTTCCCCGGTTCCCTTGCCTCTGGACCAGCCGGCCTCCTCCTGGCGGCTGGCGTCTCAGCCCCCTGGCTGGACCTCACCAGCTCCCACACTTAGGAGGACTGCTTCCCCTCTCCGGGCCTCAGTTTCCTCATCCGGAAAATGGGGTTGCTAGTAGAGTCTGCCTCTTGGGGGTTGGTGTGGATTAAGCCGGGGAGTGAGAGCTCTGAGGGCATACTACAGGAGCATCCAACGGGCTTTTCAGAGACGTCAACGCTTGATTCCCCACCACACCCCCACGGCTCCCTTGGGCTCAGGAAATGGTACCTCCCACTGTTCATGATGACACAGCCCTCCTTGATTCTTCTCTCTTCCACACCCACGGCCCATCCTTTGGCAAACCCTGATGGCTTTTCTCAAAATACACCCTGCATCCAGCCGTTTTTATCTCCCCGGCGCTGCTGTCCCTGACCAGGCCACCGCGACCATCTCTTGTCTGGTCTCCACCAGCCCCTACCTCTTCCTCCAGTTTCCCCGTGGCCCCTTTCGGATCCGTGCTCCGCGGAAAGCAGAGATTCTTTAACCACACGAGTCAGCCCTCGGCTGGCTCGCTCTCGCCCGCCCCTCCCCGCCTCCATTGGCTTCGGGCGGATCTAGAAAAGCTGTGAGGTTTCAAGGTGACCTGTGCACTCTGCTCCCCCACCTCAGGACAGCAGGATGAGCCACCCCAGGGCCTTTGCACTTGCTGCTTCCCCCAGCTGTGGACCTCTCCCGGGGCTCACTCCGTCACTGCACCAGGTCCACGGTCACCCCCTCACCTCAGCGACTCCAGTCCCTTGGTTCTTTCTAGCCCAGCCCTTCACTCTGCTTTCCTTTCCTCTCTATCTTGTCTTACTCCCTGGATCCTGGTATGGGCCTGTTTCTTTGCTCTTCGTCTCTCTCTTCCCTAGAACGTGAGCAGCACAAATGTGGGAGCCCGGTCCTGCTGTCCACTGTCTCCGGGCGCGCAGGAGAGTACCTGGCCTGAGCGTGCGCTCACCGATCGTCACAACCGGACATGGGAATGCCCGAGAGCTACGGTCATGATCAGTCTCGCTCTCCCAAAAGCTAGAGAAAGATAGGCTGAGAAGGGAGGGGGGGTTGTCGTGTCAGGTAAGGAAAACACCAGCGGCCTGACCCTGCCCGTCTTCTGCCAGAGACCGGCTGGCTTTCTGGGGTGGGGGCTTGCTCAGCCTATGCTATGGGCTCGCAGAAGAAAGGCCAGGCCAGCCTGACTCTGCTCTTCTGCCCAGCCTGTCACACAGCTTCCTGGAGCCACCGAGGGTCTGGTGGAGAAAGATCACATTCAAACAGGGGGCCATCCACCTGTCTCCTGTCCTCTGCGCCCGGGCAGAGAGGGAAGGCAGGGGTCTGGCTGTGTTCTTTAAAACAGCCCCAGCCCTGCAAGCCTGGTCCCTGCCCTCAGGGGGGGGTTTCTGCAGTTGGGGAGGCGGGGCCTTGGCTGTGAATAAACATAGCAGGTCTGTGAGAGGGAGGAGGCAGAGGCCAAGCTGAGCCCCTCCTTCCTCGCCCTCCGCTCACCGGGACATCCTCCTGGCCTGAGGCGGCCCCAGAAGATAACTATCAGCAACCGGGCCCATTCTCAATATCGGGTCCAACCCAAGGTCAACCGTGAAAGGGTCTGCTGGAGGCCTCACAGCTTCCACACTTCCGGAAGGGTGTCTGACTCCGAACTTGGCGCCGATGTGCTGGGATCATCTTTTTTTTTTTTAAATGTTGATTTATCTTTGAGACAGAGCATGAACAGGGGAGGGGCAGAGAGAGAGGGAGACACAGAATCGGAAGCAGGCTCCAGGCTCCGAGCTGTCAGCACAGAGCCCGACGCGGGGCTCGAACTCACGGACCGGGAGATCATGACCTGAGCCGAAGTCGGACGCTTCAGCGACTGAGCCACCCAGGCGCCCCTGGGGTCATCTTTTGTATCTCCCTGCTCCTTCAGCGGGGCACTCCCACCCGGCACCTCACTGCACGAACAGATTCCTGGTCTTCTGGACTGGCCACTGCTCCCCACGCAGCTCCTGCAGAATTGGAGGGTCGGGGCCTGAGGCCTAGTACCTTCCCCCATCTCTGTCACCACCGCCCTCTCCATCATCACCACTGGTACAGGCTGAGTTGTGTCTCTGTCCCTGAGAATGGGACCTTATTTGGAGATAGGGACTTTACAGACATGAGCGAGGTTAAGATGAGGCCGGTGGGGAGGGCGCCCGGGGTGGGGGGCCCAGTCGTTTAAGCGTCCGGCTTCCGGCTCAGGTCATGATCTCACGGTTCGTGGGTTCGAGCCCCGCGTAGGGCTCTGTGCTGACAGCTCGGAGCCTGAACCCGCCCCCTTAAAAATAAACATTAAGAAAAAAAAAAAGAAGAGGTCATTAGGGCGGGCCCTAATCCAGTATGACTGGTGTCCTTATAAAAAGGGGCGGTGTAGACCCAGAGGCAGTGACACCCAGAAGGCAGACGCCGCCAGGCAGACCCAGAGAGAGCACCATGTGAGGACAAGGGACTGGAGGTTGAGAACGGGGCATGCGGTAGCCAACCTGAGGCCCCGGAAGCCCAGAGAGAGGCCTGGAACGTTCCTTCTCTGGTACCTCCAGAGGGAGCACGGCCCTGCTGACATCTCATTCTGGAATCCTGGTCTCCAGACCTACGAGGCAATACATGTCAGTTGTTTCGAGCCACAGAGTTTGCGGCCCCGGGGAAATGAGTACAGCCGTCCCCCCGCATCACCAGCGTCCCCGTCACCGCTCCCACGGCCACCACCCCGGCATCACAGCCAGCATCACCGCCGTATGGGCTTCCTGTGGCTGCAGAACTAATGGCCACACGCTTGGTGGCTGACAAGATTAATCTCAGAGTTCCGGAAGCCGGAAGGCCCAAATCAAGGTACCAGCGGCACCGTGGCCCGTCGCGAGACTCAGGGAAGACTCCTTCCTCGTTTCTTCCAGTTTCCGGTGGCTCCAGGCGTTCCCCTCTCTGCCTCTCAGTTGGCCTTCCCCCCTTCGGTGTCGACCCTGCCTTCTCTTCTGTCTCATATAAGGACACTCGCGATGGCACGGAGGCCCCACGTGGGGAATCGAGGATGCGCTCACGTCAGGATCCTTAACTTCATTACATGTGCAGCGACCCTTTTTCCAACTAAGGTCACATTCACAGGTTCCAGGGATTAGGATGTGGACCTATGTTTGCCGGGTGGGGGCTTAAGACAACCCAGGGCTGGTACGGTCATTTACTTATGTTTTTTAATGTTTATTTGTTTTTGAGAGAGAGCGTGCGAGCAGGGGAGGGGCAGAGAGAGAGGGAGACAGAAGATCCGAAGCAGGCTCCACGCGGACGGCCTGAGCCCGATGTGGGGCTCGAACTCACAAACCACGAGATCATGACCTGAGCCGAAGTTGGATGCTTAACCCACTAAGCCACCCAGGTGCCCTGGCTGGCACCGTCATTATCCCCACTTAACACCCAAGACTACGAGAGCTCAGAGAGAAGAATTAATTCACTTGTCCAAGGTCGCCCTTAGAAGTATCGGAACCCAAGTGGTCTGATTTCAGAGCCTTCTGCCCCCCAGCTAATGTTTATTCACTTTTTGAGGGGGGGGAGGGGCAGAGAGAGGGGGAAACACGGAATCCGGAGAAGGCTCCAGGCTCTGAGCTGTCAGCACAGAGCCCGACGTGGGGCTCGAACTCATGAACCGCGAGATCATGACCTGAGCCGAAGTCGGACGCTTAACCCACGGAGCCACCCAGGTGCCCCCCAGCTCCTGAACTTCTGATCACACAGGGGATTCCACAGAAGAATCAGAGTGGGGCAATGCACACCGAATGGAAGCCAAGGCACCTGGGTCCTGGGCTAGGCTCTGACTCTAGCCAATGGTCAGGTCTCCTTCTCTCTCTGGGCCTCAGTTTGCCCACCTGTAAGAGAGGGAAGCAGGAGTGGTTGGTCTGCATCATCTCCAACGTCCTCCTAGTTCTGGACGGTGCTGGCTGTCATCTGTCGTTTCAGTCCTATTCAAACACTGCCCAGGGGCAGGACTTTCACATCAGCTAAACTCTAAACCTGCTCCCAGAGATGAGTTTTGCTTGGAAGGCCAGCCCATGGGGAGGAGTGGAGGGCGGTCCTGCCTTCCCCTATCACAGCGCTGGCAGCAAAGGACTGGGGAAGGACTGGGGGTGGGGTATTCTCTTTTCTGGGAGCCCGACTTCTGATTCATGCGCTCAAGGGAGGACTCCTGCAGCTCCAAACTGGTGGACGCTGGGACAGAGCTGAAGATAACTTTATCTTGCTGTGGCGCCCCAGACCCACAGGTCTTAGTGGGGAACTGGCTTGTCGCTTTAGACTCCAGACGGCCTGGAGAGGCGATCCTGGGCCTGGAGGAGCGCTGGTTGATCATCTGAGGCCAAGAGACCAAGAGGGGCTGCAGTGACCAAATCCACCAAATCCCAAGCCTCGTGTCCTTGGAACGGGGGTCGGGGAGGGGGGGTGGTGGGGGAAACCACCACAAAACAGGCTGGGGCCGCGGGGGGGGGGGGTTCTGAAAATTCAGTTTCCAAAACTCGCTCTGTTCATTAGGAGTCGTTTGTTTAGAAGTATAAACATTTTTCAAATCCGTTTTTTATCTTTATAACGTGAACTCCAGAGGCCCTTTTCCTCTGGCTTCTGTCGGGACCAGCAATTGTTTGCAACTCAGCTAATACTGTTCAAGAGTGGGGAGCTGAGTTAGGGACAGGACTGCAAACTTTAATTAGCAGGATGAGATTAGCATCCCAGCAGGGGCTTGCGGGCGGGGGGCATCCTCCAGGCCCATCAGATCCCAACGGACAGACGGCCCGCACCTTCCACAACCCCCCCCCTCCCCCAGCTGAAGGCTCCAGTGGGGTGAGCAGGAGCCGGGCCAGCCAGAGCTTAGACCCGCCGAGTTAATCTTCCCTTACTGGGCCTCCAGCTGAGCCTCGCCCTATTCCAAGGCTTCCAGTCCAGCCACTGGCTTTCCTTCACCAGCCTCTGCCGGGTTTTGTCCCTGCAGGTGTCTAAGCAGAATAAAAAAAAAAAAAAAAAAAAAAAAAAAAAAAAAACCCGGCTGTGTGACCTTGGGGCAGTCGCTCACCCTCTCAGGGTAGAGAATCTAAGCGGGGAGGTGGGGAGGTTTGCTGGAAGCCAAGCCCCAGCGGGGAGGGGGGTGGAGGAATTCGACCCTCCTCCCCGCAAACCCAGGGCTCACACGCCACCAACCTGCCCTCGCTGGGTTCAGGCAATGCTGAAGAATTTTCTGGTCTTTTACTGGTTTAGTTTTAAGTGCTTCCAACGGCAGCGGAGCTGTTCCACCACAGTCCCCAGGAAATTGGTCCACGTAGGACGGAGCCTTCCCGGGAATGAAGTCATCTGTTCCTTTTTTTATTTTTTGTTGCCTCTCTCCTTCAGCACGAGTCCCCGGCCTCTGCAGTCTCGCCCCGCGCGCGCACGCACACGCGCCGCGGCGGGGGTCGGCCCGGGGCTGGCTGGAGGGGTGGGGGGGGGAAGGGGCGAGGGGCAGGCCCCCCGGGGGGGGGCCGCGTCCGCCCGGGGCGGCCCCTCGCCAGCCCCCGCCTCCCGCTCCCACCCGCGACTTCCCCGGGCCCGCCCGAAAGGTGAGCTCCCGGGCGGCCGCCCGCGCTCGGGCGCGGCCAGCTCGGCAAACAATAACAGTAAATAACGCTCCCTTGTCAACGTAATAAAAACGGAAACGGTTACAATGTTTTTTAATAAGCGTCCCCCATCAATCTGCCGCCCTCCCACCCCCCCCCTCCCTCCCGAGAGCCGCGGGCACCGGCGGAGAGGGGCGGGGAGCAGGGGAAGGATGGGGCGCCGGGGCGCGCTGGATGGACCGGGGTGCCGGAGGAGGACGCCGCGGGGGGGGGGGGGGGGGGGTGGGGGGGGGAGAGCGGCAGCGCAGCGAGTGAGAGACGAGGGGGCGCGGGCGGCCGGGGTCACGCGCGCCAGCCGAGCCGGGAAGCGGCCGCGGTGAGTAACACCGTTGCCATGGCGACGTGGCCGCGAGGAACAGGAAGCGGCAGAAATAGCAGCCGCCGCAGCCCACGCCGCCCGGCCCCTCCCCCCCCGCGAGCCCGTTGCCACGGAGACCGGCTCGAGCGAGGCTGCGCGGGCGGCCGCGGCCTCCTGCGCCCCGGCCCGCGCATGCGCCCCGGGGCCTGCCCCGCGCAGGCATCGCGGCGGTACCCGCCGCAACCCCGGTGCCGCCCGGACCCCAAACCTGCCAGGCTGCGAGCTGGGGGGGGGGGGGGGGGGGGGAGGGGGTGGAGGGAAGAAAAAAACAAAAAAAGCAAAACTGTTTGTCGCCCGCCTTGGGGAGGCAGCCCCGCCTTTGTTCCTGGCCGATTCGTTGGTTTCCCGGGCGCCGGAGGTGGGAGCCGAGGTGGCCGGGGCGCATCAGTCACCGTCCCCACTCCCACTGTGTTCTCAGCCGGGCCTCCGAAGGGAGCCCGGGCCTGGGGCGGTCCGGCCAGGCCCACGTGCTGACCTCCCCGCGGGGGTGAGGGACCCCTCCCCTTGTGTTTTCCGGTCCTTTTTGCATACCCTCCCCCAGATTCTACCTGGCAGCAAGCACCGAGGGAGAAATGAAATCCCGCCAAACCCTGGGCTCCCTCTCCATTCCCTGGTCGACAGAGAACTAGGAAACAGTCCACCCCCTCCCCTTCAAGGAAGTTGAGGGAAACCTAAATGTTTCATAAACAAAAGCACTCTCCAACAACTTGTTTATGTGAACGCCTGGCTGCAGCCTTGCATGGCTAAGGCTGGGGTGTGTGTGTGTGTGTGTGTGTGTGTGTGTGTGTGTGTTGGGGCAGACACACGATCATCTCTGAGGCTGTTTGTGGAGGATTTTTTTCTTTCCACATTTTGTTTGGTTTGTTTTGAATAAGGGTCAGAGGTCTGGGTTTCTGCTGGGAAGGGGGAAGGGTCACCTCAATTGGACAGGCCAGGGGGTCCCAGGAGGACAGGTCACAGGGCCTGCAGAGCTGGGGCAGAGGCCGTGAGCCAAAGCCTCCCATCTGGCAGGGCTCCCTGCAGACAGGGGGGGTGTAAGTGGGCGCCAGGCCCTCTGGGCTGCTCTGCAGGGTATGGCCCCAGAGAGGGCCCAGGCCAAGGACTCTGGGACTTCTCTCCCCTGGGCAGGACAGCTGTCATTTTCCTGGCCCCTGCCTTGGGCACACTGGCCAAGAGGGAAGGCAGAGCAGCCCGCAGTCTCAGGGGTTTTCTACAATGGAAACGATCCGCTTTTGTTTTTGTATGGGGTGGACTCAGTCTTGCAGCGTCCAGGCTGACCAGATGGGAATGTAGGGAGCCAGTGTGCTAGGAAGCAGGAACGCTGCTTCAGACCTCCTACCGTCCCCCTTCTCTCCCTGTCCCTAGCCAGCCTGGTCCCCAAGGTGGCCTTGTGCCGGCTGAGCGGTTCTGGCCACTTGGCCTCCAAAGAGCTAAGGAGAGAGTGAGGGGCGTTGGGTGACGTTCCTTCCTCCCTCCTCCCTCCTCCTTTCTACAAGTGGGCGAGGGGCCCCCAGCCCCGAAGAGGAAGCTTCTGTCCGATGTCCAGTAGACTTCAGGTCCGCCATGGCCGACGTGGCATCATAATTAGCCCTCTCCTTCTTTTAGGAGGAAACGAAGACACAGAAGGAGGCTGGGAGCAGAGAGAGAAAACTCCACCGCTGTCCAGAGGGCAGTAGCTTGTGCTGAGACCCAGGGCTTCAGAAGCAGGCTGTTCTGGTGGCGCATCCCAGCTCGGGCCCCACTGAAGCTTGAGCAACTGGACGCTAGGGACAGTACAGTGCCCACCTCCCAGGTTGTGCTGATTCCTCGAAGTGATTCCTAAAAGCTTTTAGGGCAACTCGCACAGAGTAGGTACTCAGAACAGGACAGCTGTTATTGACGGGAGCTGGTTTGCTGCTCTCCCTCGTGTGACCCAGGATTGCCACCCAGGAGCCCTGAGACTCTGGGCTTGGCTCTCTATCCCACGGCAGGTGCATCTTTTTTTTTTTTTCTTCAATTTTTGAGAGAGAGAGAGAGAGTGAGTGCAGAGAGCAGCGAGAGAGAGACACACACACACAGAATCCAAAGCAGGCTCCAGGCTCTGAGCTGTCAGCACAGAGCCCAACGCGGGGCTCGAACTCACGGACTGCAAGATCATGCCCTGAGCATGAGGCAGACGCTCAACCGGCTGAGCCACCCAGTCACCCCGCGGGGCAGGTCCATCTTTGTCACAGGCTGTGCCACCAACCCGCTGTGCAGCCTGAGGCAAGTCACTTACCTTTGGGGGCCTCGGCTTTCCCCTCTGGCAAATGGAACAATAATCAGGACAACCATTGGTTGTGACTTACTCTGTGCCAGGCACCCCACCGAGGTCTGTACGTTTCCGTATCCGATTTAGCCTTCCAAACAGCCCCCTCGAGTGCAATCGTGATGATCCTGACCTCGCAGAGCTCCTCAGACAGGCGAAGCCACTTGCTGGGGGTCACCAGGCTGGAACGTGGCAGGGAACACGGGGTGGTCAGGTCCTGGGCCGTCATGCACCCCAGAAAGCAAGCATCATGTTTGTGTTACTGTCACTCTACGCTTACTACTCGTTCTCTGACCTTTCTCGTGGCTCAGACCACAGCCCTTCCTCCGCATTCGCATCCTTGGGCTCAGCCATTCGGGACTCTTCTGAAACTGGCAGGGACCCAGCTCTCTGTGAAAGAGCCCCTCAGGGGTACACGGGTGGGAGGGAGGGGGCGCTGGGCGAGCCAGGTGGGCCCCACACGGTCTCTGCTGTCAACCTGGCAGTGCACAGAGCCCCCCCACCCCCTTGTCCCTTCCTGCCGCTCACGCTAAAGGGTTGGGGTCCCTAACACCCCCAGGTGGACGTGTTACATCCAGATGGTGCGGTTAATTGCGCTGGAAACTGTAAATCTCTGTTATTATCCCAGCCCTCCCCGTGCTCTGCTGGGCTGTCACCTCAAGGCACTGGAGGTGGAAGAGGCGCCCCTCCAGCCCCACCCACCCGGCCCAGGCTTTGTTCCTGCTGTAGCCAGGGAGGAAATCGCCCAGTTGTGACGTCCACTGCCTACATTCGAATCCTGGCCCCGTCACTTCCCGGCTGTGTGGCTGTGTGACTTCATCTCCCTGCTAGTCTCAGTTTGCTCGGCCACAAATTAGGGAGGGTTACAGCGCCTGCCTATCGTGTCAGGGTCAGGTGCGCTGCCCTGCGGGGCTCCAGAGGGTCCCCGGGATATTACCGGTTCTAGCGAGTGTTGACTCCGTGGGGAGTGACGTAATGCGTTGGCTCCATAAACTCTCAGACCAGCACATCGGTAGCCTGTTTTGCAGGAGAGGAGGCTGCAACTCAGAGAAGGGAAGTGAGTGGCCCAAGGCCACACAGCCAATTAGGAGAGGAACTAGGATTAAAGCAGGCAGACCTGTGTGGCTCTAAAGTCCTCGCTGTAACCCTAAGGTGCTAGCCTTCCCCACTGGAGCCCTCCTGGGGCTCTCAACCGAGGCCTGCAGTGATAACACCATTAGCCCTGCCCAGGGCCGGCTTCTATAACTCAGCTTTGGAAGATCTGGGTTGATAGGTCCTTAATAAAGCCAGCAGAGGCGTCTGTATCTTTCCGGGGCAGGGGCCAAGGGGCCAGGCACAGCAGATGCGTTCTAATGAAAATGCTGGGGAGCGGGGGAAGGGGCCGTGGGTTGACCACCCTGCTCATGTCTCAGAGTGCAATCCACTATTACTCCCTGCCTGAGCCACTGGAGGCCTTCCAGTGCAGGGGACAGTCACCCATCACGCCATCCATCCATCCATCCATCCTCCCATCCCTCACTCATTCACTCACTTCCTCCCTCCCTCCCTCCCTCCCTCCCTTCCATTCATCCAGTGTCTACTTAGCACTCATTTTAAGCCAAATCTTACCTCAAGTATCCAGGGTCCCTCCCTCCAAGGGCTGTGCATTCTAAAAAAAACAAAACAAAAAAAAAAAAAGGCACTCAATAAACAGCTCACCATGCCCTACAGGATGCCAGGAGAGAGGACATCTTGGGACCTCTGAGACGGGGCTGTGCAAACCTACCTCAGCCAGGCTTATCTAGGTGACCCCCCCTCCCCCACTGGCCAACATGTACAAAGAAGGGGGTGCCCTGTGGTCTCCCCTATTCTGCGATTCTAACATTTCAAGTAGGGTGAGGAAGCTCCTCATTAAATCGTTGCCACCCTAGTGCCCAGGGTCTGCCCTCAACACCCACCACGTCCCCCACCGAGGCCCAGGTCCATTCCCAACTGGCTGGTAATGGTAAACAACAAGCTGAGACGCGGTCAGGGGCAGAGCGCTGGGCCGGCAGGTGGGATGGGGCCTCGCTGTGTCATGTGCCGTGTGGCTCTGGGGACCTGACCTCCTTCAGCAGGGCTGAAATGCCCTGGGGGACTCGGGAAACCTCAGCTGTCAGGACATTACTATTCTCGTTCTCGTCATGTTGTTACTACAGGGGAAAGGGCTTTGGGAGGCGGCATTCATTCAGTGGATGTTTGTTCCCTCCCTGCCTCCCTCAACAAATGTTTATTACTGTGACCTGTGCTCTGTGCTGGGCCCCAGGCCAAGGACCAGATCAGACTAGGTCCTAAAGTCTGGGGAGGGTGGTGAATGGGAATCACCTTGATCACCCGGAAGGCGGAAGGCGGTGTTGAGAAAGATTCCGAGGCTGCATCTGGGCCGCAAAAGAGAGTGCTGTGATCAATTAGTAATGTCTGCCACTCTCGCAGGAAGGGGAGCGGCAGCCAGTCTTAACTCTGAAAAACAGGAAGGACCTCAGACCGGTGACCCTCTTGAACTTGGGCTGCCTGAACTTGGGCAAGACACTGACCTACTGCCTGCCTCATTTTACCACCTTGTGAGGCAGGGATGCTGATGTGGCAGAAGCAGCTGCAGCCGGAGGGCCCAGACTTCCTGTTTTAATCCCCCCTGCCCTGGCCTTACGGGAGGACTAGAAGTGATCTGCCCCTGTGAGAAAACGCACAGCGCTCGTAAACATGTCGGGAGGAGGGGGGAGACGGGGAGGAAAGACCAGGATCTTGGAGCCGCAGCAAGAGCACGGGAGAGCCAGGTCCCCAGCTGCTCTGCGGACTGTTCCATGTCTGGGCCTCAGCTTCTCCACCTGTACAATGGGTGGTTGGGGAAGGGAATGCCGAGGGGTCTCCCACATCTGATGTCTTGTGATGTCAGCACTGCTGAGGCAGCTGGAGGCTGGGGGAGGAGGTGAGAAAGGGGCGTGGGGGCTATGACAGCACCCCAAAGGGAAGCCACCTCTGCCGACTTCTGAGGGTTGTTTAGCCCCACTGCGAGGTCACGTCCCAGGCATACCCCCCCCGCTGCCCTAGATGCTATCCCAGAGCCAGGCAGGCAAGAGGGAAGAGAGGGGGCAACACGGGGGGCCCCAGGAAGGGTTAAAGGGGCCGAGAGCCCTGACCAGTGGGAGTCTGGGCTCTGCAGAGGCCCTGGCAGTGATGGCCCCCAGCCCAAGGGCCGGAACTTAGGGACAGTGGGCTGTGGAAGAAGATTCCGGCCAAACCTTGGTGTTCGGCAAAGAGCAGAAGGACATCAAGGGAAGCCTGCCTGGAATGGCCAGTGGACCCTGAAAACAGACCTCCCAGGACTCCACGAACCTGACTCAGGGGCTCGGGGCACTGAGACGGTGCTACCCACCTCCCTTAAAAATTCCCCGTGGCTCCCAGTTGCCCTTAAGAGGAAGTCCGAACTCCTGACTCTGGGCGAGAGTTAGAGCCTGAGTCTGCGTGCCGTCCTGGCCGCTGTCAGCCATGTGACCGCCAACAGTACACCTGACCTCCCTGGGCCTCAGTTTCTTCATCCATCAATGGGGACAATAACAAGACCCATCTAATGGGAGTGTTGGCAGAGTCAGTGAGCCTTAGTGCCCGAGACAGGCTTAGCAAGGTGCTGGACACGCTATAACTGTTCAGTAGGCAGGTAGCTACTGTTATGTTTCTACCCAGGGCCCCCCCGCCCAGAAAACCTTGTCCTCTCATGGCACCGGGCCTTTGCTTGTGCTGCGCCCTCGGCCCGGAATATGCTATCCTCTCCTCGCTGCTTTCAGACCCCGGTCAGTCGTGGCTCTGGGAACCATCCTCTTGTCGAGTCGCTCCGCGTGCCCCGTGCCCCTGGAATTCTGTGCACACAGGGCCGAGTGGCAGCCGTGATGGTGTGGCGTCCTTATTCACCTCCTGTCCGAGTTGGCTGCTTCAGGGAGACTTCTCAGGCAGGGGCGCATTGGCTGATCCGTGTTCTTGTCCTCGGTGCCCAGCACGGTGCCTGTCGCACAGTACGTGTTCCTTGGGGCGGGCTGGATGATGGGAGCGTCCTTCCCCAAGCGGTGAGCGCGCACGGCAGACAGCAGGCCCTCCCGCCCCTGCTCTCCTTCCTTATCAAGGAGAAACAGGACGCCTCGGTGCTTCTCTGATGATTCCCGAGGGAGAAGCTTCTGTGAAATGCTGGAGTTTCTAAGTTAGAGCTCAGCAGGAGGGGGGGGCATGGGGGCTCCACGGAGGGTCAGAGGGCCCCTCCCCCCGCCCACCAGCTGCTGCCCCCAGACCCCTCCCCACCACCCGCCACACTTCTCCTAGCCCCTCCCCTGCCTACCTCCCCTGCCTTCTATTCCCAGCCCCGGGCAGAGTGCTGATCTCTGATCTCCGGGATTGGGTGAGAAACAGAGAGCAGGGAGGGGGTAGGTGGGCAACAGGTTCCCAGATCCTACAGGAGCTGCTCGGGTCAATGAGGATGTCCCTGTCACAGCCTTGCGAGCAGTCTGCAGTGTGGGGGCAGCCGGGGGTCACCCCAGTCTGCAGTCTGGGGGCCCCCCTTGTCCCCACGGCTCTCGCTGTGTCCCTGTCTGGCCACCAGGCCTCTTCTTGGTGCTCCAGATCTCCCTGTCCTGGCAGAGGGACGGCTATGGCCACCGTCTGGCTGGATGCTGTGCTCCCAGCCACCTGCCCCAGACTGAGGGTCCCTGCAGGGCGCCCCAGTTGAACAGAGTCCAGGGGACTATTGGGTTCAGCCCTTTCATTTGGCAGATGAGAAAGCTGAGGCCCCACCGGAGGGAACGGGGCGGGTTCAAGGTCATGCGGTAAACCCAGTGTTCTTTTCTATAGCTCGCTGCTCTGCCAGGAGAGGAGAAGACCCGTAGACCTTGGCTCTGACCTGGAGGAAATGGGAACATTTGGACCTTAAGACAGCAGATGGCCATGGCTACGCTGTGGGCAGGCTGTGTGGCCTTGGGCACGTTACCTAACCTCTCTGAGCCTCGTGCCCCGGTGAGGATTCAGCACAGTGACCA
>NC_064807.1:85362491-85383843 GCF_023721935.1 Panthera uncia
AACCTCTCTGAGCCTCGTGCCCCGGTGAGGATTCAGCACAGTGACCACTGTACCATGTCCAGCAGACCTCCTGGCATGTCCAGGAGCTTTCTCATGATGAGGGAGCAGGCAAGCGTCGCCATGAACAAATGCAACCAATGAAATGTGATCTTCTTGGGACGAGGCCATTCCCCTGCCCTCTGGGAGGCTTTGGCATCGTGTTTGTCTAAACGGCCAGGACATTGACCAATTTCTTAATAAGGGGCTTTACAGAGGCTCCATATTTGGGGTGGATGGTGCATCGGGGGATTTGCTGACCAAGCAAGAGTGGTCCCCAAAGCCCAAGAGGGGACCTGGGGCACTGTAGAACTCTGGCCTTCCTGGCTGCAAGCCTCCCTTCCGGGGTGGGGGAGGGCGAGAGGGACTAGTGGGGGACTGAAGGTGAGGGGCGCCCATGGGGCACCTGGGTGGCTCAGTGGGTTAAGCGTCTGACTTCGGCTCAGGTCGTGATCTCGCGGTTCTTGAGTTCGAGTCCCGCGTCGGGCTCTGTGCTGACAGCTCAGAGCCCGGAGCCTGCTTCGGATTCTGTGCCTCCCTCTCTCTCTCTGCCCCTCCCCTGCTCGCGGTCTGTCTCTCTCTCCTTCTCAAGAATAAATAAATATTTTAAAAAATTTAAAAAAGGTGAGAGGCGCCCTGCCTGTGGGTTCAGTCAGGCAGTGGGCTAAGTCAGCCTGTGGTGGGAGGAGAGGACTCTGGGCCAGGGGACCCACAGAGGACCAGGGTCAGGGGTCTGACAGCCTCGAATTCTGCCTTTGACCTTGGTCTGTTGGGGTCCTGGGAATAGATCCGGTAGGGATTTCTGATAGGACGAAGTTCCTTTTCTTGGATCTGGTAGCATCACCCAGGCTCCCCGAGCATGTGTGGCACGTCCAATGTGCCACCTGGACTGGCCACCCCTGAGGGCAGGTGCTGAGTCTGTATACTCAGCTTTTAAAAAAAAATTGTTTAATGTTTATTTATTTTTGAGAGAGAGAGAGAGAGAGAGAGAGAGAGAGAGAGACAGAGTGCCGGTGGGGGAGGGGCAGAGAGAGAGGGAGGCCCAGAATCCGAAGCAGGCTCCAGGCTCTGAGCTGTCGGCACAGAGCCCAACGTGGGGCTCGAACTCACGGACCAGCAAGATGATGACCTGAGCCGAAGTCAGACGCTTAACCGACTGAGCCACCGGGGCGCCCCTGTGTGCTCAGCTTAGTACCCCGAACCAGGCACAAGGTAGGTGCCCAATGTCTGTCTGTTAAATGAGCGAGCGGGTGAGTGAATGATCGAGTCAGAGCCGAAAGACAACCGGTGACACCTCGTCAAGGACTGTCCCCCACTCACCGCTCCCCTTCCGCGTGGGAGCGTCTTCATGATTTTATACCCGAAAGTCCTGGTCGGGGGGGGGGGGGGGGAGCCTCTCACCCTGACCGTCTAACTCACCCTCAGGGAATGGCCTCACCCCTTCTCGTTTCCTAGCGGTCTGACTCGGGAGTAGGTGCGCCCACCAGGTCCGTCTGGGTGATGAGGAGGAGGCTTACTCCTTCTCCAGCCTGGATCCCAGAAGGGGCTGTGCTGGGTGGCCTCCCAGTGGCCCAGCCTCCAGGCACCAGCTCTGGTGGCCTCCCTGAAGGCCTCTCTAGGGATCTGCTGCAGCCACACCGAGCTGGAGAAAATGAAGCCTTCGTCTCCCACCCCGCCCCCAGGAAATCCACCCCCGTGCCTCCTTCTGGCCCAGGGTCCGCTGAACCACCCAGTCCAGAAACCTCCGGGGGCTCCTCAGCCCCTCTGCCTGGACTCCGACCCACCGTGTTCCCCATCGATTGATTTAAAACCATTAGACGATGCTTTCTGCGAGCCAGGAACTGTTCTAAGCACTTTAGAGGTATTTATCCTCAGTGTGAAGTGGGTGCCGTTATGGCCCCATTTTCCAGACCAGGAAACGGAGGCACAGAGGACAAGGGACCGGCCCACCTCCCGTCAGGCTTTCGCTGCTGACTTCTGGGGCGGGGAAGTTCGTTTTTTGCAGGCTTCTTAGGTATTTCCTGCATCCCAGTCACCAGGCGCCGTCCAGCCCCCGTGGCTTTGTGCCCACGGGTTCCCTCCCCCCAGGCGCTGGCATGACGGGTGGGGGTGGGGCAGATGGTGGCACGGTGGTCCCTGGTACACTAGAGGCAGCAAGGCCAGGGCCCCTGGCACCCGCCACCCTGGATCTGCCGTACGCGACAGTGTGGTCCTGGGCACGTGGCTTCACGACTCTTCACTACCCTTCTGAGGATGGGGGGCACAAAACGATTGTTCCAGAGATTGTAACAAGGAGTAAACCAGCAAATCCACGTCGACGGCCCCGCAGGGGGTCCAGCGTGCGACTTCTGGTCACTAAAAATCATATCCTCTCCTTTTTCTCCCCCACCTGTCCTTCAAAGCCCGGTTTCCCCAGAAGCCTCCGCCCCCTTTCCAGGGCAGAGTCCCCAGTTACGGGTGTCCCCAGAGCAATTTCTGTGTGTGTCACTCAGCCTTGGTCATGTGCGCTCTGGCCCCCCGCCCCTCGGAGCCCCGGGCAGAGGCGAGACGAGGCCGCTGGGGAAGGCAGGGACTCTGCTTGGAACAGAGCTGGCCTGGGCTCATTCCCTCGTGAGATAAACATTTATTGAGCACCTATTGTGAGCCAGGCACTGAGGATGAGGCGGGCAGCCTCTGGGAGCCCCACCAGGGGGGGTGAGGGAGAGGCAGACGAGCCAACTGGCCACCTGAGCTCAGTGGCTGTTGGGACTGGGATCAGCGGAGGTAGGGGACTGACCCAGGAGCCTTTGGGAAGAAGTGACATCCAAACCCTGAGCGCGGAGGGAGGCGTGTGGGCGGGGCGCATTCCAGGCACAGGGGGTGTGAGGCAGGGGTGGCCCTCAGGAGGCAGTGGGTCACGGTCACAGGGCGGCCCTGTGTCCTCATTCTCTACACGGACGCCCAGAGTCCCTCTGGGTGCTAATGCTGACAGAGGTGAACAAAGAGAGATGGTCCTCGACAGCATCCCCATTACAATCCAGTGCCAGAGACAGAGCAAATATCCACCAAGTAATCAAATAAATAAACGAGATCGTCGCAGAGGGGAAGAGGGAACGAAGCCACCGAAGCGGGAAGGTGGGGAGATACAGCCAGAGCCACAGCAGCGGCAGTCGGGAGCTGGGACTTTCTCCCGAGGGTGGTGGGAGCCGCGGGGGCCCGGAGCAGGAAGCGGCCTGAGTGGAGGGGCCCTTCTCCAGGACCCCTGGGGACATGATGGAGTGGGAGGAAAGACCCCAGGTGGGGCTGGTGAGGTATCAGGCGAGGGATGGTGGGTGGCTTGGGTCAGGCTGGTGGCCGTGGGACTGAGAGAAGAGAACGATCTGGAAAGGGAAGGGACAGGCGTGATGCTTACAGCTGGGGGGCGGGGTGGGGATGAGTCTGACCCCCAATTTCTGGACCAGGCCTTGGGCGACGATGATGCCCTTTGCCGGCGTGGAGAGCCTAGGGACGCTGATGAGTTCGGCTCTGAGCTTGTCGGGGGGCTGGGGCAGGAGACGGTCTTCGTGGGAAGCGTCCAAGACCAGGGCAGAGGTCAAGGGTGCCTTCAGAGGTCAAGGGTGCGGGAGAGCAGCCCACGGGTCCCGCCAGATTCTGCCTGTCTCAAAGGAAGATCCGTGCCGTTTATTGCTTCTGGTGTTTCTGACTCCTCCCAGAGCGTCTGCGACATAAAACACTCTAGAATCTTGAAGACTTTTCCTCTGGGTTTGCGAAGTCCTTCAAAGCGTGCGTTTTTGCTCCCACGTTCCTTCCGCTGGGACGCATGGGTCAAAGGCTCCGATCAGGGAAGGAGAGGGGGGGATCTCTCCTGACCCAGTTGGAAGTGATGCTTGGGGTGGAGAAGGTGGGGTCTTGAGCCATGGCCCTCGTGGGTGCAGGGGGGGCAGGAGGAACCGGGTTATTCTCGGTGAGGGGCGTTCCTTACCTCCTGGGGGTGGGAGCTCTGTCGGTTTGGCCCTACCCCTGGGGCTGGGCAGGGACCCAGCTGGGCTCTGTCGCCTGATGGAGAAAGGTGCATGTGTGTGCGTGTGTGTGTGTGTGCGCGTGTGTGTGTGTGTGTGAGAGACAGAGATTGAGAGAGAGAGACAGAGCGCCCGCCTGAAACCTAATTGTCCGCTGTCTAATCCGTCAGCCGGAGGACAGCTTGCCAGCCCCTCCCTGGCAGGCTGATAAATGCCGACCGAGGCCCCCCTGCGCCCGAGCTGCCTTAATTGGTATCAGGACGTGCCTGGACTCCACCCTCCCGGCCCCTGCCTTCCTCCCCTCCTGCCGCAGCCTCCAGCCTGCAGGCCTCCACCCTGCAGGGCTCACTCGCCGCCCAGCCAGGGAGGAGCCCCAATGAGAAGGGCCCCATTGATGTGGGACCTACTGTGTGCCCAGCCCACACTGACGGAGCCCTCGGCCCGCCCTCGCCCGCCCTCGCGCAGCCCTCCGAGCCGCTGCGGGAATCACCCGCCTTGCCTGTCTGCACCCACAGGACCTAGTTCCTGAGCCCGCCGCGTGCCCGGCTCCCCGGAGGCTGGACGCTGGGGACGCACCACAGGCGAGATGTCATTCCCAGATAATTGGCCCGGTTGGGCCAGAGTTAACCCTCTGCCCGTTTGGGGAAGTTCAGAGAGGTTCGGCAACCCACCCGAGATCGCACAGCCTAGAAAAGGAGGCAGAGAGAGCGGGTTGCCTTCCAAACAATCACACGGTTGGTTCTCAGTGTCGTGGGAGTCTGAATCCCTAGGTGTTCGAGTCAGAAGCTCGGATGCTTCGCGGGGCGGAGGGGGGGGGGGAGTGGGGGATGGGCATCGAGGAAGGCACCTGTTGGGATGAGCACTGGGTGTTGTATGGAAACCAATCTGACAGTAAATTATCTTTAATATAAAAAAATTAAAAAATTAAAATAAAATAAATTAAAAAGTCATCACCGTGAAAAAAAAAAAAAAAAGGAAAAGAAAAAGACACTGAGATGCCTCCCCCGCTCAGGTCATGATCCTGGGGTCCTGGGATCCAGCCCTGCATCAGGCTCTGTGCTGAACACGGAAACCTGCTTGAATTTCTCTCTCTTTCTCCCCCTCTGCCCCTCTCCTGGGTTCGTTCTCTCTCTCTCTCTCTCTCTCCCTCTCTCCCTCTGCCCCTCTCCTGGGTTCGTTCTCTCTCTCTCTCTCTCTCAAAAAACAAAAAAACAGGGGCGCCTGGGTGGCTCAGTCGGTTAGGTGGCCAACTTAGGCTCAGGTCACGATCTCACGGTCTATGGGTTCGAGCCCCACGTCCGGCTCTGTGCTGACAGCTCGGAGCCTGGAGCCTGCTTCGGATTCTGTGTCTCCCTCTCTCTCTGCCCCTCCCCGGCTTGTTCTCTGTCTCTTTCTTAAATAATAAACATTAAGAAAGATCTTTTTTAATTAAAAAAAACCCAAATGTGTTAAGAATTTGAAGACGGTGACCACAGACCGTTAAACCAAGCTGGGTCCCCGAGCCCCTGGTAGGTTGCTCTCCCACGAAGCCAGCCCTGCTGCTGGGGGACCCTGCAGGGACAGTCAGACCAGTGATCCCGCGCCCTGATCCTGACCTGGCCCCCATCCCTTGGCTGGGATCCTGAAATGAATAAAGGGCCTGCAAACCTAAAGTTCTTTTGTAAGATAATGGTAAATTCGTGTGGAAGCAACAAACACCTGACCTCCACTGACAGGAAGCTATTTATAGTTTTATTTATTCCCCTTGATGTGAACATTTGTACACAAATGTTGGATAGCAGCTCTGGGCTAGAAAGGGGACTCACCGACAAGACCCGGGGAGATGTGAGGTCAAGCAACAGAGCAGTTTTCTTTTTCTTTTTTTTTTTTTTCTGTTAAAGATTTTATTTTTAAGCCATCTCTCCACCCAACACGGGGCTCGAACTCACAACCTCAAGATCAAGAGTCGCACGCTCCACCAACTGAGCCAGCCAGCAGGGCGGTTTCCTTAAAAAGAGAAGTGAAAAGAGCTTTATTGATTACACCTGTAATATATGCGCATCACCGTCAGAAAATTAATACAAAAGAAGAAAGTATCAACAACCTGAAATCTACCCCCTCCAGAGTAACTACTGTGACTACCCTCCCTTCCAGATTTTTCTAGAGATATCCTTTTTTTTTCCCCCCAGATATGGGCTTCACCACCTAGTGTTTTGCAACCTGCATTTTTCCCCGTCACTGAACAGTAGGCTGTGGCCCTCTTTCCACATCTGCGTCGTCGTTTTTCAGGGAGATAGGGGAGCCCACGGTAAACACGTCCCGTAAGCAGCTCAAACAATCCCCTTATCGGACACTTGTTTGATTGCGGTGTTTTCATTAATGTGTCCATCCCCAAGATGGCATCCTTGTACACACACCGGCCTATTTCTTTTTAAAAAAAAATTTTTTTAATGTTTATTTATTTTTGAGACAGAGGGAGACAGAGTGCGGGTGGGGGAGGGGCAGGGAGCGAGGGAGACACAGAATCCGAAGCAGGCTGCGGGCTGTCAGCGCAGAGCCCGACGTGGGGGTTGAACTCACGGACCGTGAGATCGTGACCTGAGCCGAAGTCGGCCGCTTAATGGACTGAGCCACCCAAGCGCCCCTACACCAGCCTATTTCTTTCTTTTTTTTTTTTTTTTAATTTTTTTTAACGTTTATTTATTTTTGGGACAGAGAGAGACAGAGCATGAACGGGGGAGGGGCAGAGAGAGAGGGAGACACAGAATCCAAAGCAGGCTCCGGGCTCAGAGCTGTCAGCGCAGAGCCCCACGCGGGGCTGGAACCCACAGACCGTGAGATCGTGACCTGAGCCGAAGTCGGCCGCTTAACGGACTGAGCCACCCAGGTGCCCCTACACCAGCCTATTTCTTTAGGTCAGGTCCGTAGATGTGGAACCTCTGAGTCCTTGCGAGGTGGGGACATCTATCACGTTGTAGATGCTGCCAGATCACCAACACCATATTCCCTGCCCCCCCCCCCCCCCCCCCGCCCCCCGCCGTCTCTCCCAAAGTGTCACTCTCTGATTATTAGGAAGAGGGACCCATTCAGGCCAGGCAGAGTCTCCTGCCAGGGCTGTCGGCCCCAAGCCCTGCAGGGAAGGCAGGGAGCCAGGAGGGGTGCCCCATCAGCATGGCCATCGGGGTCCTTTGGCTACCTTTGAATGGCTGTCTCTCCTGGCCTCTCCCCTGCACTCACTGTCCCCAGCCCCCATGGAGGCCCACTGGCTGCCACCCCCAGCGGGCCTCTGGTTCTCTCAGATGGGGATAAAGGCTGGACCCCAGGCCCCATCATACCCTAATCACTTGAGCTGTCTCCTGATTTGCATGTCCTTAAGGCGCCTTGATTAATAGCCCTTCCTAGGATCTTCTCTGCTCCAACCATGAGGGCTCTGATTGCAAAGTGGCCTCAACTCCTTTAAAAATAAGATAAATCCTCCCTAACGCAAGTGGAGCCCATGTTTCCCTGAACAACAAGAGATCGGGAGGTGCCTCTCAGGAGCACCGTGGGCATGGAAACACTGGAAACTTCTGGAAGGAATCAGGCCATTTCTCCCCCCGACAGGCCAAAGCCTTTTCTCGGCGCTGACGGGAACTCCCACGGCCCTTGCGGGGAGTAGAGGACACCTTCCCTGTTACAGAAAGGAAACAGGCTCCGAAAGGGCAAGCTATCTGCCCAAGGTCACCTAGCCAAGGACTTTTCGGCCCCGCCAGGATTTGAACTCAACACTGTCTGATGCCAGCCAGACCTTAGCGGGCACTCTTGGCTGCCTGGTTAAAAGCGGGCTGGGCCAGGTGCTGGGGCTGGTGGAGGAGGGTGCGCGCTGGAAGAAGGACCCCAAGAAAAGAATCAAATACCCCTCTGCTGTTGCCCACTTGCTATGGTTTCACACCTGGCGGAGGGCGGGGGGCATTGGGACGGGGGTGGGGGTGGGGGTGGGGCATTGGGACGGGGTGGGCGGGGTCTCGGGGTACCAGTCCTGGGACCTTTCTGGCAGGAGGCAGAGACCTGGGCGCACACCCGCAGGGGGTACCTGTACATTTCCCGTGCATTTCCTGTGCGCGGGCTTGTCCTCACAGCAATCTGGCCCGTTTCCCCGCGCGATCCGATCCGGGCACACAGCCCGGGAATTCTGCTCGCTCTCTGCTGCCTGGAGCGCTCTCCCGGGGTCCGTGTGGGCAGGCTGGTCCCCGGGGCGGCAGGGCACGGCGACCTGGCTAGACTCTGCCCAGCCCTCCCCTTGGCCACTGAACAAGGCCCTCTCATGCCTGCGGCCCCTCTTCCTGCTCCGCGCCGGGGCAGGGCCTCGGGAGCAGCCAGGTTTAAAATGCTGTGAGTGTAGCAAGCGCAGTGCTGGCCTTTTATCTCCTTGGTTGAGCAGTTTCTCGACCCGCTGCTTCCCCATCACTCTCCCCGGGGTCGTCTCTCTTCTGCCGGGCGGGGCGTCGGGGCCTCCTGGGCGTTTTGCAGGGCCCGTGGGAGTCGGGGGGGCCTGGGGTCTATGAGTTCCTGCTATCTCTGGCCAGCTCAGGGTTTGCTGGGCTGGGTGTGGCTGTCCCCGGCAGGGACCCGCCGAGCCACTGGGCCTTGGAGGCCCGCACACATGCCCTCGCTGGTCCCCCCGCCCCCAACACGTGTGCTCCCGGCTACGCCATCCTGGGGAGCTGTAACAAGCTGTCCCCACTCCTTTGGAGACACCTCCACGGGGTGGCCAGCGGGGAGCAGGAGGCGCAGGGCAGGCTGAGAACGTTCTCCAGGGCCAGGCCCTTGGGGACCCAAGTGCAGGCACCTGGAACGATGGCATCTGGCCCAACCCCCCCCCCCCCCCCCCCCCCCCCACCCTGCTGCTACTGGCTCCCAGCAGGGGTAGCCCCTCCTCTCTCCTCTTCTTCTCCCAGCCGGGCCTGGGTGTATGGGGGAGCTGAGGGATTCCTGGGCACATTCCCAAAGCTTTTGGGTTTCAGCAACCAATACAATTTCCAAAGAAAACTTGGAGGATTGATGGGGTGATGCCAGTTTTCAATTTTGCCAGGGAAGGATGTTAATGAGAACAGACAAAACAAAGAAACACACACATTAAAAGATCTCATCACCAGGGCGCCTGGCTGGCTCGGTCGGGTAGGGCGGGCAACTCTGGATCTCAGGGTCATGAGTTCGAGCCCCGTGTTGGGTGTAGGGATTTCAGATAAATAAACTTTATACATCCTATCCTCAACTATCATTTCAGTTCATGAAATAAATTCTTCTTTTTTTTTTTTTTTTTTTTTACTTACATTTATTTATTTATTTTTGAGAGACAGAGCACAAGTGGGGGAGGGGCAGAGAGAGAAGGAGACACAGAATCCGAAGCAGGTTCCAGGCTCCGAGCTGTCAGCACAGGGCCTGACGCGGGGCTCGAACCCCCAAACTGTGAGATCATGACCTGAGCCGAAGTCGGATGCCCAACCGACTGAGCCACCCAGGCGCCCTGAAATAAATTATGTTTTAAAACCCTAAAGGTACGAAGGACATAATCTTAGGATGAAGGAACGTCCTCCCCGCCCCCCCCCCCCAAAGGAGCATTTGGAAACTTCACAAATGTTTCTTATGCTTTAAGACCTGGGACAGATTTGGGGCACCTGGGTGGCTCAGTCTGTTAAGCGTCTGACTTTGGCTCAGGTCATGCTCTCACGGTTCATGAGTTTGAGCCCTGCATCAGGCTCTGTGCTGACAGCCTGGAGCCTGGATCCTGCTTTGGATTCTGTGTCTCCCTCCCTCTCCCTCTCTCTCTCTCTCTCCTTCAAAAATAAATAAACATTAAAACTTTTTTTTTGAAAGACCTAGGATAGGTTTACCATAGCCAAACACCCAGCACTGGTCCCTGATGAGATACTTGGGAACATCTCATGGTCCCAAGATGGCTGCTCCACCTCTGGCCATCGCGTCCACATTCCAGGCAGGAGGAAGGAGGCAGCGTGAAGTATATTTTCCTTGAAACCTTTGCCTTTTAACTCGGGCAGGGAAACCCTCCCTAGGATCTTCCGCCTTCTTTTCATTTGCAAGAACTGGGTCACATGCCCACCCGTAGCTACAAGGGAGACTGACAAATTGAGTATTCTAATTTTCCGGACTCTATGGTGGAGGAAGGCCAGAAGGAAGAGGGCTGGAATGAGCATTTGCCTATGTAGTTTTCATTTCATTTTATCCCTCCCTCAAGTCTGTGTGGACTCTTAGGACTGCCCGTGACCTCCAGGTCCTTGAGCTGCAGCTGGCAAAGCCCAGTTCAGCCTGCAATCCCAGGTTCCTTCATTGATCCAGACCAGTCCCTAATTCAGGGACACCAGCGTCGTTCCTGCCTGTTTTGGGGTTTCTGGATTGAAGAGCACCCCAAAACAAAGCCTATTTTCAGAGCAAGACGCCCAGATAGAGTTGCCACATAAAACCTAGGACATCTGGGGGCGCCTGGGTGGCTCCGTTGGTTAAACGTCTGACGCTTGGTTTCAGCTCAGGTCACGATCTCACGGTTCATGAGTTTGAGCCTCGTGTCGGGCTCTGCGCTGTGCGGAGCCTGCTTGGGCTTCTCTCTCTCTCTCCCTCTCTCCTTTTCTCCCTGTCCCTCTCCTGCTCGTGCTCTCATTCAAAATAAATAAATACATAAGTAAATTAAAAAAAAAATAGGGCATCTCGTTAAATGTGAATTTCAGATTAATGATGAATTATTGCACGGGATAGACTTCAGCTAAAACGTTCACCGTCTATCCAAAGCACACATTTAGCTGAATGTCCTGTATTTTTGTTACATCTGGCACCCTAACCTCCAGAGTCTCCGTCTACGGCTAGCAGGTGCAAGGTCTAAAGCCACCCTGCTCTGTGGCTTCCAGAAGCTCGTCTCCCCCCTCTGGGTTTCCCAGTCCCCATCTCTGGATGGAGGCGGCTTGAAGTTCCCACCCCACCCCCACCCCGTGTCCACCGTCCCCCTCCCCCGCCCCAGCGGGGCCAGATCACTGTGAGCCCAGGCAGCTTCCAATGACGAAGGAGCCACAACACAGTCCACTTTGTCCTTGGTGTTTTTATTAGCACTTGCCCTACTGTGTAGCCTAATCGTCTTGCGCATAAGGAGCAAACGGGGATTCGGTGCCAGCTCTGCCTTCAGGGGCGCAATGGAGTGAAATGGGTTTGAATCCTGACTCTGGGGGAGACCTTGGGCAGGTCACTTCCCCATCGGAGCCTCAGCTTGTCTTCATCCATAAAACGGGTATGTTCACCGGGAGCATTCCACTAGGCGAGCATACCGAGCACAGAGCTGGGCTCGGTTGCTACTCTCTGTAAACTCTCTGCCCCACCTGTCTCCAGGGAAGGCACCAGCCTCAAGGGGTGTGGGCAGGGGGAGGGTGTGCAGGGGTGCCTCACTTTTTTTTTTAAAGAGGATATCTTTTCTAGGTCATCTCTACACCCAACATGGGGCTCGAACTCACAACCCCAAGATCCAGAGTCACATGCCCCACCGACTGAGCCAGCCAGGTGCCCCTAGGGGTGCCTTACTTTCGCAGAGCAGACCTGGGAACCAGCCTCACTCCATGGATCTTCTTCCCCTGCCGCCCCAGAGCTGGGTGTGGTTTCAGAAGTCCCCATCGGTGCCCCCGCGGGGCTGTGCCCACCTTCTGCTTTGCTGGGAGCTGGTCAGTTGTCGGCTCCCCACCTATGACTGCTGGGGGGGGGGGGAGCCCCTCTCCCTGGCACCTGGGCATACCTGCTCGCCAGGCCATCGGCACGGTCTAGACTGCGGGGAGCAGGCCATCAGTCAGAAAGTCAGAGAGTCACTGGGGGTTGTCTGTGAGCAGGGATGGCGCTCACAGAATCAGGGAGGGGCTTTCTGTCCCACCCCCACACCCCTCAGACCTGATGGTGAGCCCTGACTGTCCCTCTTTCCAGCTGTGCGATGCCCCGTCGGACCCCATCTTTCAGCTCTGTGAAAGGGAGGCGTTACGGCCTCCTCCTGGACCACCCCCCCACCCCCCACCCCGCTCTGCCCGGCACCTGCTGGGTGCACAGCCCCAGTGGCCGTGGGGAGGCCTGTCCTGTACAAGCCCCTCATTTTCCAGATGGGGAATCCAACCCCCCCCCCCCCGAAGAGAGAGAGCCACCCAGAGCTGGTCTGGCCCCGCGGCAGCCAGAACTCCAGGCAGCAGGGCCTCTGGGGACCCCGCAGCAGTGCTCGCAGAACCTGAGCAGGAAGGAGGAAGAGGAGGCAGCTGGAGCCACGGGGGGCGGGGCGGGGTCGGGAGGGAGGGCAGAGGAGAGAGCAGTCAAGGAGCGGGGGTGGGGGGTGGGGGGGTGGGGGGGGCGGCGGCACTCTAGGCCACGCAAAGCCCGCAGCCCCTGCAAACTCAGACCCCGGAGGAAGCCTCTGCGGGGGAGAGGGGGGGGGCTACCCCTCCCCTGCGCCTTCCCCCCACCCCCTTCCCCAGCTTTGCGGCTCCGCCGGGAGAACAGGCAGACACCTCCGGGCTAGGAGCGTGCGTGTGTCTTGTGCTGTGTGCACAGGTCCGTGCGTACGTGCCTTTGTGCACATGTGCGCGTGTTTCGTGTGCATTCGTGCGTGTGTGCGCACACGTGCGTGTGCGCGCGGGCGCGGGTGCCTTTGCGCACGCGCGCGTGTCTGTGCTGGTGTGTGTGTGTGTGTGTGTGTGCGCCCGTGTGCACGTGTGCGTGCCCGTGCGCGGTGTGCAGGCGCGAGGAGGGGGGCCGCCGAGGCTCGGGAGGGGATTTTAAGCGGCTTTCGCGCTGCCGGCGTGAGCGCTCCTGATAAACAGCCCGAGAGCCCCGAGCAGGAGCGCTGGCGGCGGCGGGAGGCTGCGTATCAGAGCTCCTGGCAGGCTCGCAAAAAGCTGTCCCCGGCCCTGCGAGCCGCTCTATCAGCCCACGGAGGGAGGGCGGGGGAGGAGGGAGGGAGGGAGGCAGGGAAAAAGTATTTGCTTCAGCCCTTAATCACGGAATTTGAAATCCCAGCGAGTCGGTGCCATTTATTTTCAGAGGCTGTCAAGGCTGGTTTCAGCATTTAAAAGAAAGGAGGATAAAAAATATTTGCATTTCTCTCTCCCTCTCGCCTGCCGGCTCGCTGGGCTCTCTCTCCTTCTCTCCCCCTCGCTCCTCCGCGGCCCCGCAGCCGAGCCGGGGCTGTGTGTCGGGGAAGGAATGGCCGAGAATTTTCAGGGCGCTCTGCGCGGTGGTGGGGTGGGTGGGGCCCCAGTCGGAGGAGAGGGTGTCGGCTTGAAGCTGGGGGGGGGGGGGTGTCTCTGGGGTGGTGGGGGTGGAAGTGGAGAGCCGGGGTGAGCCAGAGCTGCTGGATTGGGGGTGCTGGGGGCCGTCTGCAGGGCTCTCCTCAGCACCCCAGGCAAGAGCCTTGCCCCCCCAAATTTGCCCCAGCCCCGGGAGACCCCACCAGCTCCTCTTGGCTTCTGGGGTGGAGATCGAGGACGTCGGGGCTGTGAGAGAAGCTAGGGCAACCCCCTCCCTGCACAGATAGGGAAACCGAGGCTTGGAAACCCAGAGTGGCACGGCCAAGGTCACCCTGGCAAAACCAGGACAAGGAGGGAAGCTAACTGTGCCTCACGTATGCGTTCCATGCCAAGCGCCCTGCAGACGCCGAAGGCAGCACCGGACACGGGCCGGTGCCGGCGACGAGGGCTTTGCAATGAGATGGACCCAAACGCCGCTCATGGGAGGGCTCGAGCGCAGGTCGTGACACTGGCCAGCATGGTGACCTTGGCCACCGTCCCCGGTCCGACCTTCAGCTGGAGCCCATGGTGCCTCCTTCCGGGACCAAACCAGCATGTGCGCTGCACCACACTGGGCATGTGGGAGCAGCTCCATCACCGGGGGTTGCCTTCAAGAACCACAAGAACCACCCACCTGCCAAGCCTGATGTCTCTATAGCTCTGTGGGGAGCTATGACTTAGGGTTCAGCGGCCAGACCATCCTTTCCCCGAAGACGCAGGCTGGGGCACGGACCCCTGGGTGGCTGCTCCCACGGCCCCTCCCTGAGACTGTGTCTTTGCTGGTTAAATGAGAAAAGTCATCCAGCTACTATTGGGGTTCAATGAGTTCGCGTATGGGGAGCGCGTGCTGGGGCCCCGCGCCCCTGCCACGGAGGTTCTTACTTTTATCATTGTGGTTCCGGGTCCACCTGTCCCGGACTCCAGGCCACTCAAGGCCAAGACCCCGCGGTTCGTCTCTGAATGCCCCTTGGTCCCAACCTAGGGGAGCAATGTTAAAAGCCCAGGGTAGGGCCCTGCTGGGAAAGGTGGAAAGGAAGGTCTCAGGTGGGGAGGAAGGCAGCCCAGCCCTGAAGAGGAAGCTGTCCACTCTTGCCCCGAGTGAGGAAGCAGAGACTCAGGATAACACCCTCCCTCCCCACCCCTGCCACCTTTGCTTATTTGCTAAATGACAAAAACAAAACCTCTCCATCGTTACAATGCAGAAGGTATAAGGAAAATAGTGTAACCTTACCTCTTTCCCAACACCTGGCCATTCTACCCCCCAGATAATCAGCAGTCAAGTGTTTCATACAAAGTCTTCCAGATTTTTCTGTCCCTGCAAGCACATAGAAATGTTTTGTAGAAGTCGGGCAATGCTACGTATCCTGTTCGGCCATTTATTTTCTTTTGCACACCATGGTCTCCTTCCCAAGCTCTTTCTCGCGTTGGGACCTGCACACCGCCATCCCGTCCCCAGTGGCTGGGCATCGAGGTGGTGTCCAGGCTTTTGCCCTCTCGGGGCCGCAGAGAGCAGCTGGCCTTTTACAGCAGGCGCTGTTCCTGGGATCAAGAAGGGCTGCTGACCTGGGGCACCTGGGTGGCTCAGTCGGTGAAGCATCCAGCTTCATGCCCAGGCCCAGGTCATGATCTCGCGGTTCGCGAGCTCGAGCCCCACCTTGGGCTCTGCACTGACAGCGTGGAGCCTGCTCGGGATTCTCTGTCTCTCTTTCTCTCTGCCCTTCCCCCTTCACTGGCTGCCTCTGCCCTTCACTGGCTCTGAAAAAATAAAATAAAAATAAAGAAGAAGAAGAAGGGCCACTGAACTGAACGCTGAATGACAGGGAAAAGCTGGCGGCCAAGGGCGCTCCATTTTCTACAGGGAGAGGCTGAGTAGGGCCCTGCTAGGACCAGGGCAGGGGGGAAGTGGCCTCAGAGGAAGCAGGGCCCCAGCCATCATCCGTACAGCGGAAGAAAGCCCTCGCCCAGCTACCCGGAGGCCTGGGCATGTCAAGGCCTGGAGACAGGACTCAGCCCAGGCTGCCCCAGTCCTGTCCCCCTTTTGCACCTTCCGTGGTCCCTGGGCTCTGCCTCTTTTTCCTCTCCAAACTGCCTCCAGGTACGAGAGGGGGACCCCAGACCTCATGTCGACAGATGGAGCCTCAGTCAGCAGGGAGGTGGTGCTAGGAAGCCCGGAGCTCTGTCCTGAGCGAGGTGGGGCTTTGGTTCTCAGTTTTGTGGTTTGTGCACCACCCCCCGGGAACATTCACAGTGCGGCTTGGGGAGACGGCCGACGGTGACCGTGACAGCTCCATCAGTTTCAAGCTCTGAGACCTCGGAGCCTCAGTGTCCCCACCATTAAAATGGGGACAATAACAACAACAAAATAAATAAAATAAAATAAAATAAAATAAATAATAAAACAAACAAACAAATAAATAAAAATGGGGACAACAACAGCACCGGTTTCACAGGATGGTCCTGAGGACTCAGGGAGGGGTCTGCGCAAAGCCTTCGGCAGGTTCCCTGACACGCAAGGTCTCGTGAAGTTTTGCCATCGCTTTATTTATTTATTTATTTATTTATTTATAATTTACATCCAAGTTCTTAGCATATAGCGCAATAATGATTTCAGGAGTAGAATCCAATGATTCATGCCCTACGTATAACACCCAGTGCTCATTCCAACAAGTGCCCTCCTTAATGCCCCTTGCCCATCTGGCCCATCCCCCCCACCCACAATCCCTCCAGCCACCCTCGGTTTGTTCTCCATATTTAAGAGTCTCTTCTGTTTTGTCCCCCTCCCTGTCTCTATATTATTTTTGCTTCCCTTCCCTTATGTTCATCTGTTTTGTCTCTTAAAGTCCTCGTATGAGTAAAGTCCTATGATTTTTGTCTTTCTCTGACCAATTTCGCTTCGCACAATACCCTCCAGTTCCAGCCACGTAGTTGCAAATGGCAAGATTTCATTCTTTTTCTTGGCCGAGTAATACTCCATTGTATATATAGACCACCTCTTCTTATCCGTTCATCCATCGATGGACATTCGGGCTCTTTCCATCCTTTGGCTATTGTCGAGAGTGCTGCTATAAACATGGGGGTGCATGTGTCCCTTCGAAAGAGCACACCTGTCTCCCTTGGATAAATGCCTGGTAGTGCCATTGCTGGGTCGTAGGGTAGTTCCCTTTTTAGTTTTTTGAGGAACCTCCATACTGTTTTCCAGAGTGGCTGCCCCAGTTTGCATTCCCACCAGCGGTGCCGAAGAGACCCTCTTTCTCCGCATCCTCGCCAACATCTGTTGTTGCCTGAGTTGTTAGTGTTCGCCATTCTGACAGGGGTCAGGTGGCATCTCATTGTGGTTTTGATTGGTATTTCCCTGAGGATGAGCGATGTGGAGCATTTTTTCATGTGTCTGTTAGCCATCTGGATGTCTTCTTCGGAGAAGTGTCTGTTCGTGTCTTTTGCCCATTTCTTCACTGGATTACTTGTTTCATTTTATTACTTTTAAATCACTATTCCTAATAATGGCATTTTCAAAAATCTAAGGTCGTTAAAGACCTTCTCCAATCTGGGTTTCAAAACCAGGGAAAAGCCCATGGTGTGTGTGCGCCGTGTGGGATGTGTGTGTGTGAATGCAGTCTGTGGTGTGTGTTGTATTTATGTGTGTGATGGGCACGGAACGTGTGAATGTGCTGTGTGGTGTGTGTGTGTCCTGTGTATGTTGGGGGTGCCCTTGTCACACCATCCTCTGTGCCCCCCGCCCCTGCCAGGTGCTCTCTCCCACTATCTCGGCCCCTGGCCCATGTCCTTGCCCCCAAGAAACACTGTGACACCTCCATCTTCCCCGTCCCGGAAGGACAGGCCTGTCAATCTGGGTGACCTGGGAAAGCCCAAGGACAGCCCAAGGACAGCCCCAGAAGAGACTCCGTTCTCTAAGCAGCTCCCCAGGCGACCCCACCCCACAGCCCCCTTGAACGCAGGGCCCCTGTGGGCCTCGCGTTCGGGCCTCATCTACTTCCTCCAGCGGGGTTTGGGTCCTGGGTCCCTCACCACTGGCTGTGGGAAGTTGCTGTAACCTCTCTGAGCCCCCATCTCCCCGTCTGCAAAACAAGGACAATAATTATAAGGTCATAAGATCGTTTTAGCTCCTCCTTCCCTCCCCTATACAAGCAAAGGAACAAGCAAGCAGACCAGAAAATTCTCAAGCCGCCGGGCACCCGGAGCGGGCAGGAACTTCTGCTAGAGGGTGATCCGCAGAGGACACAGCACACGGGCTTCCAGAATGGAGCTTGTCCAGCTCTCCTTCCTGCCCAGAGGAGCAGTTCATTCATGGCGACCCCCGCCCCGCCTCAGCCCTCTGGGACTCTGGCAGGATTCCTAGATGTGCAGGGTAGGGTGGGCGGAGCAGAGTAGGACGGGAAGGGAGGGTGGGGGCTCCCCAGGGAACAGGCTCTCCCAACACCCTGGCAGGGGCTAAGTAAGACCTCATAGGTGTGTCGACCCTCAGGGTTTTGCAAAGTATGTCCACAGATTGTTTATGTAGTGAGAAAATGAGCAAGTCTCTTCCCTCTCGAGTTTTCTTATCTGGAAAATGGGGCTATGATAATGCACCCATGATGTGCTAAGGATGTGAAGCTGTTGGCACAAAGCCCCACACGTAGTCAGTCTTTTATATATATATATATTTTTTTTTTTTTTTTGAGAGGGGGGTGGAGAGAAAGCAAGCAGGGGAGGTACCGAGGGACAGGGAGAGAGAGAATCTCAAGCGGGCTCAGCGCAGAGCCCAACGCAGAGCCAGGTGCGGGGCTCGATCCCGCGACCCTGGGATCCTGACGTGAGCTGAAATCAAGAGTCAGACCCTCAACCGACTGAACACCCCCCAGGCGCCCACCACACACGGGTCAATCTTAACCAGGGTTAACTCTGGTGCCGTTGTTCCCAGTAAGTCCCTGCCCTAAGAATGCTATAGCTCCCCACCACATGGTCAGCGGCCCACAGTGCCCCCCACTTTGGGCAGAGCATACCTCCATGCCCATCCACATCAGGCTCGGCCGTGGGACTTGCTCTGATCAATAAAACGTGAGCAGAAGCAACCACAAGCCAGTGCCCCACAGAAGCTTGAGCGGCTCGTCTGGGGTTCCGCCAGCTCCCTAGCTCTTTTCTCTCCGGTAGATGTATTCCGTAGAAGGGCCGCGCCTTCCGCCTGGATCCCGGGATGGCGATGACGTGTGGACAACGTGAAACCTGAATGAAAATAAACCTTGGCTATGGAGATCGACTGATATTTCAGGGATGGTTGTTACACAGCATAACCTAGCAATATCTGACCGATACAGAAACTGGCACCTAGAAAAAAGGGCGCCAACAAACGCATAGCCCTGACTTTAGGAGCAGGGAACCCGTGACAAGAAGACAGTTTTTGAAGGTATTGATGGTGGGGCAGGGGAAGGGGGGAGAAAGGTTACAGAGAGGGAGGGAGGCAAACCATAAGAGACTCTTGGATAATGAGAACGGACTGAAGGTTGATGCGGGGGGAGAGGGGAAAGCGGGTGATGGGCATCGAGGAGGGCACTTGTTGGGACGAGCACTGGGTGTTGTAATGAAACCAATCTGACAATAAATTATATTTAAAAAAAAAAAAAAAGAAGAAGGTACCGATGGTGACCACGTCATACGGCAGGAAACATTTGGGAAGATTCTCGCCTATAACTCACAAAGCTGATACTCGACTGCACTTGGAGCTTTAGCTGAAGAGCTTGGGAAACAGCAACGCCCGGCATGCCTTGGTTCCTCCTCGCGGCACGTCACAGACTGACTCGCGTCCCCTCAATTCCTGTGTTAAAGCTCTAACCGCAGTGTGACCGTCAGAAGGTGACTGTATTTGGAGAGAGGCTCTTAAAATTTTTCTTTAAATTTATTTATTTTGAAAGAGAGAGAGAGAGCCCAAGCGGGGAAGGGGCAGACAGAGAGGGAGAGAGAGAGAGAATCCCCAGCAGGCTCTGCACTGTCGGCGCGGAGCCCGATGCGGGGCTCGAACCCAGAAACCACGAGATCGTGACCTGAGCCGAGATCGAGAGTCAGGTGCTCAACCGACGGAGCCACCCAGGGGCCCCAGGAGAGAGGGTCTTTCAAGAGGCAATAAGGGAAAATGGAGTCATCAGGATGAGCCCTGATCCACCAGGACCGGTGTCCTCACAAGAAGGGGGAGTTGGCATCCGAACGCGTACAGACGAAAGTCATTGTGAGGACACGGGGAGCAGGTGGCCGTCTAGCAGCCGGAGAGAGGCCTGGAACAGACCCTTCCTTCGCGGCCTTCAGAGGGAGCCAAGCTGCTGCCGCCTTCAGCTCAGACTCCTGGCCCGCAGGACTGTGAACGACACGTTTCTGTTGGACTTTGTTTGTTGCAGCCGTCCCCACCAAACTCGTGCCCTGCCGGTTTCCAAGACGCTGCGGAGAAGAGACGCGCTCCGAAGGGAATTCGCCTGTTTGCAAAGCAATGAAGCGACCGACTTCGGCTCAGGTGTGATCTCGCGGTCCGTGAGTTCGAGCCCCGCGTCGGGCTCTGTGCTGACGGCTCGGAGCCTGGAACCTGCTTCAGAGTCTGTGCCTCCCTCTCTCTCTCTGCCCCTCCCCGACTCACACCCTGTGTATCTTTCTCTCTCCCTAAAAAATAAGTAAGCGTTGGGGCGCCTGGGTGGCTCAGTCGGTTAAGCGTCCGGCTTCGGCTCAGGTCATGATCTCACGGTTCATGGGTTCGAGCCCCGCGTCAGGCTCTGTGCTGACAGCTCAGAGCCTGGAGCCTGTTTCAGATTCTGTGTCTCCTTCTCTCTGTGACCCTCCCCCGTTCATGCTCTGTCTCTCTCTGTCTCAAAAATAAATAAACATTAAAAAATAAGTAAGCGTTAAAAAAATGATGAAAATAAAATAAAATAAAATAAAATAAAATAAAATAAAATAAGGAACTGAGTGGAAAAAAAGCGAGCCAAGTTCCGAGGAGGGGGGCATCGTCAGAAGTGCTACCAGCCTGGACGAAAAGAGGCCGTGAGCTTTCACGACTTAAAACCAGATCTGGGCCCCAGCGGGAAAGAAAGCAGGTGGAAAAGTCAGCTTAGCCCCCAGTGAGGGCCCTTGGGTCTGCAATCAACGTGGCCAAGGACGTGATGGAAGTCTACCCAGAGGGCCACTGGAGGGCCACCGAGAACAGGGGACAGACGGAGGGCCGAGGGAGTGCAGTGGGGCCCACGAGAAAGCATTTCCTTCACCCGGGGGAGGTGGCCCTCCCAGCGTCCACCCTGCAGGCCCCAGGATTGCTGTGCGTGGTGCCTCCCATTCCTAGCCCTTCCAGAAGGGAGTGTCCGTGGGTGTGCCGTTCCTGTCCCCCCACTGAGTGCCGGGTGTGTGGGTGTGTGTGCGAGGGCCGCCGTAACAAAATACAAGACTGAGTGGCTCATCAGAAATTCACTTTCTCGCAGTCCTGGAGTCTGAAAGTCCAAGATCAAGGCGTTGGCAGGTTGGTGTCTTCTCAGACCTCTCTCTCTCTCTCTCTCTCTGTCTCTCCTTGGGGGGTAGGCAGCTACCTTCTTGCTGTGTCTCACATGGTCCCTTCCCTGTGTGCACGCACGGGCGTCTAGTGTCTTTCCGTGTGCTTTCCTTCTCACAAGGACGCCGGTCCTCTTGGATCGGGACTCACCGCCATGGCCTCGTTTTAAGTTCATTACCTCGCGTAGGACCTTAGCCCCGGTTACATCCTAGCTGGGGGCTAGGACTTCCGTGCGAATTTCGGGGAGACACGATTCGGTTGATAACCACATGTGAGACCAGCAAGCTTTCCCCCTACTTACAGATCTCTTGGTCGAGAGAGGCATGGTCCCAGCTCACTCACTAGGGTTGCGTTCAGCTCTGTGCAAGAGGGAGGAGTATTTGCGGCCAAGACGGTGGATGGGTCAAGGCTGTCTTCCCCAGGAGAGGGTCACCCACCCCTGCCCCGTTGCCATGCGCCGTGCAGGCCTCACGAGGGGTGCACTCCCTTCCCCCCCCCCCCCCCCCCCCCCCCCCCCCCCCCCCCCC
>NC_064807.1:85383943-85387025 GCF_023721935.1 Panthera uncia
CCCCCCCCCCCCCCCCCCCCCCCCCCGCCTACGCCGGGCTCATCCCCACGACTTGCTTGCTTCTGCTGGTGAATCCAGAGGAGTGACACCGGGCTGTTTCGAGAAGCTTTCCAGAGGCGTCACGTGACTTAGCCTGGCCTAGGCCCCCCTCCTCAGAGAGCAGCATGCTCTGGAGAGGGCGTGAGGGGAGCTTCCCTGCTGCAGACCACACAGGTCTAATTGGCAAAGCTTCTACTCATCCTGAGACCTTTTGTATTTCCACATCCCTCCATTTTCAAATGTTCCCCGTCCTCAAATCCATCCATTTTCTAGAAGAGCTACCGGGCAAGTTTGGCCTCTCAACACACCAACTATTCTTTCAGTCCACAAAGACTCACGGAGGGCAAGGCGCCCAGGAGGTCACCACAACGGTCACATCTGAGCACAGACGTGGGGAGCAGCCTTCGTCCCCAGGCTGTCTACAGGCGTGTGGGGATCGTCTGCCAGGGCCCAGCCTGGGCTGACCCCTCCGGGCCCTCTCACGGCACGGGAACGCTGTGGCTCAGAGTGGTTAAGTGACTTGCCCGAGGCCGCTCGGCTAGTAAGGAGCAGAGCAGGGGTTTGAACCCAGCGCTGTCTCGCCAGGGTGCTGTGTGTGTACTGGGTTCTCCTGCTTCACCCTGTAAGTGTCTCTAGATATTTGGGAAATAGATGAATACAGTGCCCCGTGGTTCCTTCGGGAAATTAGGGGGTAGGGTAGGATGCATTAATCGAGGTCCACTCCTCTTTCCAAGCCTCCTTCCGCCGCCCTCAGAAAATTGGATGTTTTTAAGGCAGAATACCGAAAAGATACAAAAATACTAGTGACGTTGACATTAAGGAGAGGTGCCAATGCCCAGCTACGGTCCTTCCATCAGTGGCTCGCTTCCCCTTCCCAGGGACCGGCTGAGGTCACGGGCCACCATCGTTCCCATCCTACTGCTGAGGAAACTGAGGCACAGAGTGGGTTACCGCTGTGCTTCTCAAACTATCTGTGGTGGAGGAGGGTTTAGAGAAAATTTTCCAATCTGCCGGGAACAGTACTATTGTAATGTATCCAATCACAACGGGATGCACACGTCGATAGCAGGACCTGGCCAAGGGTGGACCACACTTTGGGTAGCATGGGGTCGGTGGTTTGCCAAAGGCCAAACAGCTGGTGAGGGACCCGGCCAGGAGCTGGATTCGAGTCCTTGACCGCTTACCTGGAGAAGGGGCTGAGGAAGGTTTGGCCACTGAGTACAATTCGTGGTCAGTACCTGAGTATCTTAGGTTTTTGTACCTCTCCTTCCGCCTTCTAGGAATGTAAAACACCACGAAATTGACAACCACTGAGAGTTCGATGGATACTTTTGGAATTAATGAAGAGTGAATAAACAGGTAAGTGATCGGACACAAATCGTTCTTACATGTCAATTGCATGTGCGAGTCTAAGCAAATCCGTGGGGTGTGGAGACCCAGGAGGGGATCCGACTCCTCCAAATGTCAAAGGTGGTCGTCTTCAGGGGTGGCTGGCCGGCTCAGGTGGAAGAACGTGCAACTCTTGACCTTGGGGTCATGAGTTCAAGCCCCGTGTTGGGTGTAGAGATGACTTAAAAAAGTAAAATCTTTAGGGGCGCCTGGGTGGCTCAGTGGGTTGGGCATCCGACTTCAGCCCAGGCCATGATCTCACGGTTCGTGAGTTCGAGCCCCGCATCGGGCTCTGTGCTGATGGCTCAGAGCCTGGAGCCAGCTTTGGGGTCTGTATCTCCCTCTTCCCCGCTCGCACTCTTATCCCTCTCTCTCTCTCTCACAAAAATAAATGTTTGAAAAATTGTTTTAAATAAACAAATAAATAAAAAATAAAATCTTAAAAAATAGTTTTTTTAAGTGGTCATCTTCAGGTGATGGGACTAAAAGTGGTTTTATTTTCTTCACTGAGCCCATCTGCATTTTCTCGAATATCTGTAATAAGCGTGTCTTACTTTTGTAGCAAGAGGAAGGGTATTTGGGAGGAAATAGACAGTCCTGGCTCGAAGTTTGCTTCCAGTTCAGGTGGAGAAAAAATGGGCGACTCGCGGAGAGTAAGGATCCTGGCAAACAGAAGGAGCTTAATACATGTTTGAGCTCGATCTCAGTCACGGACTAGGAGGAAGACCCTTTCTAGGAAGGGCTCTTTTCTTTGCCTATTTCTTCACCTCCTGCCTCTGCAGGTGCCTCGCCGTGGCCAAGGCCAGGCCGCCTGGACCAAATCCCTCCATCCGGTGTTGGGTCCATAGCGGCCGCAGTCGGCCCTCACGTGGGTGGCAGAGTCGGTCACTACCTGAGTGGGTTATGTCTCCCTGCAGCAGTCTGAATACCTAGTCTGTTCAGTTTCCAGGGGGTGGGGGCAGAGAAGAGGCCAAGCAGTTGGCTTTGGTTTCAGGCACGAAGGGCAAATGGAAAAGGTCAGATCTGGGGAGAAAGAATCTGGAGGTAAACTCTAATACTCTTGGAGATTTAACAATATTTTCTTGTGCCCGAGGGCCAACCAGGTATTGGACGTGGTGGGGAGAACACAGAATTGCGGAGCACCTGGGCGGCTCAGTCGGTTAAGCGTCCGACTCTTTATTTTTTCGCTCAGGTCACGGTCTCACGGTGCGTGGGTTCGAGCCCTGAGACGGGCTCTGGGCTGATACCGAGGATCCTGCAGGGATTTAGGGACTTTTATCCCGAAGGCAATGGGAAACCATGAAAGGTTTAAGTAGGAGACTAGAGCGGTCAAGTTGAAATTTTAGAGTAGCTCTCTGATTGCCCCATGTACATGTCCTGGATGGAGAGCAAGCCTGGAGGCTGGCAGGACAGCAAGGAGGCTGCTACTCTGACTCAGGTTGGTGGGGTAGCAGGTGGAGAGAAGTGACAGATGCAAGGTTGTCGGATGGAATGGACAGATCTGGGCAATCGACTGGACGCGGCGGGGGCACCTGGGAAAGGGGGATGGGATGGGGACGATACCGAGGCTTCAGGACAGGGTCTCTGGGTATGGAGAAGGGGTCTCCGGGTATAGGGAAGGGGTCTCCGGGTATATAGGGAAGGGGTCTCCGGG
>NC_064807.1:85387035-85406535 GCF_023721935.1 Panthera uncia
GGGAAGGGGTCTCCGGGTATATAGGGAAGGGGTCTCCGGGTATATAGAGAAGGGGTCTCCGGGTATAGGGAAGGGGTCTCCGGGCATGGGGAAGGGCTCTCCGGGTATATAGGGAAGGGCTCTCCGGGTATATAGGGAAGGGGTCTCCAAGAGCAAGATGGGGAGAATCTGGGAAGAGTAGTCATAGTTTCCATCTCTTGAATTTTGTTTTGTTTGTTTGAACTTTAGCTC
The DNA here is from genome assembly GCF_023721935.1 of Panthera uncia. NCBI lineage: Eukaryota > Metazoa > Chordata > Mammalia > Carnivora > Felidae > Panthera > Panthera uncia. Next base: position 85,387,267 of record NC_064807.1, read on the forward strand.
AGTGCCATGGAACAGGACCACAAGAAAGATAAGACCCTGACCCGGAGAAGCTGGAATTCCCACATATGGAGAAAGAGCCTGTGAGGGTAGGTCTGTAGGGGTCTCCCTGGGAGCACACTGGGAATGGGGAGGACGGCCAGGTGGGTGGGAGGGCTGCAGGACCTGGAGGGGGCCCCTGTGGACGGGTCAGTGCTAAACGGCCATAGGACCAAGGCTTGGCCTTCTGTATCTTTCACCTCTCTTCCCACAATCCTGTGTGGCAAGTTGTCCCAGCTTCGCCCCCTGCTGGCCCTCGGCCTCTCCTGGCTCTCCGATCAGCTGCCCCCTCTTAAGCTACAACCAGAATACGACCTGATGCTCCCATAAGAACACCTCTCGGCAGGGGGGGGGGGGGGGAGACTCTCCCTTTCACATTTTACCTGGATTCCTCCTGCCCTGAGACATGTCTCAGCTTAGAAGTTCCCCTCCCGGAGGCCTTTCCTGACCCCCTAACACCGGGCTGGATATGTCTCTCCTGTGCTGAAGAGACGATCTGGATGGCCCCGTGGGGAGTGGATGGACATTTGGACGGTGGTCAGCTGGGGAAATGGATGAACGGACGGAGATGGATGGCTGAGTAGATGAGTCAGTGGATGGATGGATGAAAAGGATAATTGGTTAATCAGACGGCAGAAGAGCAGCGGGTGAATCGGTTGGGTGGAAAGCAGGTAGATTGGGTCGATGAGTGGGTGCGTAGGGGTGGATGGAGGGCGGTAAGTGGGTGGGCAGAAGGCGCCTGGCGCCTGGATATAAAGGAAGAGCAAAGAGACGAGCTTGGCTCAGGCTTGTCGAAGTTTGCGGAGGGTCAGTGGTGCCCAAGGAGGAGGTCGAGTGGGGATCTTTCTCCCCTAACTCCTCCCTCGGACCCCTCACGCTCCTCCCTGCACCAAGGCGAGGGGTGGGGACTCAGTTCTGGGCGCTTCAGCCAGGAAAGTAATCGGCACCTGCTTCCTTCCCGCTTCTCTTTCCCATAACTCACCACCCTATGAATGTTTTGGGTCGATGGTCCTGATCCTTGACAGTGACTTGAAGTTTGGGGCTGAGCTAAGAGACTCGGGTCTCTCTTTATCCATTGTCCCGCCACGTCCTTGCCTTCTGCGTCCCCGAGTCCTTCCGGCAGAGAGACAGGCGGATGCCCAGCCTGGCTGCACAGGGCTGGACAGAACACACAGTCTTAGGCCCAAGCCCTGTGGCCCTGGGCCCCCAACCAGCCCGGGTCCCTGCTGCCTGGTGACCCCCCCCCCCCCCCACCGCCCTCCCGGCAGCTCCGATTTTTCCAGCTCGGGTTTGATCGCCTGCCAGGATCTCCCAAATGTCAGCTGCCGTGTTAGCATCTTTAAGAGAGCGCTCGAGGCGATCTTTAAGCAGGGAGGCTGGGGCCCCATGCTGATGAGAGGAGCCCCGTTCCAAGCTGATAGTTCTGCCTGCTGCCTCCCCAGCCTCTGCTCTGGGAGCCTGTGGTCCCTTGCTCTTTGGGCCTGGACAGCACCTGGGTTTATTTTTAAGCCCGGGTGAATCAGGGCTTTGCCAGGAGTTGAGGTCAGTCGCCTGAGCTAAGGGGTCAGCTGGGAGCCCGCAGAGGGCAGGGAGGGGCCCGTCCTGTCCTGTCACGGCTCCACCCCCCAGCACAGCATGGCCTGACCCCGAGGCGTGGATAAATATTTGTTGGTCCAATGCATGCCTGAGCCGCCAAAGTGCTCTGAAACGATGCGGATGATAACAGGGTGCTTTCTCCCCTCCCCTCCCCTTGAGGGGGAGATGCTCGAGGTGATGGAAGATGAGAAAAGTCAGACCGACAGGCCTAGGCTGGTGTATCCCATCTAGCATGTGGGTGCTGGGTGTTTTGGGGAAAGTTGCGGGTCCTCTCTGAGCCTCAGCTCTCTCATTAGTGAAATGTGCCAAAGGATAGAATGTCAGCCTCGTAGAGTTGTTGGAAGGATCCACTGAGATCATGAGGGAGGAACACAGGGTACAGTCCCTGAAACTTAGTAGGCTCTCAAGGAAGTCCCTCTCCACCCCGCGGTTTTTGGCATGGGCCCTCCTTTCTGCCCCCGATGGCCTTCCCTACACCCTCTGCCCTGTCCTTCCAGATCCCGAGTATGTTCCCCCCCTGGGGCCCCCTCCTCACCTGTCCGGTCCAGGCACGGTTGACGCGCCTCCTCAAATCCCCCCCACCCCTGGACTAAGTTCAAGCCTCAACCAGAACCCATGCGAAGTGACTGATTTCTGTTCCAAGCCAAGTGTCGGCCAATTTCTTGAGGGCAGAAACTATTTGTATTGATTTCTAGATCCCTGGAGTCTTACACAGGGCCTAGGACACAGTACAGAATGAATGAATGAATGAATGAATGAATGAATGACTAGCTAGCTGATCTGAGCAGAATCAAGAGACCTTTCTGGCTGGTTTCACTAATAAGAGAGTGGATGCCCCCAAAGGCTGAGCCCTGCTAACCCCTTCAAAAGAACTGTCCCTCGGGTTGGTAAAGGGCTGTTGCGTTCCTAAGGTTTCCATGGGTTTCCTCCAATCCTCAGAGGACGGGGACAATTATTCTCAGTTCTCAATTGCTCAACGGTCACACAGCATGTTATGTGGGAGGCAGGAGCAGTCCCTGGTCCACACAGTCCTTTCGGTCCTCGATCCCCGGACTGGTGGGGCATGGCCCATATCATGGGAACCTCTGGAATCGATGGGCTGAACTGGGGCGGGGGGGCGGGGGGGGGGGAGCTGGTGCACCTCCACAGAGAGGAAGGATCAGCACCCAGTGCACACGGACATACGTGTTTCCTAACTAAATAGTGTAGATAACAAGACTCAGAATGGTTATAGACTACAAATAAAATGAATAGGTGATTGGATGGATGGACGGATGGACGGACGGATGGATGGATGGACGGATGGACGGATGAATAAGTGGCTGGCTGGCTGGCTGGTAGATGAATTAAGATGGGAAGATGGATAGGTGAATGGGTTCATGAATGGATGGGTGGGTAAGTGGATAGTGGGTGGATGGATGGATGGATGGATGGGCGGGGATACGGATGAGAGGGTAGATGATGGGTGATTGGGTGGGCAGCAATGCCATTCAACAAAAAGCACCCCAGTTGGGGGTCAGAGAATCTTGCCATTGCCCTGATCCCACCCCTAATGCCCAGTGGGACTTGTAGTAAGTCTTCTGGCCTTTTCTTGACCGTCAACTTCCTCATCTGTCTGAAAGGGAAATGGTCTCTGCCCCCCCCCCTCCCCCCACCATACGCAAAGATCAGAAAGGATTCCTGGGCTGTGAGTACTCCTGGCACCTTGGCCTCCCCAACCCTACCGCCCAATCTCACCCTGCCCACGTCCTGTCCTGTCATGAGTTTCCTCCTTCCCGTGCCCACGGGGACCTCCCGCGCAGCCTCTAGCAACATTTTCTAATAGGGGCTCAGGGGATTCTGTTCACAGCGAAGTCCAACACTGCAAACATCCTCAGTCCCCTGAGTCTGGTCAAGCCTGACTGATACGGGCTGGAAGTTAAGAGGCCATTTCTGAGGTCAAGATGTGGATTCCGATCCTAGCTCTGGCACTCAGGGCTGTGGGGCCCGAGGCAAGTCACCGCACGCCCCCGAGCCTCACTTTTCCCATCTGGAAACAAGGCTGATAGGAGCACCCATCTCCTGGGGTACCTAGGGGGGTCCGTGGCAAGATACACGTGGGTGCTCAGCCCAGCATGGGGGGGTGGGGGGGGGGCCCAGGCTGTGCTCAGGGAGACCTAGCCACTCTTGCTATTATCTCTACCCTGGAGCCAAAAGACCAACCACCGGGCTCGTAGAATGAGTGCCCTTTATTCAACAAAGGTCTGGGTGCGTGGAGGTTTCTGGAACAGGGAAGTTCGAGGGACCCAAGAGTCCCAGGGGGGCGGCAGGCCCCCAGCCAGAGCAGCAGGCTGTGACCCACCTCTGTTTCACATGTACCTCGTCCTGGACAACCCAGGGCACAGGGCTTCCCATCAGCAGCTCGGTGACGCCGGGCAAGCACCCTGGCCTCTCTGGGCCTTGCTGTCCTCACCTGTAGAAGACAGGCTTCCCGGTTACCTGTAGCCGTTGCCATTCCTTCCCTGTCACCAGCGCTTTGCCTCCTAGCCAGGTGGGTGAGGCCAGCACCCTTCACTGCTGGAGATGCAAATGCTGAGGTCCAGAGAGGGTCTGAGTGCTGGGCTGGGATAAAAACCCAGGCCCCTCCCACGTTTCGCTCCCGATCCGCCCTGAGTGCTCCAGCCGAAGCCTGGAGCTAAAGGTTGGCCTCTGGGGCCTTCAGTCAGCCCCAGATCCCTCCTGCCCACTACCCCTTGCCAGCCCCTGGTGTTTCCTGGTCAGTGGTCCTGTCCTTGTTACGTGTTGGGAGGTCACAGGGCTCTCCTCATGGGCCGCCGAGCCTTAAGAGATTATCACTGTCGCCCCGGCCTCCCAGGGGACCCCCAACACCTCGCAGAGCCAAGGGGCACCCATAGAGTCCATGGGAGTTTGGGCGCCCACGTGACCGGGCTGTGGGTCAGGTGGCCTCTCAGACCTGAGCTTGGGGGAGGTGCCCAGGTGGAGAGGAGAAGCAGAGGGGCCCTGAGGGAGCAGCAATGCAGGGTCCCAGGCTCCCCCAACCCCGGGTTCCCCCCTCCCCTTCCCCAACTGCTGCAGACTCTGGTTAAAATGGCACCTCCACCATCTGTCACCCCTCCCCCATTCCGTGGGCGCGGCTGTGACTCCAGGACTGGCTTGCTTCATAAACAGGCGGCTGGCGGGTCCCCAGGGCCAGGCGGGTGATGGGCCCGGTGCTGGCCCAGGGCTGCTGATCTGGGGAGGATCCCGCGAGGCGGGCAGGAGAGCAGGTACCAGGAGGGTTCCACGCCCTCCCACGGTGGCGTCCTGACCCCTGGGGGCTCCGGCCTGCACCCACTCCTTCCCTGGCTTCTTTCGCTCACACCCTCCCTGGATCTCACATCTTCCCCGCCTTGCTTCTGCTGGGTTGAGAGAATTTCAAATCAATATCTGGGTGTAGAGGCTCCATAGACCCTCCTCAGAAAGTGCAGTCTCCCTGGGCAGTAAGCACCAACCCCCTCCGGGCCCCTGACTTACCACCGGGGAAACTGAGGCCAGAGAGCTGGGCAGTGGGGGCCCTGGGAGTGGGGGAGGACTCCCCCTCTCCCCCCACCCCCCCCCCCCGGCTGCAGTTTGCCCCCTCGTCGGAAGCACTTAGGGGGAAAGGGGTGTCACAGGGGTCACGTGCCCAGTCCTGAAACTGTAAACCAGCTTGCTGCCCTCAGTTTTCCCATCTGGGGAATGGGGGAGTCCAGACTGCTGGGAGAGGGTATCTTTTGGGCCAGAGAGCGAGCAGGGACTCACCATTCTCTCTCTCACAATCCCCCAAGACTTGGGAGAGACCACATCGCGGCAGGAGGGCCAGTGGGGGGGGCAGGTGGGGGGGCCTCCCGGGCAGCCCCCCCCCCCCGCCCCCCCCCCCCCAGTCCCCGGGCTTCCCCCTCCCCCATCACCGCGGCCCGGCTGCCCCTCCTCTCTCCCGCTCCTGCCTGCCAGCTCCATCCCGAAAGCCCCCAGACCCCAGCTGCAGTGTTTTTACAGCTTTGACCGGCCGCTCAGCCTCCCTCCTCCCCCTCCTCCTCCTCCTCCCTCCTCCTCCACCTTTCCCCCTCTCTCTCTCTCTCCTCTCTCTCCTCCATCCTCTCCCCCTCCTCCTCTTCATCTTTCTCCCTCTGTTCTCCTCTCTCCCTCCCCTCCCTCCTCCTCTCCCTCGTCCCTCCCTCCTCCCTCCGCCCTCCCTCCCGAGCGCTCCCTCCCTCCCTCCCTCTCTCCGGGGGAAGAAAGGTCACCGTGCAGCTGATTACTCAGAGCTCAGTTGCTGTAGCAACCGGCGGGGGAAGTGGGACAGGCTGGCTTTGAGGACGCGTGAGGTCGGCCGCGGGCGGCTGGAGCCGGCGCGGGCCTCTGTGCTCCTGCGAGAGGGAGGCTGCCGGCAGCCCGGCTCCTCGGCCGCTGCGGGCCGGGCTCGGGGGTTTCATTTTTAATGAAGGGTTCGCGCACTCCCCTCGCGCACCCCTCCCCGCCTTCTTCCCACCTCCCCGGGGTCTGGAGGGGGAGTGCGCCCCTCTTGGGTTTGGCTGCCTCTCTCTCTCTCTCTCTCTTTCTGGTCTGGGGCTCCGTCCCTCTGTGTCTCCCCCTCTGCCAAGGTTCTGATGGCTTCTTTCTTTCTCCTCTCTCAGAGCTCAAAGGGACAGCCCTTTACCAACACACACACACACACACACACACACACACACCTCTCACCCACAGGCTGGGTAAGGAGCCCAATAAAATCCTCAGCACCCCCCAACCCCCCCCCCCCAGAAGCCTTTGTCACTGGCCTGGGAGACCCGGGCTTCCTCAACAAGCCAAAGACAGGGTCCACAGAGGGTCCAGCCCTGCTCCCCCAGACACACTGGCATTCCCCTGGCACCCAATGGGGTGGGGGGGGCGCTGCCCTGCCCTCCAGGAGCTTCTGGGCCCCTCCGGAAGGCATCCGCTCTGCTCAGAGAGGAAGCCAGACCTACAGGGGAAGGGGTGGCTGATGCCAGTGGGCAGGGCAGGGAGGGCGCCCGTGGGTGGAGAGCATCTCAGCCCCTGCTGTCTGTTGGCTCCTTCTCCAGCCAGGCAGCCCAGGGATCAAGGCCAGCTCCGAGCGAGGGCCAGCTCGGCAGTGACGGGACAGGGGCTCTGGAGCTGGGCAGGCCTCTGTTCCAGACCCTCCTCCCCCCCCGCCGGTTCTCGGGAATGTAAAGTGGCTCAACCACTTTGGAGAACATTCGGCGGCTTTTTAGAGATTGAAACGTACACTTACCTTGGGACCTGGCCGCTCCCTCTAGGCATTTATCCCAGAGCAGTGGAAACTTGGGTTCATGCAAAGATTTATGCATGAGTCTTCAGAGGAGCTTTATTTGTGACAGGCAAAACTGGAAACAACCCATCAACAGGCACCCGGCTCGAAAGTTTGTGGTACATCCACACATAGAACACCTCTGAGCAGTAAGAAGAAATGAACTCTCGATACACCCAACAACGTGGAGGAATCTCAAGGTCACGACGCCGGGGGAGAGCAGCCAGGCAACAAAGAATGCATACTGGATGGTTCCATTTATAGAACATTCTAGAAAACGCAAACTAACCTGTCGACGGAAAGCAGCTCGGTGGTGGCCTTGGGACATGGGGGGCCAGGAGGTCCCACGAAGGGACGCAAGAAAACTTTTGGAGGATGGTGGCTATGCTCACCGTCTTGTGGGTGCGTACAGATGCCAAAACCTGTCACATTCTGCGATGCAAACGCGTGCACCGACTGTATGTCCGTAAATTGCAAAACCAGATTCCTGCCCTGCCACTCCCCGGCTGAGTGACCTTGGGTGGGTCACCTCACGTCTCCCGGCCTCGTGGAGAACAGTGAAATAATAAGACAGGCAGCCTCGCGGGACGGTTATGGGGATTCAGTAATATCACGTTGATTGCCTCCATCCCAAGCAAACCATGGGTGGCCCATCCAGGGCAGAGAGGGGCACGACGGGCCAGGGGCACAGAGAGGCCATGCCAGAGCCTGACTTGGACTCCCTGCCCAGTGCTCTTCCCACGGGGCCAGGCCAGGCTGCAGACCAGTGCCTGGTGCCCTTGTTGCCACCAAGGCTCACAGCGGAGCTTAATGGAGAAAATCTCACCGGATGCCACTTGCCTTGGGTTCAGAGGCTGATACGAATCCCCCCCCCCACCCCCTCGCCATGCTCTGTGACCACGGCCACATCACTGCCCCTCTCTGACCCTCCTCTTCTGGAACCCGCACCTGTCCCTGCACTAACCTGCAGCATGCTGGTTTCACAACCCCCCTGAGAAGGAGTCCGGGCTCTCGGGAGGTCCGTTGCTCGGACGAAGAACCCGGCCTGCTGAGTCTGGGAGAAGCGCCCACCACCGGCCCGGTGGTAATCGGTGACATGTGCAGCCGCAATCCCGGGTTCCCGTCCCAGCTCTGGCATGGCCGAATGACCTTGGGCGAGTCACTGTGCCCTGCAGAGTCTCAGTTTCCTCATCTGTCAACTGGGGACGATAAAGGTACAGGAGGTCAAGCAGGTGTGGCCCTGAGCCAGGGCACGGATCATCACCAGTGTTCTTATTCTGTGGGCAGAGCCCTCTCGGTGACCTCCAGCTGCCTCTTCTGCGGCAGTGGGGCAGAATCTTCCATGGGACTATGCTGGAGCCCAGCAAGCAGCGGATTACATTTGCTGTGATAATTGCCCCCCCCCACACACACACCCCCCCCTACATAGCCAGGAGGCCTGAGCAGGGCCCGTTTCAGCCCTGCAACCCAGTAGTCCTCCCTCCCCGACCTTGAACCTTCTCCCGGACACCTACTGTATGCTGGGCATGGACAGGCACTGAAGGAGAGGCCCTGTCCAGGGTGGTCAGGGCTGTGATCGGGGAAGTCCGAGGTCCGTGGGAGCCTGGAGGAGGCCCCTGACCCAGTCTGCTGTTAGGGGGAGAGGGCAGAAAAGGAAAAGAGGTCTCACCTGAGACCCAACGCTTGAATCCGAGTCAGCCAGGCAGAGGCTGCGGCGTTGCTCCCGGCGAAGGGCACGGTGGCAGGTGCAAAGGTCCAGGGGGTGAGAGTAAAACAGGGCTAATTAGAACAACTGAAAAATCCTCAATTTCACAAGCAGAGATCTACAGGAAGTAGCACGGAGGGAGGGAGGGACAGAGGTCGCCGCGGGTCACACCATCCTGGGTTTGTGTTAGTTGCAAGGTCGTACTGAGGGTAATGGGAAGCCACAGCCGGTTTTAGGCCGAGGGGGGACACATTCAGAAGCACTTCCAGAAAGATCATTCTGGCTGCCCTGAGCAGAAGGGACCACAGGGGCAAGGGTAAGAGCAGTGAGGCAGGTGCTGGAGACGTGCAGGCAAGAGATGATGAGGGGCTGGTCTGGGGAGGCAGACAGAAGGGCTGAGTGGACTGACGGAAAAGACTTAAAGGGAGGGCTTGTTGGACAAAAAGGGGTGAGGGAGGAGAGCAAAGTAGGGGCGGTGGGTGGGTGGTGGGGCCATCTCTGAGTCAGGCCACGGAGGAGAAGGGGGCAGGGTGCTGTCTTCCCAGTCCTGGGTCCCCACAGCTCAGCCGGTGGCTCACGGTCAGCCCTGACCCCCAAAACTGCCCTCCTTGGGCCCCAAGGGGAGCTGTCCTGGATGAACACCACGGTCTGGGGGCTACGCCGCCTGTAGCCAGCAGAGGATCAAAGCCTTGGTCTGGACTGTCCACTTCCCCGGGATGAGTCATCCCCGGCAAAGCAGAGCGAGGAGGGCGCGGCTCCAAACCCCGGTGGGTTTCCACTCTGCCTCGGGGCCCCCACTCTTGCTCCTTAGGTTTCGTCCTCTCTGAGATGGGCAGATGCACAGGGACAGACGCGCAGCCAGCCCCGGGGGGGGGGTCCGGACAGCTGAACAAACACCGCGCGGGGGGCCTTCATCAATCACAAGACAATGAGGATGCGGGGGGGGGGGGGGGGGGGGGTGCGGGCAGCGGTGAGAGACTGCGGGTCGCTGGGCGGCGGCGGGGGGGGGGGGGGGGGGTTCTGAGTAGGGCGGTGGTCCCGGGGTTGCGCCACTCACCCCAACCTCAGGCCGTCCCTCTGTCCCGGGGCTCCCCACGCTGGAAAGTAAAGGTCCCCAAACTCAGCTTCCTCTTTGACCTCCCCGCCCCCATGCCCGCACCCAATCCTAAGCAAGTCTATCCCTCTCCCTCCCCCCAGCCACCCCCAAGTCCAGCCTTACCACCTCTCCCCACACATCAGCCTCTTCAGGGCCTCCCTGTCTCCGTCTCCCCTCATCCCTGCCCCGCCCCGCCGCCCCCTGTACTCAGTGCGGCCGCAGGGAAGCCCACAGACTTTAAAGGACATGACTGGGCCGGGACTGGCCCCCAACGGCTCCACGCTGCACCCACAAGGGCATGGGACCCTGGGCTCCCAGCACCAGCCCACACGTGACTCCTCTGCCACATCTGGTCACTCTGACCCCCCCCCCCCCCGCTTTCTACCCCTAGCACTGGTCTGCCTACCGCCCTCCAGACCTTTGCATTTGCTGTTCCTGACGCTCGGAAGCCCTTGTCCTCTGGCCTTCCAGGCTTCTGACTGATCCTTCAGGTCTCAGCTCAGATGTCACCTCCTCCAGAGCCCCCTCCCACCCCCCCTGCTGCCAACGCAGGCCACGTTCACCCCCCTGCCTTCGTCCCCTGGACTCCTTCATTCACACGTTCACTTGTGTCACCTCAGCTCTTTGGAAAGTTCCCTAAACAGACACTGGGCTTCTCTCATTGTACCTGTGTGTTCTGACGCCTGAGTGAATGAATGAATGAATGAATGAACGAGTGAATGAATGCGGGAATAAGTGAAAAGTGGCCAGGGGCCCCTGGTGGGTGGGGACTATAGACAGGAGGCTACATTCAGTCCACACCCGCTGCCCTCTGAAGGACTCCCCAGGAAGGTGGGCCTCTACTCTCCCGAAGGTGAGAACTTCCCGGCCACCCAGCTGAAACGACTGAGGCAGGACATGGAAAGGGCCGGTCCCCCTCCTAACCCAGCAGAGGTGAGCCCAGGATCCTGATGCCTGAAGCCCCGCCCCCTAGTCATCCACCAAGGGACGGAACAGCATGGGGGGGGGGGTGCTGAAGTCAAGTAAAACCCAGTTCAAAACCCAGCCCTGCCACTTACCAACCGCAGGGCCCTGGGTAGCTTTCAGCTCTCTGTGCCTCAATTTGCTCATCTGTAAAATGGGAGAATAATGTGCACCTGCCTCATAGGACCAGCGTGGGGAGTCCACAGATTTGCGCCTGCTGTCAGTAGTTCAGGCCAACGTGCCTAGCAGATGGTATGTGCTCAATAAATGGCAGCCCCGCCCCCACGAGCATCAGGGCAGCTCCCGCCCTGAGCCAGGGGAAGGGCAGAGGCCAAGGCCCTGTTCCCTCTCTGACCAAAGATGCACCTCCATCTGTCTTCGTACCTGGGCTCCCTCCACCTCCAGCCTCCACCCTGCCTCCCTGCTGGGGCCAGGGACCCTTTCCTGTGCCCAGGAAGTCCATTCTGGTGAGGCCGGGCACTCCATGACCTCTCGTGGCCTTCGAGTTTGGACAGCGCGCCGTCCTGTGTCTCCAGCCCAGCCACGGCCTGCATGCAGAACCGAGGCTCAGAAGCAAAGGTGCTCCCCAGAGCCCCCGACTCCCAGCTCGGTGTTCCTTGCTTGGGTCCTTGGACCACTCCTGCTGTGGGAGCTCTGGGGGGGGGATTCCCTTGGTGTGGGAAGGGCTGCTGCCCCTTTGGGCTGCGAGCTCCCCGAGGACAGGGACCACGACTGTCTCGTTCACTCTGTGGGCCCCCGCACAGGCCTGGAGCCTGCGAGTGAATGGGTAACACCATGACCCACCTGTCTCCCAGGGCAGCCTCCCACGAGGAGCCCGCTTTGGCCCAGCCCCGGTGGGGGTCAGCAGGCCCGGCCCCGCCCGGGGAAGGAGGTTGCCAAGGGTCCAGAAGCTTCCAGAAGTGTCTCCACAAAAAGGATCGAAGGAAGGAGATGACAGGAGGGCAGGAAATGGCTTGCAGGTGGGCTGGGGGCACAGAGCCCCCTGCCCAGGCTGGGACGAAAAAGCCACAGGAAAAGGACACAGATGGATGGGCCATGGGGGCTGGGGGAGGACAGGATTCAGGCAGGGAGCCTCAGCCACTTCCTTTGTGCAGAGGACTGACCTGCTGGTCCCTCCCTACCCACACCCTCTGGTGCAGGGCCCTCCTTTCTGTCCCGGGCCGCCAGCATCCAGCCCTGGGCCCAGCACCCAGGGGACACTCAGAAAACTTACTGATTCACCGTGTTCATGAATGAATGGAAGCTTTTATCAGCCATTCCTGACTTCTCCAGTGGTCAAGGAGAGGGGGTCAGTCCAGGGGGTCTGGAGATAAAGTGCAGAGAAAGCTCCCTGGTGTTTCACGAAGAACATCAACAATAGCGACGGCTATTATTATTACAGGCAGCGCTTCTGAGCCATCACTACGTGTCAGGTGCACCATATCTGAGTTATTTTCCCCCGCTGTCTTCCTCGCCACTCTCTCTGAAGGTGTGTTAGCCTCGTTTTACAGATGAGGAAACTGGGGCTCAAGAAGAAGCAAGGTCTTGCTCCTGGTCACCTGGCAAGTCAAGGACAGAGCTGACATTCAGATCAGAGGCTTCCCAAGTCTATGAACTCTGCTCCTAAAGATACATTCTCAGGCTGACGGCAAAAACACCTTCTCGCTCATCCATCCATTCATTCAATTACCCATTCATTCATTCAAGTACCCATTCATTCATTCAATTACCCATTCATTCATTCAAATACCCATTCATTCATTCCACAAGCCTTTCCTAGAATCCTCGTCATGCCAAGCCCTGTGCCAGGCACTAGGGCTATCGCAGCGAATGAAATAGCCACAGTCCCCAAGGGCTCAAGACTCTGCGTCTGGAGGGCAGCGCTCCACCCACATAATCAATTCACCATGATTGTGCAAAGTGCTGGGAAGGCCAACGCTGGGGTGCAAAGCGGGCATACGCAGGGGACCTGCCCAGTCGGGGTGGGGGTGGGGGCTCGGAAAAGCCCCCCCCCCACCCTTAGCGTGCGAACGACAGGAGGCATGGACAGGTGATAGACAGTCAAGGATAACAGACACAATTCTGATCTGAGCAGGCATCGTCCCGTGAGCCCCTTCCCTCCACAAGCACCTTGGATGGATTATTCTATAAATCTTGACCATAAGATGGAGCTATAGAGGTCGTGATGATCCTCATTAGACCCAGAGAGGTCAGCTACCATAGCTGCTAAGGGGCAGAGTCAGGGTCGTCTAATCTGGGGGTCTCAGCTCCTGACCCTGAACCCAGGGTCTGCAGGAGAAGAGACCCTCCTGTTCAGTGGCTGGGGGTGAGCGGGAGTCGAGGGGACACAGTGCACACTTTCCTGGGTCACCTGCCAGTCTCCTTGGGCTGGAAAGGGCTCTGGGTTCAGAGGAGAATATTCAGGGAACATTCCTGAGCTCAAATCAGCTGGTGCCGCCAGGATGTCTATCTGGTCTCCTGACCAGCGTTTGAGAGCCTGCAGAGTGGACGTGGCCTTGAGCCGCGGGGCGACAGAGGCTGCCATGCTCCGCGGAGGCGCCTGTGGGGCAGGGCTGCAAGGTGCCCGATGTCGGTCGCTTCTCCTTGTCTCCAAGCCCTAGAGAAAAGCCTGCTTTCCTGTTTTTCCCTGGAATGGAGAGAAGAGGGCTGAGATCCTCCCCAGCCTGGGCTGTGGGGCCCTGAGGGGGTGGGCTGGGGCTTGCTGTCTCTCGGTGCTTCTCCTCATCACCTAGAGGGTGGACAGCATGGGTCGGAGGCCACCACAAAGCGGCCAGAGCAGTCCCAGGGCCCCTGAATCCCTTGGGAAAGGGAAAAGGACTCACCTATAATACCAGTAATAATGGCACATTTTACCTGAGCATGAGCCGTATATCCGGCCCCGTGCTGAGTGTCCCCAAAAGTATCTCCTTGAATCCTACCTGGCAGAGACTTCTGGCTGTTGCCCAGTGTCCATTCTGCCATCTCCCCTTTATTTCTTTTTATTTTTAATGTTTCTTTCTTTTTGAGACAGAGAGAAACAGAGAACGAACAGGAGAGGGGCAGAGAAAGAGAGGAAGACACAGAATCCGAACCAGGCTCCGGGCTCTGAGCTGTCAGCACAGAGCCCGACGTGGGGCTCGAACCCACGAGCAGTGAGACCGTGACCTGAGCGGAAGTCGGACGCTTAACCTACTGAGTCACCCAGGCGCCCCCTGCCACCTCCTCTTTAGTTCACAGAGCATCCCCTCCCAGGGTTTTAATGAGGCCCATGGCCGCCAGGCTAAATACTACATTTCCCAGTCTCCCTTGCAACGAGGTGTGGCCATGTGATCAGTTCTGGCCAATGGGACACAAGAGAGGTGTCTAAGTCCCTGCCAGATTGCCCTTAAAAGGAAGGCGTGGCCTCCACTCTTTAGGGTGCCCCTGACACTCACAGGAAAGAGTGGGGGCGGGGAAGGGGGGGGGGTAAGACTCCTCCACAGGATGGGAAAGACAGAAGGAGCGTGGGCCCTGGACCAGCTTCTAGAGCGGAACCCCCTCGACTGCCACGTAAAGGAAATCGGCTCCTCTCTCCTCTAGCTTGGGTTCCCTGGGTTTTCCTAGACTAGCTGGGCTGCATCCTAACAAAGACCCTGAAGGTCTGAGAGGGAAATCCACATCAGCGGGGAACGGGTGAGGCCAACACTTGAAGAACTCAGGCCAAGGAAGACTGACCCAGAGCCTGTGCCCAAAGCCACCGGGTTGAACACGCTCCTGTGCCCATGGGATACTCAATCTACGACATTCAGGGGGATGGATGAGTAAACGAACAGCGGCCGGGGGTGCTTTCTAGCAAGGAGCTAACCCTGGGACGACTGATTATTTCCGAGCCCTAAACGTGATCCCATTTCCCCGGTAGGAGCTGCAGCATTTAACTTCTAATTCCTATGCCCCACATTCAAAGATGAGCGCATTGACAGTGTCTTCCAGTTTACAAGTGGCTTCATGTCCACGGTCACCTTTAACCTTGATCCCTTCCTATGAGGTCAGCAGGGGAGCATTGTGCTTATTCCGGTTTTGCAGGTGAGGGACCAGTATCTGCACACATTACCTGGCACATGATAACTGCTCGACATACGGCAGGTCTTCGGGTTCCTTTAATGATGCTTTCTTAGCAAGATGCTACCAGTGATGATTTTTTTAAAGCATCTTTAGGGGTGCCTGGGTGGCTCAGTTGGTTAAGCGTCCAGCTTCGGCTCAGGTCACGATCTCACGGTTTGTGGGTTCGAGCCCCGCGTCGGGCTCTGTGCTGACAGCTCAGAGCCTGGAGCCTGCTTCGGATTCTGTGTCTCCCTCTCTCTCTCTCAAAAATAAATAAACATTAAATAAATATCATTTTTAAAGAACAGAGGGATGTGGGAATGTAGTAGGAAGGGTCCACGTGGAGGACTCAGGAGACCCAGTGGCCACTGGACTGGTTGATGACCTTGAGATAACTCTTCCCCTCTCTGATATTTATTTCCCTGGGGTAATCAGGAAGGAAGTCGGAGGAGATGGCCCCTTCCTCTATTCTCGTTCTGGGTTTTGCTCCTCTGAACCACTACGGTTGGCAGTGGCCAGGGTCCCCACCCACTGAGGGCAGAAGCAGCCCCCTAGGTGGGGGGCAGCTATCCCGCAGCCCTCTGCCAGCATTTCCCAGCTCCCCTCCCGAGCCTGGCTCTGAGTCCTGGGACTTCGCCTGGCACTCTCTGGGCCTCAGTTTCCTCATCTGTAAAATGGGAATGATAGTAAAAGTAAGGACGTTGCTCACAGAACTATCCTGTCTCTGACATGCATTTATGCGTGTCGAGTACTTAGGACAGAGCCCGTCTCAGTAGCTGCCCATCTGTGCGAGGCGTATTGTGGTTAGTGATCAGCGATTATCAGTAACACATTATTGGTCATTATGATGAACGGTTAATGGAGGTTTACAGGTGACTGCAAGAGAAAAGAGGACATTTGAGTGTCCAGAATGGCAGTTCTGTTGGAAAACCAAGGGCGGGGTCTTCATTGGGTGCCCCTCGGTGCCTCCCCGGGGTCTGTGGGTTCCCTAGTCTGAGCACCTTACCCTGCCACTTTCTTTCTTTGCTAATTTTTCCCATCAGCCCCACTTGGGTTGGTCAGTTACGTTAGGAATGGAAATTCCCAGTCTCAGCATCAAGAAAGATCTCCAAGTTGCCTCGGCCAATCCTCTTCCTGAGTCATGGCTCTGTACACACACCCACCTATCCTTGGATACCTCCCCAGCTGGGTCACTCACTACCGACAAGGCTGCCCTATTAGTTTATCTTGTGAGGCAAAACCGGCCTCCCAGGGCAGCCTCTGCTGGTTCTGCCTTCAGGGTCCTCCCAGAACAAGTCCACACCTCCGCTCTAGCAACGGGAGCTGCAGCTGCTAAATTAGCTCCTCCCCATCTGAAACCTCCCTGGTGCCTCGACTCCCCTTACAGAGCAGGCGTGAGCACAGAGCACTGGCTCAGGGCGAGCCAAGTGACACGGCCCTGCAGACAAAGCCCAGGGAGCCACGCTGGCCTGCCGTGCCCACCTGCCCACCACCAGCCTGGGTCTCTCCTCTTGCTGTCCCTGGACCCTTCCCTTTTGTACCAAAACTGCAGGCAGAGGAAAGGCAAAGATTTGCCTGAAGCAAATACAGCAAATCCTTTCACAAACACACACTCCCCAGAAAGCTGGCTCCAAAGATAACCGGGGAGAGGAGGCCGACTTGATTAGATTTCTTTGGGGTCTGCGGCCTAATTTTGTTACATATCTTAGCTTGCTTGATTTCTCCAAGCCGTTCACGGGCTGGTGTATAAACTCTCATCTATGGGGGCGCCTGGGCGGCTCAGTCGGTGAAGCGCCTGACTTTGGCTCAGGTCATGATCTCGCGGTTCGTGGGTTTAAGCCGCCCGTCAGGCTCTGTGCTGACAGCTCGGAGCCGGGAGCCTGCCTCGGATTCTGTGTCTCGCTCTCTCTCTCTGCCCCTCCCCCACTCGCGCTGTCTCTCCCTCTCTCTCAAAAATAAATAAACATTAAAAAGAATTATTATTTTTTTTTCCAACGTTTTTTATTTATTTTTGGGACAGAGAGAGACAGAGCATGAACAGGGGAGGGGCAGAGAGAGAGGGAGACACAGAATCGGAAACAGGTTCCAGGCTCCGAGCCATCGGCCCAGAGCCCGACGCGGGGCTCGAACTCACGGACCGCGAGATCGTGACCCGGCTGGAGTCGGACGCTTAACCGACTGCGCCACCCAGGCGCCCCCAAAAAAATTATTTTTAAAAAACCTCTCATCTCTGGATGCTCTCACAAGCCCCTTGCGAGCTCTACTCCTGAGGTCACTGGTCCTGCGGACTACGTTCCTATTCTATTTCCATCGTTCTTATTTCCCTCTGCAAATCACTTGGTCTCCCTAGGCCTCAGTTTCTCTACCTGTAAAATGGGGGATAATAATTGTCGCGACCTCTTAGGGCTTTTTTTTTTTTTCTTTTTTTTTGAGTGTCCAATGAGGTCGACTATCTGGAGCCTCAGAGCCAGCCCCACGCATACAGTAGGTCTTTAATAAGTGTTCGAAACAATTGGCTCTCAGCTGGAAGATGAGCTTGATACGCTGGTGAAAGCTAGAATTAGGGAGGGATGAGTCTCTTTCGTGAGAGGGCCTTGGTCCCGATGCAACATTTTGCCCTTTCTGGTCCCTGAGTCAGTGAGTGTCAAACTTGACTCAGCTTTACTTAACCCGAGGGGGCTGTAAAATGCAGAGTCCCAGGCCGTGTGCTCAGAGAGCCTGATTTAGGAGGTCTGGAGAAGCCCAGGAAGGTGCAGTTGAACATCCTCTCTCCACTGCCCCTGCTGCCCCTGTTCCCAAGCTGGGAACAGACAGTCCAGCTACGTGCACGTTGTCTATCCTGTGCGGGTACCAGGAGCCGAGACCCGGAAATGAGAAGCCAAACCAGGCAGAACCGGCCCCTGCCCCCAGGGAGCTCAAGGGGGTCAGCTGGGGAGCCTCAGTTCTGGAATGAGTAGGGACAGCTGTGGGAATTTAAAAGGTCAGATGAGACCTACCCCCTGGCACTGTGTGGTTGTTATCACGAGACAGAAAGTCTCCCAGGCTGGAGCCTTGGGGCATGAAGGTCTTGGGAGGGAGGGGCACAGGCTGGTCTGGAAGCAAAGGCTGCTCTGCCCTTGCCCCTTGCCCCCATGGCCTCAGGACTGCAAACCTCTCCCGCCCCGGACTGGAGGCAGAGAATAGGCTGGAAACACAATGGAGGACACGGAGGAGGGAGAGAGCTGCAGAAGAGGGAAGGGAAGGGTAGGGAAGGGCAAGGGTATTAGACCGAGCCTCTGGCCCATCCCTCTGGCTGCCATATGCACCAGCCTTTGAAGGGCCAGGCTGGTGAGAAGCCAGCCAGAGGTGAGGGCCCTGGGCAGAGGCCTTGGGGTTGGCATGGTTTTGATAATGACCTTCAAATGTCCTAAACCAGGAGAGGATACAGGTTATCCAGAACCCACAGTTGGGGTAGGATACCAGGGCCTGAGCATGTTGGGGACAGGAGCCACCTCCCACCCACCCCCCCAACCCCCCAACTGTGCCAGGCCCTGCCCAGGTGCCCATCTCCCCGAATCCTCGAATCCTCGCATCACCTCCTTCCAGCCCTCCTTTCCATCCCACCCAAGAGGAAGTGGAGGTTCAGAGAGGGCACGTCTCTTGCTTGAGAGGACACAGCAGGGGCGAATACAATACACAGAAGGATCTGGACCCAGCTCGAACTCCAAATTCCAGTTGTTAACCCTCTCCTACCACGGCTCTCTCTGTGGGCTCGGTGGCAGCAGAGGGCTCGCAATAAAGATGGGAAGGAAGGAAGGAAGGAAAGAATTCGCAGGCCAGGCTATTCCCACGCCACCCCCTGCCCCACCCCGCTCTTTCCCCCCCCCCCCCCCCCACCCCCCTCCGCGGCCTAACTAGGTCTCTGAGCCCTCTGTCCCGCTTCTGCAGGTTCCCCCGCGCTCCTCCCGGAGCCCACTCCGAGGCAGCCTTCTCGAACAGGACCCCCGGCGTGGGGACGCCTCCTGACCCCCGAGGCCCAGCGGGAGGGCCGCGACCTCCGGCGGGGTGGTCTCGGCAGCCGCCTCCTCCCCCGCCACCCTCCCCTTCCCGGGGCAGCTAAATAATTGATTCGCCCATAAATAATTGATCTGCGCCGCGCGCGCGCCCTCGGCCCCGGGGTGCCGGGTTCCCCGTTAGGGTTAGGGGAGGGGGAGGGGAGCGGGGGAGGGGACGGGGACCGCGGTGCTGGGCGCGCAAGCGGCGCACAGTTTCGCTCCGCGGGCCTTTCTCTCTCCCTCTCGCTCCCTCGCGCCGGCTTTTTCCCTTTTTCTTTTTCCTTTTTTTCTTTCCTGGAGCGGAGCCCGGCGCCAGGAGTCTGGAACCAGCTTGACAAGCTTTTGAGTTATGGGGGGGGGGGGGGGGGGGGGGGGGGGGGGGGGGGGGGGGGGGGGGGGAGGGGGGGGGGGGGGGGGGGGGGGGGGGGGGGGGGGGGGGGGGGGGGGGCGGCGG
>NC_064807.1:85406635-85511965 GCF_023721935.1 Panthera uncia
GGGGGGGGAGGGGAGGGAGCGGGCGGGCGGGCGGGCGGGCGGCGCGGGGAGGAGGCGGGGAGGGGAGGGAGGAGCGGGAGCGGGGAGGGCGCGCCGCGGCGGCGTGGGGGCGGGGCGCGCGCCCCCCCGACGCGGGGACCCCGCCGGGCTCGGGGCGAGCGCGGGGTGAGGGTCTGGGGGTGGCGGCCGGGCGGGGCGCGGGAGTCGGCGGCGAGGGGGCGGGGGTGAGTCATCCGCGGACCCGGCGAGCGGCCCGGCTGGCGGAACAAGCCGGGCTTTAGGGCCGCAATAAATGAGGCCCGGGGAGGGCGGCGGGGTTTACACGGCCTCGGGGGCCGCGGCCTCCCCCGCCGAGCAAGACATTCCTTTCCGCTGAACTGGGCGCCTGGGCCCGCGCCGCCGCCGCGCCCAGCACGCGTGGCCCTAGGCGGCCGGGCCCAGGGCGGGGAACCAGCGCCGGCCCGGGGTGGCGGGGGGTGTGGGGGGGGGAGCGGGAGTTGGGGGGCGGGGGACACGCGGGAACCGGGAGCCAGGCCCGGGGTGGCCGCCTCTGGCCCCCAGCGTTGTTCCCCAGGAGCTCATTGAGCCCTCGGCTGACCCGGAGGGAAGGGACAGGGTGTTCGGTGTGTTCGTTTAACGGCGGGGGGGAGGGGTGGGGGGACCTGAGCCCAGGGAGGGTCATCACTGCCGCGGGGCGCTCAGCCGCCCCCTAGAGTATCTGATTCAGTCCTCCACGCTATTGCCTGAGAGCTGAGATTCTCCATTCACCGTCCCCCCCCCTCCCCTCCCATTTCCCCCGGTTTGACATTGGGCCTGGGGACTCAGGGCCAGGCACACAGTAGAGGCACCCTAGCCATTGGGCTGAATTTGACCAGGGCGCTTCGCCAGGGGCCCCGCCAGGGCGCTAAACGTGCCTGTCCATCTGACCCCTCAGAGCCAGACAGTCGCAGGGGGGGCGGGGAGGGGGGAAGAGGAAGAGTGGGGGGGGGCGCGGTGAGAGGTGTCTGGAGTTACTAGCTTAGCAGGACCAGGAACAGAGAAACGTTTCGGACCCCTTGAGATCTCCAGGGGGACCCGGTGTACCCCCAGGAAGACACTCCTACATGCTAACAGAGACCCCAGTTCGAAGCATGCCTTCCCCTAGACCAGTTACCCTCTGTGTACTGCAGTTTCCTTTAGGGACCCCCAACATTTCGCCCCCCCCCCCCACCTGGCCCCTTCCAGCTTTTCCAGCCCCCTGCCAGTTAGTGACCTAGATCTCTCTCCTCCCGGGCTCTGGAATGTCACCCGCCTGGCTGCAGCTCCGGGCTCTGTGGCCTGGGGCTGCGCCTTCACCACTCGGAGCCCTTCTTGCTCATCTGTGAGATGGGGTAGTAATTGTGCCAGCCTGGCCAGGGTTCTGGAAGGTTCCATGAGGCTATGAGAGTCTTAGCACAGGGCCTGGCACACAGCAAGCGCTCGATACGTGGTCACTGTTGCTGGAGCTGGTTGTTTGTTATGATTCGGAGGGTCAAGGCCCAGCTAGGCGCCCCCCCCCTGCCCCCCACCCCAGCAGAGCTTGAGAAAACTGAGCCTGTGGAGCGGCCTGGCTCCTCCTCCCCGCCCCCCACAGAGCCAGAGTGTCGAAATCATCCCAGAGACGCTGTGGAGCAGAAATTTCCAGTCTCCCTGGCAGAGCCTGGAAGAGTTTGGGTGCGGCTCAGAGAAGCAGCTGGGCAGGCACTGCAGGGCCAGGGCTAGGGAGGGACCCCGAGATGTTCTACGAGACCCTGGAAGCACTCCAGCCCGGGGGGGGGGGGGGGGGGGGGTTGCCTGGCCTGGCCTCCAGCTCCAGCCCTACAGAGCCTGCTCTGGCACAGGCAAAAATCCCATGGTCCCCTGGGGTCAGTGGGGACTGTTTGCTCTAGTGACTGTCCCACTGGTGGGGGCCACCAGGCCTCCGAAGGGCCCACTCGGCTGATTCCTTGGCCACCAGGAGGAGCAGAGGCCCCCAGCCAGGATGGATGGGGGCTCTCAACGGGGTTGTAGGGGCTGGGGGATCCCTGTCCCGAGTGGCCTGGAGAACCCACGAGAGACCTGGCAGACAGCCGGACCCTTGCTTTGCTCATAGGGCTGTGTAACCCCATTGGAGGGGGGAGGAAATGGGGGTCAAGTGCCCGCACTGCCCCCAATCCAAGATAGGTGACCTTGGACAAGTCTGATGAGACTAAGACAAGACTGAGGAACGCTCATGAGTAGGAACGAGTAGAACATGTCAACTGCTCTGTTATTTCACAGTGACTCTTGGAGGGAGCTTGTATTATTAACCAACTTTGTTTTCCAGATGAAATAACTGAGGCTCGGAGAGGTCGATTCGCTTTCTCAAGGACACACAGCTAGGAAGTGATTCAAATCCTGATCTGCTGGCTGCGTCCCTAAGGAAAAGCAAGTTAAATGTTTTTTAAAAATAAAACATTTCAAGCACCTACTATGTGGAAAACCATTGAGGTGGGTGGTGATTAAAATCAAGGATGCCTGGTCTGGCCTCCCAGAAGCTCATAATTGAGTGTAGACACAAGACTCCAGCGAGACCCTCCTGAAAGTTAAATGTGAAAAACACCAGCGTAGGGGCGCCTGGACCGCTCAGTGGGTTCAGTGGTTAAGCGTCTGACTCTTGGTTTCAGCTCAGGTCATGATCTCGCGGTTTGTGAGTTCGAGTCCCATGTCAGGCTCTGCACTGGCAGTTCGGAGTCTGCTTGGTATTCTCTCTCCCCCCTCTCTCTCTGCCCCTCCCCTGCTCTCTCTCTCTCTCTCAAAAATAAATAAGCATAAAAAAAAAAGTAAAGTAAAGCACCAGCATATAAACGTCTCCAGTGCTGTGGGGGCACCAGGAGAGTCATGGGGGTTGGCATGGGGGATGGTGAGGGAGGGAGCTGAGGGAGGAGCCACAGCGGGCAGGGAACAGGGAAAGCTGGTCTTGAGCCACACAGAGAGATTTTCGCGGAGGGCACAGAGCTGGCGCAGCAAGGGCAAAGTCACGGCTGTCTGAGAAGATGTAACCCACTCAGGGGCATGGAGGGCAACGGGGAGAGAAGCAGGAGGGGCGTTGCTGAGGCTGGGGCTGGGCTGCAAAGGCCTTAGACCTTTGCTGGGGGTGGGGGGAAGTGGGGAGCCCTCAAAGGTCTTGAGCAGGGGTGGACATCATTCTCTGGGAGTTTTCGAAAGATAATTCTGTAGGCAGTGAAATGTCCTGGAAACATACACAAAAAAACTAGATGTGCTGGGTCAGGCTGCATTGCACAAACTTTTCCGGTGCTTCCTTTAAAACCATTTTTTTTTTTTTTTTTTTTGCCTCGTACAGGTATAACTATTCCCCCCCCAAAAAAGGACATTTTCAAAAGGAAGAAGGGTGCTGGGAGGCAGAGAGATGTGGGAAGCTGCAGCAGGAATGAGCCAGGATTGGGGGGCAGCCGCCTCTCTGACTGCTGGCTCTCTGGCTGTTTGAGTGATGGGTGGTCTGGTAGGTGGGGCCGCGGAGGAGAGGGGTTGGGACCTTCCTCTTACCTAGAGCCTTCTCCTGGCCAGACTGATGGTGGCTTCAGCCTGTCCCTACCCCTCCCGGAAATCTGTCCTTACCCTCCTCCGCACTGGCTGGGCCGTGGGGCACAGGCTGATATTTCAGTCTTTCTCTGTACTAAATGGGACAGTTATCCCAGGGGCCTCCCTGTGTCCTTGAGGACAGGCTTTCTGTCCCCGTAGCAGCATCAGGCACTGTGCTAGTTGCTTTACAGACAGTGTCTCTTCATCTGAATATACTCCAGCAGAAAAAAAAAAGGGGGGGGGGCTGGTGGCTCAGTCGGCGAAGCGTCCGACTTCGGCTCAGGTCATGATCTCATGGCTTGTAGGTTCGAGCCCTGCTTCGGCCTCTGTGCTGACAGCTCAGAACCCGCTTCAGATTCTGTGTCTCCTTCTCTGTCTGCCCCTCCCCTGCTCATGCTCTGTCTCTCTCAGTCTCTCAAAAGTAAATAAACGTTAAAAAAAATTTTTTTTAATGTGTTGCTCTCTCCATTTAACAGAGGGGGAGGTGGGGGCTCAGTGGCTCACCCCCCTCCCCGGCTCTCACAGTGAAGGGGGAGTGGGATTTTTATGGGGTGGGGTCACCTGAGAGTCCCTACCACGAGGCTGTACTGCCACAGGCTCTTCGGGAGAAAATCTATCTCTCGGGTATCCCTAGATTTTGTGCCTCGGGCCTGCTCTGATTCCTGGACTAGGGGCTCCAGTCACCCCTCTGAGCCATTCCCTCTGCCTGGGATTCCTGCCTCCCCCTCTCAGAGCAATCTCCTACTCCACCCGCAAAACCCCACCCGCAAAACCCAGTGAAACCATTCCTTCCTCCCCAGAGAACCCCAGACTCCCCTACAGTCCCCCCACCTGCGTTCTGTTCCTGTAGAGCCCCCCCCCCCGCCCCTGGGAGAAGAGAAAGGGCTCAGGAGACATGGTTGGGAGGAAAGTTCCAGCCCAGCCCCCAGTGACAGAGAGGAGGGAGCAATCAGCTTGTTCTGGGTGTTCAGAAGGGCAGGACTGGGGCAGGGTGGACGTGAGAGGGAGCACGGCCTGGGCTCCGTCCAGGGGAAGGCAGATCGAGCAGCCCCTGAGACTATTTGGCTTAGAGGCTGGAGAAGGACAAGTTCAGATGGAGAGAGAGGCACCGGCCCGGAGAAGACACAACCCTTGCCTGCCCAGCCCTCCTGGCATCTCTGTGGCAAGGCTGGGGGCGGGAAGCTGTCTTTTGCGCACAGGTGTCCCTAGACCCCCACCCCACATGAGCATGCGCACACAGATGAAAAGCCCCCTCTCAGAGCCCAGAGACCCTTCCACCCCAGGAAGAGTTGACTAGAATTGGGAACAGAGTGGTGCGGGCCCCTCGTAAACTCTGAGAACCCCCAGTGCCGGGAAGAGTGCAGACACATAGTAGGCACGTAAAACCACATAGTAGGCACGGAAGCATATGTTGACGAACAAATGAAAGCGTGAACGAATGCCTGACTCCAGCCCAGGGAAGAGGGGCCAAGAGCCTTAAGTCTGTCCGTCTGTCTGTCTGTCCCCTTATAAAGCAAGATCTCATGTGTCCAGGGAGCGTGTGCAAGATGGCTGGGACAGGCTTTGGGGGTGGGAGAGGCCGGGGCGGGGGGGGCGGAATGGGAGAGCCATAGAAAAGCGGCCCCACTTGGGAGGGATGCAGACAGTGAGCCATGCTCCTGATGAAACACCCCTTCTGCTCCCTGGGCCTGGGCAGTGCCTGGGACCCCCGAGGAGCTCTCAGGTACCCCCACATCACCCCACGGGGGACCCCAGGAGGCAGCCTGCTGAGGTCATGAAAGAAAGGGGCTCTGGGCTCAGACATTTCAGAGCTCCACCTCCACGACCATTTGCCTCAGTGGCCCCATCTGCAAAGGGGGCTGCTGCACGTGTTTGCTGGGAAGGTCACATGACCCCTCCCCAAGCCCAGGCCGGACCTTCACAAGCCGCTGTCTCCCCCAGCGCCCGGCCCCTGGGTTTGCCCGCAAGGAGCGAGTATGCAGCGCGTATCTACACGCGCACACGCTCACGTGCAGAGCGCACCCAGGCCCACATTTGCAGGCACGTAAGTGTGCACCCAGACGCACCCACACACAGGCACATGCTCATGCCAGGCACGACCGCGTTCACACAAGCAGACACACACAGGCAGACGCACACACATTCACACACGGGCCTCGCAGGCACATCCCACACTCACTCAGCCCCCCACCCTGCACCCTGGCGCTTGCCCAGGCACGCACACCTGCTCACACTCATGCTCACACTCACTACCCCCCCCCCCCCAAATCTGCTGTGCACCAACTGTTGGTGCGGGAGGGGCTGCGAGCGGGAAGGAACAAAACCCACGACTCAGCCGGAGAAAGAGGGGTGCGGGCTGGGAGGGGGGGGGTGCGCGGGCGAGGGAAATGACAGCCCGCGGTCCCCCTCGAGTCCCGGCTCATGAATATTAATGCGGCGGTAATTAAAATGCAGGGACGCAGCAGGACGGATGCGGCTGCCTCCGGAGCGCTGGGGAGCGCGGCGCCCTCGCAGGCGGGTGGAGCCCGTTTCTCGCTGGCGAACGCGGGATCCGGCTGCGGGGCCGGGGTTCGGGGTTCGGGGCTGGGGGCCCGTGGTTCCCGGCGCCCCTTCCCCCCCCGCCCCGCCCCCGCCCGCGGCGCCCCTCCCCGCTCTGCCCGAGCCCGGGCTGCCCGCCAGGCCGCCTTTTCCCGGAGCCGGCCCCCTCCCGCCCTCGCGGCCCGGTGATGTCATCTGCACAAAACTTTCCGCTTCCCGGCCGGTCTCGGGGCCCTGAGTCATAGCCGCCCCCGGCCCCGGGCCGCGCCGTCTGTTTGTGCAGAGCTAGGCCCCGCTGGCCCCGGCCTGACGTCAGGCTGGCGGGGCCTGGAACCGCGTGGGCCCCCCTCCTCCACCCCGTCAGCCCGGTGCTGCGGGCCGCTGGGGGCGTGGACGTCAGTCCCCGGGGCCGCGATGAAGGGCACAGCCTGGGGTGGCGGTGTAAACCCCGGTGTCACCTTATGCGGATCCCCGGGTCCCGGGTAGGTCCTTTGAGCTCTCCGAAGCTCAGTTTCCTCATCTGCCAATGAGCAGATAGATCTTCTTAGACTTCAAGAGTGACTTGTGCAGCTGGATGAACCCAGGCCCAGAGAGGGAAAGGGACTCTGCCAAGGTCACGCAGCAGGTGGGCAGCGAAGCTGGCTTCCTGGGCCCCTGGTTCCCAGTTCTTGCTGCTTGGCGTCCTGGCTGAGAAAGCCTGGCCTCATCCTATGAGGGCAGTTCCCCGGGCAGGACTTGGAGGGGCTTGAGTCCCAGCCAGGCCAGTGGGACTCTGGCTAGCTTTCTCACGCCCAAGGCAGGCAGCGTGATAATCTAGAATATTAACCCTGTGGAAGCTATAAACGGGGGATGAAATGAGGAAAGCCACGTTGCAATACGAAGACCATGGGATGGCTGTTCCGGAACGATTAAGATTCTGATCACCCTCGAAGGCAGGTGAAGAAGTCATTTTGGAGTCAGGTCACCTAGGTTCAAATCCCCGCTCTCGGTGCCCCCCTTCCGTGTTCCCTCTTCTGTGCTCTCAGGCCGGTGGTGCTAAACACTGAGCCCTGTGCCCCAAACATTGGCAATTCTTTTGGTTTTAATGCTTATTTATTTGGAGACAGAAGAAAGAGAGCGCGCGCGTGCACGGGTCGAAGAGGGGCAGAGAGAGGGAGAGAGAGAGAATCTCAAGCAGGGTCCGCGATGTCAGCACGGAGCCTGATGCCGGGCTTGAACCCACGAACTGTGAGCTCATGACCTGAGCTGAAATCAAGAGGCAGATGCTTCCCCGACTGAGCCGCCCGGGCGCCTTGAAGACATTGGCCATTCTTAGGCTCGCTCTGGGGCCTTTGGCGCGTGAGCTTGGGACCCAATTCATGGATGGGAACTAAAGAACCTTTTGGCTACTGCTCCCAGGGGCTGAGCGGGACTGAGGCTCAGGTCTGTAACCTCAGGTGCATGGCTGTGGGCTGCGTGCTCTCCCCCAAATGCAACTCCCACCTGCCCTCCGCATCTGTCTTGGTGAAACTCCCGTGATGCTCCAGGCTGCCTCTTCCTGCCCGAGGCCTTTGCACCTGCTGTCCCCTCCCCTCTGCCCCGAACTCTCGCCCTTCTCCCATTTTCCTGGCGAACGTCGCCTCCAGCCCTCCTTAGCCCACCTCCCAGGGAGTGTCCCAGTTACCACCGACCCACAACATACACACACACCAGCACGCACCCCTCCCCCGCCCACAGACCACACCACACATCAGCACACACACACACGCACGCACACACACACACATTCACATAGAGACCATACAACATGCATCAAGGCTGCATCGGTGCCCCTCGTCTGGGATCCTACAGCCTCTAATTTTGACCCCCCCCACACCCCCTCCCATGGTCACGTTGGTGGGTCTCAGTCCCACCTCCATCAAGGCCCTCGCAAATGAGCCCACACGCCGTTTCCGCAGGGGGTGCTGTCCTCACCCCTTATAGAGCTGCTCCTGGCCCTGCCCCCTTACCCACAGGTCATACTTATCTGGGCTTTGGTCAGCTCCCCTCCCACCCAGACGACAGCTACTGGAGAGGAAGGACTGTGGCCTTAAGGTCGCTGCTGTCTCGGGCCTCGACGTTCCCATTTGTAAAATGGGGTGACACAGAAAGCACCTTGCAGAAACTCAGAAACTGTCATTCGCACCGCCATCGGGGTCCTGCTGGGCCGAATTTGTGGGCGAACTGAGCCTTGGTGGGTGCAGTTCAACCCCTAGGCGAGCCCCTTCCTCCGGTGAGTGTCCTGTTTACGCCCTTCCCGCAGACCGGGTCCCGGAGGCACCCTGTGCCGAGCCCCGGAAGTCTGTTTACACATAGCAGGTGTTTTCTGTTCCAAGTGCTGCCCCCCCGCCCCCGCCAAGGTCAGCAATCCCTCTCCAGGCTGAGCCTTTCTGGAGGACAGTTGGGCTCCCCCAGGGGAGCTGGGCTGGAGCCTCAAATCTCCTCCTCCATCCGGCAGAGAACCACCCTGGCTGTCCGATCCTGTTGGGTTGGGAGCCACTTGTAGGGAAGGAGAGCGAGCCTCTCCCAGTGGGTGACTGGGTGACGGGAACCAGGAGAATAAGGAAGGTGCGTGAGCGGCAGGGGGGAGGGGCGGATTTGCCTGCTTCCATCAAGGTGGACCTATTCGTGGGAGGGGGCCCGAGATGAGTTGTCCTACCCCCCACACATGCCCACCTCGCCCTCACTGCCCCTTGGGGGGAGGTGTTGGGGGCCCTCCCTCGGAACCCAGCAGCTCACCTGAGCTCAGACCCAGACCCGGGATGGCACACAGGGTCCCATATGCAGAGATGGAGGAACCGAGGCCAGGGCGGGGAGGGGGCTGGCCAGGCGCAGTGAAAGCTGGAGTGCTTTCATTCACGGGAACCTTCCGTGTGCTGGCCCGGAATCGCGTGCGGGCTACAAGGTGAGGAGCGGGACAGGGGCTTAGAGTCTAGCAGAGTCAACAGGCGACGAGAAGCCGGTGAATAAAGGCCCCACAGCGACAGCAGGGGGGAGGGGCGTGCTGGGATGGGAAAGAAGGGGGCACCCATGCTCACTGACAAACATTTCTGTACATGGGCCCACGTGGGTGTCCCAGGGTTTCTTCCAGAACGTTGCTTTCTTTCTTTTTCTTTCTTTCTTTCTTTCTTTCTTTCTTTCTTTCTTTCTTTCTGTTTAATGTCTTGTTTATTTATTCTGAGCAGGGGGGAGGAGGAGGGGCAGCGGGAGAGAGGGAGAGACAGAATCCCAAGCAGGCTCCACCCTTGTCAGGGCAGAGCCAGATGCGAAGCAGGGCTTGATCCCACGAACCTGTGAGATCACGATCCCAGCCGACATCCGGTCAGACGCCCAATGACCGAGCCACCCAGGCGCCCCTTCCGGAACGCTCCTTAGTTCACTTATCCTTTCTACGAATGTGGTTGGAACACCTTTGTCAGAAGCAGGGGGCAGAGTAATCATGAGCAAGGTCCAGACTCCTCCTTCTGGCTGTGTGATTTGGGGCAAGGCACTGTCCCTCTCTGAGCCTCCATGGCGTGGCCTCCCTCGTATAAAGGGTGCACACCCCACAAGCCTGTTGGGAAGGGTCCTCGAGATGATGTGTGTAAAGTTCTTGATGTGGGGACCCAGGCCTGACTCTGCTCCAAGGACCCTTGGCCCCTGACTGCCCTGCTCAGGCCCCCTACCCCTCTAGTCTCTGCGTGAGCCCCGGTGCCCGGCAGCCCAGCCTTGGGGGGTATGAGCAGTCCCCATGAGGAGGAGGCCCAGGGCCAGCTGACTGTGATGACAATGCCACCAGGGGACAGTCTGGCTACCAAGCTGGGTACTCAGGGCTCCCGCCTCTCTGGGGTGGAGTATTTCCAGTGGAGATGGTTCTAGAACCACAAGGTCAGTTTGCTTGGGGGAGCCACGGGCCCTGACTCTTGCCTGCTGGGACCCCCTGATTAAAAAAGGAAAATTGACAGGGAGCCCGGGTGGCCCAGTCGGTTAAGCATCCAACTCTTGGTTTCGGCTCTGGTCGCGATGCCCAGTTCGTGAGTTCAAGCCCTGCCCCGGGCTCTGCGCTGTCAGAGCAGAGGCTGCTCAGGATCCTCTCTCTCCCTTCCTCTCCTCCGCTTGCGCGCGCGCGCGCGCGCTCTCAAAATAAATAAACTTAAGGAAAACAAAAAAAGGAATGTGGAGCACAGCTTCTAAGTACTGAGCACCCTCACTGATGTGGGCCAGGCGCTGTGAGATATTCCAACCGCCCCACGAGGCTTCCACAACTCAGGTGACGCACGAAAGAAAAAGAAACCGAGCCTGGGAGGGGGACGTCCCATGCAGCTCCTCTGTGGAAGAGCCGGCATTTACACTCCTCTGAGCCCAAAGCCCGACCTCTTACCCACCAGGTTGCCCCCTGCTTTTGTGTTGTCAGCAGAGAAACAAGTTTGTCCTGCACCCACCTTGTCTAACTCACACCCCACTCCCGTGCGTTACCCACAGGACCTCTGCAGGGAGCCTTGATGGGAGCCCTGGGGCGGGATGCTGAGAGCAGGTGCTCAGCCGAGGGCGGATCATCAGGGGAACTTCCCAGGAAGGGCCCGGAGACCCCAGGATGTCACAACGGGAAGGGACCCCAGGGATCACCACTTTGGCAACCCTGTGTTGCACACACAGAAAAGCTTCAGCTCAGCGAGGTGGAGACACTGGCCCAGGGACCCACAGCAAGGTATTAACTCAGCTGGGGCTAGATGAGAACTGGATTTGGGAACTGGCTGGGGGCTAGATTTGGAACTCAACTTCCTGGGTTCTTGCCAGCTGTAAGCCTAAGTCTCTGAACCCCACCTGCCTCGGTGTCCTCCCTCTGTAGAATGGAGAGAATCTTAGTTCCTATTGCACAGGCCGTCGTCACAAGAAATACGTGAACGAACACACCTACTATGCTTAAAAACGGGGGTTGGTGGGGCGCCTGGGCAGCTCAAGGCGGTTAAGCATCTGCCTCTTGGTTTCAGCTCCGGTCGTGATCTCGTGGTTCATGGGATCAAGCCCCATGTTGGGCTCTGCACGGACAGCACAGAGCCCGCTTGAGAGATTCTCTCTCTCTTCTCTCTCTCTCTGCCCCTCCTCTGCTCTCTCTCTCTCTCCTTCAAAATAGATCAATAAACATTTAAGAAAAAAGCAGGCCGGTATATAGTAAGCATGCAATAGATGTGAACTGCCCTCTGTCGTTCTCAGTCTCCTGGTTTCTAGTGCGGTACAGACCCATCGGCCCAATGAGCCTTCAGTGTCACCTACTCCGGACGAGGCGCTCTGCCAACACTGAGGACCGAGCCTGTCCCTGCTAATGCTGCCAGTCTAGCCAGGAAACACACCTGAAACCCGAGGTTGGCCAGATGAGGGGCAGAAGGCACCGTCCTGGGCAGAGGGAGGAACATGCCTGAAGACCGGGGGCAGGAAGGACAGAAAGCTGTCCCGCCTGGAGAGAGGGTCCACATGGCTGGAGCTCAGGATCAAAGGTGAAGAGAAGGGACAGGCAGAGCGGGCCAGTCATCCCACTGGCTTGACCTAGAGGGCCCGCGGGACGCGGAGGGGGGCAGAGAGAGACTGGGAGCCCCACCCGGACAGGGGCAGGGGCTGTGGGTGCAGGATGAAGGGAGCGGACGCCTGGGGTCTGGGTAAGTATTGAGCTAGTGGTTGGGGAGGAGGGATCCAGGATGGACTTGGGATCCGGCCGCGGTCCTGGCGCATGGGCTGGAAGTGACGGTCCAGAGTTTAAGTTCAAGGGGTGGGAAAGACCTTGCATCCAGCTTGGGCCACTCCAGCCACAGCAGCACCCAGGGACCTTGACAGCCCCCTCAGACTTCAGCTCCAGGCTTTAGGGAACGGCGCCTCTGGCCCTTCTCTCAAAAAGCCCTTCCTCGTGGGACAAGGAATCCTTGTGATCAAGGAGACATGCCCACGTGGATCCATCATCTGGGCACCTGGGATCCTGGAATTTCCTGCTCAGTGGCCCCCAGCCTACTTCCTGGGTCCACCCTCCCGAGGATGGTCTGAGCTGGCCATTCGGACATTCCTGGGCTCTAGAGGTGGCCAAGAGGTGGCTGTTTGCCAGGGGTGTGGACGGAATTTACGCACGCGGGCTGGGGCGGCCATGCCTGAGCACACAAAGCCCCCCGCAGAAAAAGACGAAACGTGGGGCTGAAGGAAAAGGCAGGCCGGGCGAGCAGCTGTTGGCCAGGGCTGACTCGCCCCACTCTGCTTCTTCTAGCAGGGACCCCAGGAGTCTGAGGCTTCTAAACACAAACCCACCCTCCCAGGTGTATTTGTCCTCAGGAAGGTGTATTTTGTCAAGGAAGGAGGATGGAACATATTTTATTTAGCAGTTTCTTAGCTTGATTTATAACTTGTAAATACTTAGACCTGAGGTATGTGGGGCTCTGTTTGTACTCCTGTCCCCCCACCCCTCTCCCAGGTACTGCCCAGAGAGGATCAGCCTCCCTGGGCCCCGTCTCGGCATCCAGTGGCTGACCTTGACCAGGAGGCTGACTCCTGGAGAACTTCCAGGCTTCCCTCCCAGCATCCTGACCCCACAATGCTTCCTCCAGTCCTTCTGCCTTTGTTCACCTCCAGCCCCCCTCCTCCAGGAAGCCTTCCCTCCCTGGAGGCCCTGGCGTTCTAGCTCGTGGCTGATGTTTTTGGCCACAGGGGCGTGCGGTGGTCTAACTGGCTAGGATGTGAGAAGCGGCACCTCCCAGTCGAAGCAGCATCTTGCATTGGGTAGGAGGCTGGCTCAGAACGCACACAGACTTGAGGTCAAATCCCAGCCCTGTGACTTTCTTGCTGTGTGACCTTGGGAGGCGTCTTCGCGGCTCTGAGCTGGTTTTCCACTTCTGAAAACCCATAATCGTAACTGTACCTCTTGGGCGAGAGGCAATGTGGAACGCGGAGCCCACGTGTGCCCAGCACTTGGCAAGTACTGGGAAAGGAATTAGGAAGGGCAGGAGTTACATCACTCGCTTCTTTTCACAGCTGAGAAAACAAGCAGAGGAGGTTCAGCGAGGTGAGGCCGGTTGCCCAAGGTCACACAGCCTGTAGCGGGGCAGGGGCCCAAGCCATGCTGTGCGCCCTGCGCTCTGATCACTGAGCCCTAGGGCCCGGGCCTGCCCCCACGTTACCCTTCCTGAACTCCGTGGCCCTTGGGCGCCTGAAGGCCGCGTGGGGCCGCGGGGACAGGTGGCAGGGCCAGGGCCCAGCCCGCGGGGCGGGAGGGGTTAACCGGCTCCGCCGCATTGGGCCGGCCTCCGGGGGAACCAGCCAATGGGCGCGCGCCGCGATGAGGTAATGCCGGGCCCGCGAGGAGTGGGCGGGGCTGGCGGGGACCTCGCCTAGCTCGCGTTCCTTCTCTCCCCACAACCCCCTCACCTTTGACCCTGATGTCCCCTCCCCGGCCTTACACCAGCAGAAACCCCCGTGCTGGAGCTGAGGGTCTCGGGCGGGGGGGGGCGGGCTGGGTCCCTGAGGTCTTCGGCAGGAACCCGGAGACGGCTAGCCTCCTCCGGGCCTCAGTTTCCCATTTTGCAAGACGGGAGCCCTCGATCGCTAAAGGCTCCGCAGGAAGTGGACGTCCGTGGATCACAGGACAGTTTTCAGCCCCTCTGTGACCTTGGCCCAGGCTTTAGCGGGTGCAGCAAGGAGCCTCGCCGGCCCAGTCACACCCTCCACGTGGTCCCGACCCGTCATCCCCTCCCTCTCCCTTAGGTATCCGCGACTGACACACCTCCCTGTCCCCCCATGCCCCTTCGCTGTCGCCAAGCCCCGATTTAGCTGCAGAAGCAGCCGGACTTGGCGGTTTAGTAGTCGGAGGTCAAAGTTCAAGGTTAATTGGGCGCCTGCTGCGTGCTGCTCAGAGCCTGGGGCCTGGACGCCCCGCCCGGCAGGCCTCCAGGGCTGCCCGCGCCCCGGGGGCGCGCGCCGTCTGCCTTTGGCCGTCCGCCTCCCGGGCACGAAGCGGTTAAAGCTTTTCCAGCCGAGCTGGCACTGCCGCCGCGGCCGGGCTTATTAGCTCGCGGGGAGGGGGCGGTGGGGGAGAGGAGGGGCTGGAGTTGAGAACCGCAGAAAGCTATTCTCAGGGGCTCCCAAGTGTGGGGAGGGCGGCTCAGCAGGAGCTGCGGCTTCCCAGAAAGTTGATTATTTTTAACCCAGGAAGAAGAAAGGAAGGAGGCGAGGGAGAAGGACTCAGAAAAAAGAGAGGATTGCAGAGGAGAGGAGAGGAGAGGAGAGGAGAGGAGAGGAGAGGATGGGGAAGGGGCAAGGAGAGAGGGGAGAGGAGAGAGGAGAGGAGGAGAGCAGAAGAGAGGGCAGTGGAAGGGAGGGGCCTGGATGGGTTGGCAGGGGGTAATGGAGGGGAGTGGAAGGAGAGGCCAGACCGGTGGAGTGGGGGGAAGCCAGCTGGCAGGGGTCTCTGGGAGGGGCATGGATGTGGAGGGGGCACTGCCACCCTCCTCAGCCTCTCCCTGCACCCCTCTGGCTGTTTTGCCAGGCTCCCGGGCTCCGTGGGGCTCTCCTGCCACGCCCACCCGAGGCTGCCCATCCTGGCCTTGCCACCCCGAGCTAGAGCCGTGCCCTTCGGGGTATCACCAACCCAGGGTTGTGCAGGGCACCAGGCTCGGAGAGTGGGGGGCCCCGAGGCAGCCGCAGCCCTGCCTTAGGGTGACAAGTCCTTGCCCGCGTGGTGACCTCTGGGGGATGGGGCAGGAGCGCTGCCCTGAACACCTCATGGTCCCCAAAGGGCAAGGTTTCTGGAGGAGAGGGCGGAAGGCACCCAGGGTTCCCTTTCTCCAGCCTTGGGGTAGAGCCAGGCTGAAAACCAAGCCCAGAGAGGGGCCTTAAGGGAGGGTGCTGGGACAATGACAAACAAGACAGATACAGCCGGGCCCACAAGGCTCACAAGTCCTGGAGGGCAGGCAGAAGCTGCACAAACCATTATGAATAATGCATTAAATAACAAGAGGGCAGGGGGCTGGGAGGGCTGGTCCCAGGGGCCTGATCTCTGCGGGGGTCATAGGAGGGCTCCCTGAGGGCCCGGAGTGGCTAACTAGGTAAAGAGTGACCAGCTGAGGGGGCAGGGGCAGCGTGCATGGGGTCCCAGGGCAGAGACTCGAGAGGCTAAGAGAGATGGGATCAGCGTGGCCCAAGACTGTGGCCTCTGTCCTGGAGGTGGCTGGATGTTTTGGGGAGAGTTCCAGAGAGCGGAGGGAGGAGTCCCGATGCGCAGGATGGAGGGGGGCGTCTGTATGACTGAAGCTGGCGAGGGGTCCAGCTCTGGGGCTGCCTGCGGACGTGAGTGTGTGCGTGTGTCCCTTGCACTGAGCGTCCTGCCCTCCACTTGAGGAAAGACCCAGGGGGACACATTGAAGCCCTCCGGGACCAGGAATGGCCTGGCCGGGCCAGGAGAGGATGGATGGAGGAGGACCCTGCCCGCCCCCCCCCCCCCCCCCCCTGGCTAGAAGGGCAGAACCGCCTCCTCTACCCCTTATGACTCTAGAACCCAGGACCAGCAAGGAGCAGGAGTGGGAGAGGGGCGGTGTCCTGGGCTATTGGCTGGAGGGCAACTTCTGCACCCTCATGACTGCAGGGTGCCGAGAAGGCCTCCTTGTGCCATCAAAGTTACCCACGCACTTCCCGCTCAGGTCCCGGGGTCTCTGCTCCCAGGATGGGAAGGGCAAGAATAATGACAGCGACGGAGAAACGATGGGGGGGGCCAGGCTCTTAGTAAAGATGGGGTCTGTCCCGGGTCACGTTCGGCCCTGAAGTTTCCGCATCAGTAAAATGAGGGGCGTGGGCTGCAGACTTCCGAGGTGCAAGAGTTAGACTTGCCCCCATCTGCCCTGGGTGGAGGGGGCAGGGGCAGGGGGCAGTATGGTTCCTATGCTGCAGATGAGAAAACCAAGGCTCAGAGGAAGGTGGGGGGCGGGGGGGGGACACGGGGGGGGGTCGCCTTCTCAGGCCTGCTTCTCTCCTCGGGGGATTCGGTTCCCACAGCCACTGCCCTCCAAATAAAGAAGCGAGTTGCAGAAGGCGTTCCCCCTCCGGGATACCGTCCTCTCCCTCCCCAAAACCCACTCGGTGACCCCGGGCTGGCCCTCTGGGCCCAGGAGGCGTCCAGTCCCCATCGGGCATCTCTGAGCTGTGCTTTCTCGCTGGAGGAGCACAAAGGCGGGTAGCCGGGCAGAGAAAGAGCCCGACAGGCGAGGAGCCGGCTCCACGGGCGCTTTTCTCCCCGCTTTCTTCCTCTCTCGGCTCTTTGTTAAGCTCCCTTTCAGCTGAGCCGGCAGAGCCTGGGTGTTCTGAGCTGACAATAATTGCTGCGTCTAGACAGTGTCTGGTTATGAGGCCTCCCTCTCCCGCGCCTCCCCGGCCTCCCCGAGGCTCCCTTTCCCAGCCCTGCGGCCCTGCTCCACGCCCCCCCCCCCCCCTCCCCCCCCCCCCCCCGCTGGCCCCCCCCCCAGACCCCCCCCCTTGTCCCGCCTGCCCGCCTCGCCCCTGCTCACACTTTCTTGTCTCTCTCTCCCTCTCCCCATACCACCCTTGGGCGGGCACACACTCCCCTCCTTCCTCAAGGCCTGAGATCCGAGGGGGAGGCGGGGGGAGATGGTTTTGCGTCCAATTTCACGAGTTCTAAGGTCTGTTCCTGCCCCAGCTCAGATTGGCAACTCTGGAAGTTTCCCCAGGAGCTAGAGTTTCCGCACTGGTGTCGGCATCGAGGCCCTCGGGGTGTCCAGACAGTAAGAATAACACACGGCGTTTGCTCAGCCCTCTCTCCGCTCCGGCCACCGTGCTAACTCTGTACAAACATTCATTTGTGGAATCCGCCCAACGTTTTTTTTAATCTCGCTAGGAGAGAGAGAGAGAGAGAGAGAGAGAGAGGGAGAGAGGGAGAGAGAGAAAGGGACTGAGTCTGTGATGTGTCCCACTTTGCAGATGAGGAAACTGAGACCCAGAGAGGCTAAGTAACTTACCCAAAGTCACAGAGCCAGCAAATAGAGGAACCCAGATGTGAGGCCACACAGGCTGGGTCCAGCCCCAGGAATTACCAACACTGGGAACATTAAATGCTTACCGAATACCTGGGGCTGAGATCTGCACTTTCCAGGTATTATTTCCTTTAGCCTCGCAGCGCTGTTAGCTAGGAGCCAAGATTATGTCCATTATACAGACCGAAAGGGGATGGCCGAGGGCTGCTGGGTGTGGCCAGATGGTGACCTAACTGGGTGTTTGAGAGGCCTAGTAATCCAGGACCTTGCTGTGGCTGCATGGAAAAGGCTTCATGTGAAGTAGGAGACCAATAAATGCTTTATACCGTTTCCCACGTCTCCCCTCTGGGCTTTCTCGAGCGCCTCCTGGGCACGCAGCCCTCGCCAGGCTGGGGGAGACAGGGGCCAAGGTGGGGCTCTGGCATCACGAGATCTCGGCCTAGAGGAGGCTGGCGAGTCAGCCAGCACGAGGGGCACCAGGGCCTCTGGGAGCCACGGGGAGGGGCCCTACATCCAAGAAGGCTTCCTGGAGGAGGTGGAATCAAGACCGGTTAGAGAGGATGAGTGTAGGAGTTAGGCCTAGAGGGGAGGGAGAGGTGTCACACATACGAAGGCCCCTAAGTGAGAGAGGAATAGGGTAATCTCAGAGGACAGGGGAACCCTTGTCAGGCTGACCGGGAGTGGGGGGACCAGGGAGGGAGGTGGAGGGAGCCGCAAGGCTGGAGCCCAGACGACAGGAGGGGCGTCGATGGCCAGACCGCCTGAGAGCTGGCGCTCATCCCCAGGCGGGCAGGCAGGACCGTGGCGGGGGCGGGCTGGCTGGATTGGAGAGACCCGACAAGTCACACAGAGATGG
Source organism: Panthera uncia (assembly GCF_023721935.1). Taxonomy (NCBI): domain Eukaryota; kingdom Metazoa; phylum Chordata; class Mammalia; order Carnivora; family Felidae; genus Panthera; species Panthera uncia. The sequence goes on from NC_064807.1 coordinate 85,424,618, forward strand.
CCTCCTCCGATGACGGGAGGGGCCTCCGAGAAGTGTCTTCAATGCCATTCCAGACACGGGAATCGGCGTGGGCCAGGGTCCCCGAGGCCCACGTAGCCAGGTACGCTCCCGGAGACCATGGGGCCACGTACGGAAGGGCCTCCAGAGGCAAGGGATAGGTCACAGCAAAGGTATGGTGGGTTCATTGGGAGGATTCATCTAGAACCTTGGCAGGACGGCTCCGAAGGGCAAACCTGGAGGCGGGGAGGCCGGGAAGATAAGCTTGGTGCCCGCCACTTCTGGGTCTGTCTCAGAGCCGCGTGGCCACAGGCCCGGGTCGTGGCTTCTCCAGGGGGTGCTGTGCCTTGACCTGCTGCCGGGGGCTCAGGGGCTGGGAGAGGAGGCGAACGGGAGGGCAGGCCCGCGCTGCGTAAGGCAGGTGGGGACGGTCCAGCAGCGCTCATGGCAAAGACCCGGATCGCGCACAGGCCTGTCATCCCTGCCCCCAAGTCCCCGGGCAGATGGTTCGAGAACTCGGCGTGTTTCCAGTCGGAGGAAGACGGTATGACACATATAAGCACGTGTTTCCCGACACCCCCGATAGGTGTGGGGCAAGCCCCGTAATCAGACACCCTCCATGTGTGCGGCTGAGCGTGTCAGCGAAGATTGTAGCTACTCCCCGAATCTCCGTCTCGCGATGGGACCGCAGCTCCCCCCCGGGGCCGCCCTGAGGGTCCCACGCCCCCCACGACACCATCCTGCCGGCAGCGCGCCTCAAACGCAGGTTCCCGTGCCGCCTCCCCGCCCTCTGCACCCAGCCGGCTGCTCTTTTCTGGAATGTTCCTCTCCAGACATCTCCCAAGATGGCTTTGTCACTTCCTTCCGGGCTCTGCTCAATCACCACCTCCCCAGCGAGGCTCACCCTGGCCGTGCCTGTCTCCTCCCACCCCCCTTGGTCTCCTTTCCTTCTCAGCACCTACCACCTGACATTTTCATGGACTCAGTGACTCATTTGTCAATTGTCTGCTCTCCCCCGGTGGTGGCGGAGCTCCTTTGAGGGCAGGACGCTTGGCTGTCACCGGCTATGCCCCCAGCATCTAGGACAGTGCCTGAGCAGCAGCAGCCTGTCCAAGTGGCCAGCATATCCACGAGGCTCAAGAAAGCCCAGCTGGTGGCATCGCCATCCCTGGGGTCATTGATGCCGCTGCTATTTTTATTATTATTATCGTTATTATGTTGCTGAGCTGATCCCAGACCTTGGTCCTCCAGCCTGTGAAATGGGCGTCTTGGGGACCGGGACATCAGCCACCGGAAGCCCCCCCCCCCCCCGATCAGGGGGCCGCGGGAGGGACAAAGAACACTCCCCCCCCCCCTGGGGGAGCCTGCGCCCCCCACTGGAGAGAGAGACAGCCCCAGAGAAACCCGGGAGAACCCCCCCCCCACCCCCCCCCCCCCCCCAGAGCTGGGCTGCCAGAAGGCCATACATAATTCATTGCCAAATGGGGCCGCGGGCGGCTCTCTGCGCGGCGCGCCGGGGGCTCAGCACTTTGCTGACTGCTCCTCACACGTGGGTTCATTGCATTTTCTCGGATTCGCAGGGTGCGATCCTGCCCCCCGCCACCCGTCTCACCAAGGGGGAGCCTGGGGTTCAGAGGATGGGGTGACCGCTGGAGTCACGCAACGTCTCAGGGGCCAAGCTGGGCCTCAGGTCAACACACTGGATTCGGATCCCCACTCACCCACCGCCTCTGTGTGGAGGGAAGAGACAGTCCTGGGGAGGGCCTGGCACGGGGGCCAGAGAAGGACCCTCGCACACAGGGCAGGCGGAGGACCGGCCGGATGACAGCAGGGCCGAGGAAGGCTGGGGGCAGGCATTGCGCCCCCAGCGCCCGCGTCCCCACGCCTTCCTCCCCTTCTATGGCCACCAAGAGCACTGGCTGTGGAGTTTCAGGGGCTTGGTTTGCTCGGCTGTACAATGGGGATAAGAAGACCTCGGCCCCGGGGCCGGGAGACGATGCAGACGCGAGTTGGCCCCCAAAGGGGCACCTGCCGAGGGGCAAAGCCGATCCCCACAGGCTCCGTACTCTGCGGCTGTGTTTCGAGAACATTTTTGAAGTAACCACAGTTTAGCAGCGGAGGGCAGATTAGACATTGTTGGGGACTCGGGACGGCTGGATGGGGGTGAAATGGGGTGTGGTTAAAAAGGAACAACAGCAGAAACCCTGGTGGTGACGGGAAGGTTCTGTGTCCCGTCATGGAGGGCGCGCAAGCCCGGGACAGAAGCGTGGACACCTAAGTGTGCCCGCAGAAGAGACCAGGAAGCCTGAGTGAGCGGGCTGGGCTGCGTCGTGCCCGTGCCCCAGCTGTGACACTGTCCTGTGGTTTAGCTAGAACGTTCTGTCCCGAGCAAGGGCTGGCGGGGGGGGGGGGGGCGCGGGGAGGCAGGGTACCTGGGATCTCTCGGTATCCGTTCTTACAACTGCAGGCCGACCTACAGTTCACGCAATAAAAATTTCGAGTAGAAAATGTCATCTGGGGCGCCTGGGTGGCTCAGTCAGTTAAGCGCCCGACTTCAGCTCGGGTCACGATCTCCCGGTTTGTGGGTTCGAGCCCCGCGTCGGGCTCTGTGCTGACGGCTCGGAGCCTGGAGCCCCGCTTCGGATTCTGTGTCTCCGTCTCTCTCTGCCCCTCCCCTGCGCCCGCTCTGTCTTTCAAAAATTAATAAACGTTAAAAAACATTAAAAAAAAAAAAGAAAGAAAGAAAAGTCATCTGCGTCTGCCCTCGAAAGGGTTAAGGGAGTTGCTGTGTGCTGTTTTCCCCCATCACAGTGTCCAGGCCAGGGACCAGGGACCAGGGACCAGAGGGCATTAGCCTGACAGCTGGAGTCTTCCCCCACTGAACTGTCCTTTCTGCCTCACGGTGAGCATCCCCAGTCTTTGTTCCAGAATGTTCCTGTCCTCTTCCGCCTTCCCATAGACAGGAATTCAAGAGTGCCCCTTCAGACTCTAGAACAGACTCTGGAAAACACAAGGAAAGCCTTTGTCTTTACTCTCCTGTCTGCATCGGGTGGGGAAACCCAGCCATTCGCGGAGGCTCTCGGTCCGGATGGGGGGAACAGTGACCCCCACCCCGTCATCTCCTGCCTCCGGGAGAGTTCGGGGCAATGCTGAGGGGCAGGTAAGTGGGTCCCAGACCTACCACGCTCTGCCTCCCGTGTGACTCTAGACGATCCCTGTCCTGTCTTTCATACTTAAATTCCTCACTTGAAGCACAAAGCAATTGGACTAGATGGTCCCTTTTTTTTTTTAAGTTTATTTATTTATTTTGAGAGAGAAAGAGAGCACAAGTGGGGAGGGGAGGGCAGAGAGAGTATGGATCCCAAGCAGGCTCCGCGCCATCAGCTTGACGTGGGGCTTGAACCCACAAACCGTGAGATCATGATCTGAGCCGAAATCAAGAGTTGGACGCTCAACCGACTGAGCCCCTCAGGCGCCCCTGGACTAGATTATCCTCAAGGATGGGGATGGCCCCTAGGTCGCTGGCCAAAGAGGACTTTCTTTCACACCCCATGTGACTGGACAGGAAGGCCCCGGGCCTTCCCTGCACGTGACCTTGGGCCCTCCCCGCCTTGCAGCATCAATATAGTGAGAGGGTTACACGGCTCAGGTCATTAAGTCACTCGACAAACATCCATTGTCTTCTCCGGCACAGACACTAGAGAAAAAGATGGCATCCTTGCCTTCGTGGAACTTGCGATCCGAGGGGAAAAGAATGCCACAAATACATCGAAAATTGCGGATTGTGACATTAGGCAGATAATGGATAGATTGTGAGATGATGCAGATTTTAAGATTATGCCAAGAAGGACAAGGCTCAGCTGGGCCGGTGTGCTTCAGGGCCATAGTTAGGGACTCCCTGAGGAGTGATAATTAGGCGGAGGGTCGGAGCGGAGCGGGGAATTCACTCTAAGCCAAGGGGGTGGCCCCGGGTAGTGACTGCTCCGAAACAGGGGGTGCAAGAACTGGGGGCCTGTGTAGACAGACCCTGGGCTGTGAGAGATCAGAGTCCAGAAAGAGGCCACGCTTCACCACGGGGGCAGGTGCACATGGGAGGCGAGCCTGGGGGGCCAGAGCTCCAGGCTGAGGAGGCTCACCTCCACCTTCCGACAGAAGGGGTCCTCAGAGATGCATTAAGCAGGGGCGGGGGGGGGGGGGGGGTTTACCAGATTGGAGGTGTGTTTACCAAGAGGAGAAGGGGATCTCATGGGCCCTCGTTGTTGCCCTGAATCATTTTCACTGTGGTGTTCCTTAAACCAGTACGAACATAAAACGAGGCACAAATTCCCTGTAGCTCTTAGCCAGCCATAACACCAAGACGAATTGGTCAATCGAATACAGAATCAATTCAAATCGGATTAATTTTATGTGACGCATTCCGTCTTTGGTTTGAAGCCCTGTCACCAGCTGACAGTACAAACGTGGCCCGACCACTGTGGCTTTGAGTTTGTGGGGCCGGGCGGATTGGCCTTTGAGATCGATAGTCAGCGGGCAACTCCAGAAAAAATCGGAGGTGGGAGGAGTAGTTCAATTAAAGCACTTCCCGAGGGAATATCCGAAGGACCCGCAGATGCGTGAAGAGGTGCTCAGCGTCCTGACTCATCAGGGGAAACACAAATTAGGACCACCAGCACGGCTCCAGTGAAGGAGGCTGACAGAATCGAGTGCTGGCGGACGTGGGGAGCAACCGGAACCCCTTCCAGCCAGAGGAAATGTGAATTTCCAAAAGCCATCTTGGGAAGCGTGTGCTGGGTCTACTCAACCTACACGTGCCCTGTTCTCTGAGCCAGCACCCCGGCCCCGGGGCAGAGACCCGACAGAAGTGTCTCCGTGCGTCCACCAAAGGACATGACCTGGAACATTCTCAGTGGCACCGTTGGTCGTGACCCAGAACATTCCCAGTGGCACCGTTGGTCACGGCCATAAATGGAATGAATCCAACCATCCTGCAGCTGTAGGCGAGGTAGGATGAATGAATTGTAGACTATCCGGGTGATGGATGATGGGCCCGCCTTCAAGATGGACGACCTACAACCATACACAGCCACATAAGTGAGGCTCACAGACATCATGCGCAAAGGATGTCTTTTATATAAGCCATGGAAACAGGCACAATTGGTCCGTGGCGTTAGACATCAGGGTAGATGGAGATTGCCCTCGTGGGAAGGAGGGGTGGCGACCGGGGATTTGGAGAAGGAGGAGACCAATGGACCGGACAATGGGGAAGTGGCTAGAAACAGCACTTTGGTTCTCAAGGCTCTGAATTCAGCCGAAAGGCCAGACGTGGGGCAGGGGGAAGGGCCCAAGAAGTGCAGCTTCGGGTCCCCTGGTCCCCCTTTCCTTGCCCACACAGACTACCAACTAGCAAGCGGTAACCTAGGCCACAGCCCACATTGGCTGACAAAGCCCAAGGCACCTCGTCCTCCTCCAGCCCCACGACCCTGCCTTGCTCTTATCACCACAACCTGTTGACCCAAGGGTGCCTTGGCTTGACCGGCGGGAGCTAGGGGGAAGAAAGGGGTTGGGCTTACGGGCCAGAGAGTGGGAGCTCCTCTGGGGGAGAGGCCTCGCCGACAGTGCTGGGGCACCGGACGTTGGTGGGCAGACCCCTGGCCCCAGCGTCCGGGGAAGGAGTGGGCACTGGGCAGCATGAGGCAGACGCACTGGCACAAGCCGTCGACCCCAGCCGGCCTCAGGCGAGCTCAGGCTCAGCCCTGGCTCTGGTGCCCCACTTGTGCCTTCACCTCCCCTCCCCGGATGCTTTAGAGTGGGTCAAGGAGGAAGGCCATTCTCTGCTCCGGAACAGGGGACAAATGACCCACGTGCCGCTGCCAGTGAGACGGGCCTCGTCTGTCCACGTGAACCTGGTGCTCCACAGAGGCCCGGTGGATGAATACTCTACAGTCAGGATGCTGTGTGGCCAGCTGACGGGGGCCTCCCCACCGGAAGCTCGCTGACAGGCTTCCAGAAGAATGGGATTGTAAACCATGGGTTCCGAGTTTAGAGGGAGAGACACAGAATCCGAAGCAGGCCCCAGGCTCCGAGCTGTCAGCACAGAGCCCGACGCGGGGCTCGAACCCACAAACGGTGAGATCGTGACCTGAGCCGAAGTCAGTCGCCCAACCAACCGAGCCACCCAGGAGCCCCTTCTTTGTGCCTCCTTTACTGTCTTCTGTTGGGCCAATCATGTATTTATAAATGTTCCATTCTGTCTCATCTGTTGACTTTTTAGCTATATCTCTTTATATCTTTGGTTGCTCTAGGAGAGGGGTTATGCTATGTACTCTCACATTCTCACAGTTTCCCTTTCAGAAATAAAATACCACTTCATGTATTCTGTAAGAACTTCACCAAAGTGGAATTTTATTTTTTTCCCCTCTCCTGTCTTTTGTATTATTGTGGCCGTCGATTTCACGTTTCTGTATGGTAAATCCCAGAATGCACTGATATTTTTGCTGTAAGGAGTCCGTCATTTTGAAGGAAGTTCCGAAAAGAAAAATCTGTCTTCCGTATCCACTCACATCTTTGCCATCATCAGTGGTATTGTTCCCCCTGCAAGCCTGAAATTCTATCTGGTGAATAATTTCCCTTAGACCTAAAGACTTTTCTTTGGCATTTCTGATCATACGGGTCTCCTGGCAACATTTTCTGTCTTTTTTTTTTTTTTTTTTGAGAGAGAGGGTGGGGGGCTGGCGGGCAGAGGAAGAGACTGAGAATCTTAAGGAAGCTTTTCACCCAATGCAGAGCCGATCCCACAACCGTGAGATCATGAACTGAGCTGAAATCAAGCGTTAGACACACAAGCAATGGAGCCACCCAGGCACCCCATCTGCTTTCATTTATTCAAAAATTAATTTTTTTTCCATTTGCAAAGACATCTCACTGATAACATTCTAAATTAACAGAAGTTTTCCTTTCATCATTTTTAAGGTATCGCTCCATTGTCTCCTGACTTGCATTGTTTTAACAAGAAGTCTGTTGTCTTTCGCATCATTGATCTTCTGTGCATAATTGTCTTGGGTTTTTTGGTTTGTTTTTTTTAGTTTAGTTTTTTTTTTTTTTTAGTTTTATTTGTTTGTTTTGTTTTCTTCAGCTGCCTCCCAGATTCTCTCTTGATTGTTGGTTTTCAGCAGTCTGACCATGATATGCCTAAGTACGGTCTTCTTTGTTATTTATCACGATTGGGGCTTACGGAACTTCCTTGATGGTTTTTTCAAAATTAGGAGATCAGCAGCTAATATTTCCTCACATGCTTTTTTTCTGGCCTATTATCTCTCTTTCCTCCTCTGGGACTCCAATTCAATGTGTGTTAAGCCTGCTTGATCCTGGGGTACTAGCGTGGCTCAGTCAGTTAAGTGTCTGACTGTTGATTTCAGCTCAGGTCGTGATCTCACAGTTGTTGGGTTTGAACCCTGCGTCGGACTCTGTGCGGACAGTACAGGGCCTGTTTGGGATTCTCTCTCTCTCTCTCCCTCTCTCTATGCCCCTCCCCAGTTCACACACCCTCTCTCTCTCTAAATATTGACTTGTCTTTACATTTACTGGTCCTATTTTCTTGGGTCTAATCCTATCCAGTGGATGTTTACATGGCTTTTAATCCCATCCAATGGATGTTTGACTTTTGAGATATCAATTTTAAGTTAGAATTTGATCTGATTCTTTTTTATTATTTTTATTTTATTTATTTTGAGAGAGAGTGAGAGAGAGAGAGAGAGCAAGTGGGGGAGGGGCAGAGGGAGAGGGAGAGAGAGAATCCCAAGCAGGCTCTGCACTGTCAGCACAGAGACTGACACAGGGTTCAATCTCATGAACCATGAGATTATGACCTGAGCCAAAACCAAGAGTCAGAGGCTTAACCGACTGAGCCACCCAGGCGCCCCAGATCTGATTCTTTAAACAAACAACAAAACAAAACAAAACAACAACAACAACAAAACTTCCTTATCTCCTGGGTTATGGGTTGATATATGCCCTCTCCCAAAATGATATGCTGAAGTCCTAACCCCTAAACCCCTAGTACCTCATAATATGACCTTATTTGGAAATAAGGTCATACAGATGTAATTAGTTAAAATGAGGTCATACTGGAGTAAGGGGGGTCCTCCACCCAATATGATTGGTTTCCTTATAAGAAAAGGAGAGAGACACAGAGAAAATACCACATGAAGAGGGAGGCAGAGATTGGAGTGATGCATATACAAGCCAAGGAACATCAAGAATTGCCAGCCATCCGGGGCTCCTGGGCGTCTCAGTCAGTTAAGCATCCGACTTTGGCTCAGGTCACGATCTCGCGGTTTGTGGGTTCCAGCCCCGCCTCAGGCTCTGTGCTGACAGCTCAGAGTCTGGAGCCTGCTTGGGATTCTGTGTCTCCCTCGCTCTCTGCCCCTCCCCCGTTTGTGCTCTCTCTCTCAAAAAATAAACATTAAAAAAAAAAAAAAAAGAATTGCCAGCCATCACCAGAAGCTAGGAGACAGGCATGGGACAGATTGTCCCTCAGAAATCTCAGAAGGAAGTAACCCTGTCAACTCCAAGATTTCAGACTTGTAGCCTCCAGAAGTGTGAGGGAATAAATTTCTGTTGTTGTGAGCCCCCCAGTTTGCAGCACTTTGTTCCAGCAGCCTTAGGAAACTAATGCACTCCTAAAATTTCTCGTGTTTTCATCCATTATAATTGTCTTTTCCTGTACATTCTTTAACAAATGTATCATAATGATTTAAAAGTGTGCTTACTAATTCCAACATCTGGGTTGTCTTTGATCTGTTTCTACTGAACTAAAAAATATATCTTGTCAGGGTGCCCGGATGGCTCAGTCAGAGGAGCATGTGACTCTTGATCTCGGGTTTGTGAATTCAAGCCCCGTGTTGGGTGTAGAGATTATTTAAGAATAAAATATTTTAGGGTCACCTGGGTGGCTCAGTTGGTTAAGCGACCGACATCAGCTCAGGTCACGATCTCACAGCTCGTGAGTTTGAGCCCCTCATCAGGCTCTGTGCTGACAGCTTGGAGCCTGGAGCCTGCTTCAGGTTCTCTGCCTCCCTCTCTCTCTCTGCCCCTCCCCCACTTGCATTTTGTCTCTCTCTCTCTCTCAAAGATAAACATTTAATAATAAATAAATAAAATATTTTAGGGGCACCTGGGTGGCTCAGTAGGTTGAGTGTCTGACTTCAGCTCAGGTCATGATCTCACAGTTTGTGAGTTTGAGCCCCACGTCGGGCTCTGTGCTGACAGCTCTGAGCCTGAAGCCTGCTTTAGATTCTGTGTCTCCCTCTCTCTCTGTCCCTCCCTTGCTCGCACTCTGTCTCTCTCTCTCAAAAATAAACATTTAAAAAATTTTTAAAATAAAATAAAAAATAAAATCTTTCAATGGGGCACCTAAGTGGCTCAGTCAGTTGAGTGTCTGACTTCGGAAAAGGTCATGATTTCACAGTTCATGGGTTCAACCCCCAGCTCAGGCTTTGTGCTGACAGTACGGAGCCTGCTTCAGATTCTCTGTCTCCCTCTCTCTCCTCTCTCTGCCCCTCCCCCACTCATGCTGTCTCAAAAATAAACATTAAAAAAATTTTTTTTAATAAAAAATAAAGGGGCATCTGGGTGGCTCAGTCGGTTGAGTGTCTGACTTCAGCTCAGGTCATGATGTCGCGTTTGGGGGTTTGAGCCCCTCATTGGGCTCTGTGCTGACAGCTCAGAGGCTGGAGCCTGCTTCGGATTCTGTGTCTCCCTCTCTCTCTGCCCCTCCCCTGCTCGTGCTCTGTCTCTCAAAAAATAAAATTAAAGAACATAATAAAATATAAAATCTTTAAAAGTCTTGTCTATGTGTCACATTTTCCTGTGTCATCCCATATCTAGTAATTTTTACTTTTATGCTGGACATTGTGTGATACAATGTAGAAATTCTGGATTATGTTATCTTCCTCTGAAGAATTTTGCATATCGTTCTATTAAATTGTGGACCCTTCACCTTGACCTTGTGGATGCTTGGTGTTAGACTTTGGTAAGACAGGTTTGCTTCTAAGTAATGGTCTCCCAGGATCTCACTGAAAATCCTGGTGTGTTTAACAAACCACTCCAACTTGGTGAAATTTGAACTAGAAAATCTGTTTCCCCAGTGCCAAGCAGCTGCAGAAATCTCCACTCAGCATTTTCAGTCTTCCATTTGTGTTTTTCCCTTGGAGTCAGGACCCATGCCAGGGTCAGCCAAGGATTAGAGGGGAGTTTTCTCCCTCTGTAGTCCTCTTTTCTGGGATTTCTCTCTCTCTCAATTTCCAGTTTCTCTCGAGGCTCTAAACTCCAATTTCCTACTCTTCAGCTAATAAGGTTTCTGATCCCTGCTTGTGTTCTATTCCCCTCAGCATAAACTAGAGGATGACCTCAGGTCAAAAGCCCGCTAAATGTGTCTCGCATCAGTATGGTTTCCTTATTTCTTTTTTTTTTTTTTAATTTTTTTTTTCAACGTTTTTTATTTATTTTTGGGACAGAGAGAGACAGAGCATGAACGGGGGAGGGGCAGAGAGAGAGGGAGACACAGAATCGGAAACAGGCTCCAGGCTCCGAGCCATCAGCCCAGAGCCTGACGCGGGGCTCGAACTCACGGACCGCGAGATCGTGACCTGGCTGAAGTCGGACGCTTAACCGACTGCGCCACCCAGGCGCCCCTGGTTTCCTTATTTCAAGAGGCATAGGTCCCTCCAGTTTCTGCCTGACTTTGGTCACTTCTTGTGGTGCCAGACAAATCTGTTTTATATCTTTGTCCAGATTTTGTCACTGTTACCAGCGGAAGGTTAGTCCAGATTTTGTCACTGTTACCAGCGGAAGGTTAATCGGATGAAAACTACCCTTCCACTATCAGAAAGTCCGTGCTTCGTAAATCACGACTTATGCTGCCTAAGACTTAGAAGTTCATGCTCATGTTGGGTCTAGTTTTAGACTTGACATTGGAAGTGATATGGTTTAGTGGACAGTTCGGACCCCTTTCCTGTGGTCTGGAGCCAGCTACCCCTGATGTTGAGCCTTGAGCCTGCTACTTTGTGGAACAAAGGCCTTTATCTCATTGAACGTCAGTGGCCTCAACAAGAATAACACTCTCTGTCTTGAAGGACGAGGCATGGAAATAAGTGGAGTGAAAGCCCGGCACCATGCCTGTACATAATAAAGTACTCAATAAATGGGAGCTGTTATTAGCAGTGAATTACACGATTCTCTTCTTATAAGTAAAGATCCCCCAATGACGTAACAGTCAGCCAGATCCAATATTGGCCTTGAGTAAGCTCCCACCCCATTCCATCGATACATTTTAAAACACAAGCTGATGTCCAACAGGTTTGGTCTTCTCAGTCGGGTGCACCTGCTGAGTGTAGGGAGGGCCCTGCACCCTCTGGGATGGCCTGACCCACGCCTTCTGCACCTAGAAGGTTCCCGGTTAGGGCACCAGTGAGGATTCCTGCTAGCTCCTGTCTGGGCTCAGTCAGGTCCCGATTAAATGGGATGTGCTGGGCTGGACGACACTCACTCACCAGGCTTACACAGCAACCCGAATAGGTAGAAATCGATATACTTGGTATTTAAGGGGAAGAGGCCCTCTGAAACAGCAGAGGCCACTGAACACAGAAGCCCAAACAAACGCCTTGGCAGAGGGGCCCATGGTTTTCAGGCAGAGCCGAGGGACCCAAGGCTGCATTTGGGATCAAGTGACGTTGGGCACCTCCCTTTGAACAAACAAAACAAGGGGCGCCGGGGTGGCTCAGTCGGCTGGGCAACCGACTTCACTCAGGTCATGATCTCACAGACCGTGGGTTCGAGCCCCGCGTCGAGCCCTGTGCTGACAGCTCAGAGCCTGGAGCCTGCTTCGGATTCTGTCTCCGTCTCTCTCTCTGCCCCTCCCCTGCTCACCTTCTGTCTGTCTCTCTCTCAAAAAATAAATAAACATTAAAAAATAAAATACATTGAAAAAACAAGACAAAACTCTCCTTGCCTCAGTTTCCCCGTATGGAACACAGGGTGCACATGCCTGACACTCTTTTCCGCACCAGGCTGTTACGGGGCCCTTCAAAATAAAGTACTCTGAAGACCAGGATAAAAAGCATCTACCCCCATCCCAAATCTCCAGCTTTGCATCGTGCTGGGCAAACTCACCAGTCTTTATAAGGGCAAGTCGGGGCAATGGAACCCGCGTCCCTTGGGGGGAAAAAATGAGAGCTTTCAGAGAGAGACAAATAACTTGCAATTTAAATGCAGAAGAGAGCAGGCTGTGCCACCACATATGCAGATCGATGCAAATGATATGCAAATAGCCCAGCATCAGCCTGGGTTTGCCAATGTCCTCCGCCAAGCAGCCGGTTGGGGGGGGGGGGGGGTTCGGCCGGGACTGGTCTGTGCCAGAAGCTCACATCTGGGGCCCAGAGGCCTTGGGGTGAATGTTTGGTTGCACTTCCTCCAGAAAGCTCTCCAAGACCCAGCAGGAGGCAGCCCCCTCCCTCCGCTCCTCAGGGCTGGGCGCCTACCTCCAGATTCTCGACAAGGGTGGTACCCTCCTCTCTCCCTTCAGACTGTGAGTTCTTGAGCGCAGGGGCTCCCTCTCGCTCACCACCACACCCCCAGACTCGCGCAGAGCCTGGCACCAAGCAGGCCCTCGGGGGGTTGCAGGCTCAGGGCATGCAGGAAGGCAGGATGGGACGGGGGAGTTCGTTTCTAAGTCTTCCGTGACCCAAGAAGAGGCCGAGCCCTCTTCGGAGGCTCCGGGCGCTTGTCCCCCAACGATTCAGCACCAGTACCTTGTGACCGATGAAGACGAAAGGGTCGAAGCTTGTAAGCGATTTACCTAATCGGTGAATTGGCAAAGGTTCCACTTGGTTGATAGAACGACATCCTTGCCCCTCTCTTTCAATCTGTCCTCCTTCCTAGGGTGGGCCGGGACCTTACCTAGAGACGCCGGACAATAAATACTGGCTGACAAGTTATTGAATGAATGAGTGCGTGACGAACAAACGCACAAGGTTTCAGCTAGCCCTCCAGAAACTGCCCATTCGCCGTAGCCCTTTCTGTCTACGCACAGCCCTTCCACTCAGCTGCTGATCTTTATCTATTGCCGTAACAATTATGAATTCTCTTTGGTGCAATGAGGTGGACAGTCCCGTCTCATGCTAATGAGTGTGCCACCTCAAGCGGATGCTTTTCTGCGTAGGGTCGTTTCCCCCCCCCCCCCCCCAGGCCTCCTAAAGCCATTAGCACAGATCGGAAGTGTAGGAGAGTAAAGGTCCCCCCCCTCCCCCCCCTCCCCGGCCACCTTCTGCATTGGAGGACAGGAACCGGTGGACAGACGCTCCCGCCTCCCGTCTTCTGGATGACAATTCTGGGAGGCATTCCGATCGCTTCCAGAGTTCCTGGTTGAATACGTCCCTCCTTTGCCTACGGCGGGACCGGAGAGCCACATGGTTCCTCCTCCGACCCCTGCTTTCCTGCCTCCTGGGGTCACTCAACTCAAGCTCTGCTTTCAAGGGACCCCAAATTAGGGCAGGGTCGGTTCTCAGTATCCGGTTGTACCCATGAACGTGCATCTCAGGAAGACCATAGACATCCGAAGGTGGAACATAGATGGAGAATGGATGGGGAAAACAGTTCACGGCCCAAGTGAACTATTTCACTCATAAGCCAGTGCCAAGGGGTGTCGAATGAGCACTCATTCATTCATTCACTCACTCAGCGCGGAATTCTTGGCCTCCTGCTCCGCGCGGGATGCAACAGACGAGGCCCCGCCCCCGCGCTGCTCACAGCCTATAGAAATAGGAGTTGAAGTCACAAGTGCAAACCCCAAAGGTAATTTACATTTTTCTAGCAGCTTCCTTAAAGCGAAGTGAAGAGACACTGGTGGAATTCATCCGAACACTATTTGTATTTAACCTAGCATACCCAAAATATTATGATTTTGACATGTCACAAACATTACAATTATTAGTGGGATTTTTGTTTTCGTACTCTTCTAAGTCCTTGAAATCTGGCTCGTGTTTTACGCTTCCGGCACATCTCAACTCAGACTAGCCACACTTCAAGTACTCGCTCCGTGGATAGTACGGCCTGAGCCCCCTCCCTCTGCCCCCCCCCCACCCCCCGTGTGACTTTGGGCAAGTCCCTGCAGAGTGTGTCTTCATCAGAGAGAGAGATCTCAGAGGGAGAGGGCTTTGTAAACGCGCTGCGAGTCAGCGACTACCCTGGCAGCCAAGGGACTCACAGGTTTGGGAAAACACGCACCTAGTTTTCCTTGGGGGAAGAGAGAGATCTCTCCTCCCAAACTTGGGGCACTGGAACCCCAGCCATCCAGGAGAGGGGGAGGGGAGGGCTGGAGGAGGAGTCAGTGACCAAGTCCCTCTCCCCTCTCTCCTCCAGGCAGAGCGGTACTGCTCTAAGGTGTGCAAATGAGAGTCCCTTTTCTCCCAAATGACCTGCCACCTGCCTATTAAAGCGCCAGAGGGATAGTTCTGCCATCTCAGGGCTGGTGGCCATCAGGCAGGAGGAAGGCTAAGGTTGGGCTTCGCAAGGGGGCTGTAACAGCTGCTTTAATTTTGTAAAAGCCCGAAGTCAGAGTTTGGAGCTGGTTGTGTGGGATCGCTAGCTGGCTCATTCACACATTAGACACACACTTACCAAACGCCTCGCGTGTTTGCGCTGTTACCGTGAGGATGCTGGAGACAGAGAGAGAAAACAAACGGGCCTGGCCCAGGGAGTGCAAGTCTGATGGGGGAGGCCAGACAGCAAGCAGGCGGCCAAGGCGCAGCCGGTGAGGGGTAGAAACAACAAGGTCAAAGGAAGGGCCAGCTCGTGAAGACGTGCGTGGCTGGGGGGCAAGATGCCGAGGCGGCCTGGCTGGACCTCAGACGGTACCCACGGTAGGTTGAGTCCAGCCCAGGATGGGTCTTGAATGTTCTCCGAGGCTCTCCTGCTCCAAACAGCAGGACTACCACAGGAACCCTGACTCAGCTTTTCCGTGGCCTTTGGCAAAATCACCAAGTAGGTGAAACGCGTGTCTCGTTGCCTGGACATTCACAGGCCTCTATCGCTGCGCTGCGGTGGGGTGTTCGGAGATGCAAAAGAGGTTGGAAACACACAGGACTCCTTTCCTAGCAGAACTGTGAGTTACACAGCAGAAAACCCTCCTGCTACGAAATACTATTTGGCCCTGGTGGTTAAAATATAACAAACATCCTTCAAAGTGCACGGCTGCGCTTGCAGGAAAGGAAGGGAACTCCCCAGGGATAAAAACAAAGAAGTAGCTGAAAACCAGAGCAGGAATCAGGAGGGCCAGTGCTGGCGGCCGTGTCCCACCAGGTGGGCCGGGCCGTGGGTCTCAGCAGCCTGGAGATTGGATTTTACAGCCCCCGTGGGGACAAGAAATAAGGCTGTGGGCTGCACAAAGCAAGGAGTTGTAAATGAGACCCACCTCCAAGCCAGATTCGTCAGGGTTTCAGACTCAGTGAAAAGATGGACGAGGATTAAAAACAAACAAACAGCAAAACCACTCTCTGCTCACACAGATCACGTGAAAAGCTCATCTGGGCTTACAGTGGGTCACGGGCTGCTCTGGGAATTTGTAACCACGGACTTAGCTTCAAGGCGTTTGGGATTTAAATTGACACTACCCTGCTTCCCAGCATGTTCTGGAGACTCTGAAAGCAAGAATTAACACCAACGGCGGGGGTGGGGGGTGGGGTGGTCCCTGGCTGGAGATGCCGTGCGTGGGCAGGGGCAGAAACAGATGTGAACACTCACCAGAGGGCCTTGACCTCAACCCAGGCTGCCAGGGTCCACACTGACAAAGGTCCCTGCAGATGAGCTCACAAAGAAAAAATTACAAAACAACAGCAGTCAGGGGAGGGAATAAGTGATAAAACCCACAGTAGGTTTGGACCACCCCTTTCTGCCACCCAGCCACAACCTCGTAAGACAGATCCAGGAGATACGGACGACAAAACAGCTGTGATTAAAATGGCCAAAAAGTCCTGGGAAATATCAAAAAGAATGAAATATAATGAAAAAAGAAGAGCCGGGGTTTCTGATTAGAGGTGGCAGATCAAACAGAGGCATTTGTCTCTGCTCTTTCCTGAAACTCCTTTAAAATGGCAGAAAAGGGGGGCGCCTGGGTGGCTCAGTCGGTTGAGAGTCCGACTTCGGCTCAGGTCACGATCTCGCGGTCCGTGAGTTCCAGCCCCGCGTCGGGCTCTGTACTGATGGCTCAGAGCCCGGAGCCTGTTTCAGATTCTGTGTCTCCCTCTCTCTCTGCCCCTCCCCTGTTCATGCTCTGTCTCTCTCTGTCTCAAACATAAATAAAACATTAAAAAAAAAAATGGCAGAAAAGGAATTCTTACTCCAGTGGCAAAGAAAATGGGATAATTTTGAAATTGGAAAGCAGACCGATCAATGAGTGGGAACCAACTTAATGGGTACAAAAAAATTGAGTCTTAAGCCAGCAGTGAGGAAAGTCTAGAGCCCCCCCCCCCCGCCCACCGAAGCTTTCAGGAATTAAGACAGTTTGTAGACCAGTTAGTAACCAAGACCCCATCCCCCAAGCTGATGGCCTCCACCATGTCCCGACAGAAGAGAGAAAGTTTATTCCCTGGTGAGGGTAAAACCAAGGGACTCTCTACTGGAGAAGAGTGGACCCAGCTGGGGCCGGGGTATGTCCCTGGAAATGGGGAAATGAAGTGAAGATCTTCACATTGAATATCGATACTCCCAACTGGCAACCAAGCTTAGTATTAACCTCCAGGCAGGAGATCGAAAGATAACTCTAGGGGTGCCTGGGTGACTCAGTCAGTTAAGCATCTGACTCTTGATTTCAACTCAAGTCACCATCTCACAGTTTGTGGGTTTGAGCCCCACATCAGGCTCTGCACTGACAGTGCTGAGCCAGCTTGGGATTCTTTCTCTCTCCTTCTCTGTGTCCCTCTCTTGCTCATTCTCTCTCTCTCTCTTTCCCTCTCTCAAAAATAAATAGATAAAATCTGAGAAGCCCAGGAGGAAAGACCTAAGGACAATGACATCAGAAATTTCCCAATGAAAGAGCCTAGCCAGATCACTTTTCAGTGGAGTTTTTGGTGGGCGGCCAAATCTCAGCTCTGAGTTTCCAAGCAGCCTCTGTGTTCAGGAGCCAAGGATCACCAGGCAAATGAGGAAAGCTCCTAACTCAGAGCCAAACGATAACCAGAAGACAAAAAGCAACTTTGGAGGAACATAGATGATGATGATAAGGAGAAGAAAAATGTGAAAAAAATTATCATTAGTATCATCAAAGACATAAGAGATACAGCACACATTAAACAAGTACAGGATGTTATTAAAAAGGAATGCTCTGAGAACAGCAACTACAACAAAAATATCTCTTGGGTAGAACAACTGAAAAGCTCAGCAAAAGGATGGGAAGATAAGTCTGCAGATGAGGCAACAGCCCAGAAAGCAGAGAAAAAGACAAAGCATAGGAGAGAAAAGACATGAAAATTAGAGAAGCAGCCTGGGAGATCTAACATCCAAATAAGAGGAGTTCCAGAAAGAATAGAGGAAATAGAGGGAATGATAATCATCAAATAAGTTATTAAGGTAAATTTCTCTGAATTAAATGGCATGTTTCCAGATTGAAAATGCCCACTAAGTATCCAACAAAATGGATGAAAATATTTGCACACTAAGACACATCATTGTGAAATTTCACATCACTAAGAACAAATGAAAAATCATACAAACTCCCAGAGAGGGAAAAGATAGGTTTTATACAAAGCACCAAGAATCAGAATGGCATCAGACTTCTTACGGCACCACCGAAATTCGACGAAAAGGGAGCTAATGCCTTTAAAATCTCGAGAAAAATATATTTCGAACTTTGAATTCTATACCCAGATAAACTGTCAATCAGTACTGAGAGTGGAATAAAAATATTTTCAGAAATGAACAATCTCAAAAAGTCTAACTCCCATACACCCTTTCTCAGGAATTTACTAGAAGACACGCTCTATCAAAACAAGGTTGGGGGGGGGACAAAAAAAAGTTAAGGCAGGAAATCAACACATAAAAGAAACAATGGGAATTCTCAAGCAGTTGATGAAGGGAGATCCCGACAGGCCTGGAGAGCAGCCAGAAGAAATTGGAATAGACCAGAAGGACCTATGAAAAATGTTTCCAGGAGGATGAAGTTGGAAGGATAACTGATATGTTTGGGTGTATCAAGAGGCTGAGAAAGGATTAAGGATAAATTCAAGATAGTTATACAGAAAACTAAGCAAACAAATAAATAAAAACCCAGACAATATCAACTACAGGAAAACAAAAGGTTTTGGAAGAAAAGAAAAATAACTGTAGTGTTCCACATGGTACTGGGTAAATAGGATTATGTAATCATAATAATGTGAACTTTAAATCACGATTTCCCGTCACTATATTGCAGGAATGGCGGGACAGGAAGTCTGTGTGTGGAAGGTAGAGGGAAGGGTGATGCTGGTGAAAGTTAGATAGTTCCTCCTCTTTTATTGTAGAAAGTTGACAGCTAACCCCTAAAACTGAAGAAAAAAAAAACCGTGTTATTTAGTGATATGAAGGTAAATTCCAAAAGCAACAGTTAAAAGAGTTAAAGTTGCTTGCCCCTGGGGAGCAGAAAATGGAGGAATTGGGGGAAGGGGGACAGGAAGCTTCAGTTTTCATAATAAGCCTGTGGACCAACATGGTTTAAACTATACGCATGTGCACAATGAAAATTTTAAAAAGGACAAGTGAAATAGATTTGAACAATAAGTTTTTCCTACACTCTTATGTGTCCTCTTGAATCCTCTCAGCTCTACAGTCTATGAGAATCGTGGCCAGGTGTTCTTTCCCAACTGAGTCTGCATGGTCTCTGATCAGCTCCATACAGGCACAACCTGATAGTATTTCTGCCTCTTGCTCCCATGGGCTTCCCTGTTGTTGTTGGCGCTTGAAATGCCATGGGATCCACTCACTGCCCAGGCATATACAAGATGGTTCCACAAGATCAAACAATTGGTTGTGACTAACATCAAGAAGTGACCAGCTCAGTGATGTACCTTCATATCGGGTCTCTCTTCTTTCCTTTTCTCTCACTCCAGCTTTCCTAGGATTGCATTCCCTGGAAAATTAGTGGCACTTCACTTTCACCTCAGTTGTGCTTATGGAGGCCCTAGAAAACAGACCCTTGGATTGGGATTTGGTGTTGGATTATTCACACATCATACTTAACTATGAAAGACTGAATGTTTTTCTCTTAAGGTCAGGAACAAGGATGTCTCCTCCTCTAACTACTCCTATTCAACAGCCAGTGCAATAAGACAAGAAAATAAAACATACACCTTGGAAAGAAAGAAAGGTGCTTCTATTCACACATGACATAATTGTCTACATAAAAAGCCCCATAGAACTAATAAGCTCAGTAACATCACATAAGTCAGCATACAAAAAAAAGTGTATCTCTAGATATTCATAATAAATAATTGGAAATTGGATTTCCAATTTGAGGGGTGCCTGGGTGTCTTAGTCAGTTAAGTGTCCAATTCCTGATTTTGGCTCAGGTCATGATCTCGCAGTCAGGAGATCAAGCCCCATGTTGGGCTCTGCATTGACAGTGTGGAGCCTGCTTGTGATTCTCTCTCTCTGCCCCTCCCCACTCTCACACACATTCTCTCTCTCTCAAAATGAACAAACCTGTTTTTTAAAAGAAAAAGAAATATCACTGAAAAAAAACATATGACTATATCTGAATGCTTAATACTAGAAAATACTAATGAAAGAAACTTTAAAACACCTAAATAAATGGAAAAATATACCATGTTCATGGATTGGAGGACTCAATTTTGTTAAGCTGTCCATTATCACCAAATTGATCTACAGAGTCAATCTAATTCCAAACAAAATCCTTATGAGCTTTTTGGGAAAAATCTACAAGATCAATTTTAAATTTACATGGAAAGGCAAAGAAAGTAGTACAACAAAAACAATTTTGAAAAATAACAAAGCTTCAGAACTCACACTAGATTTCAAGACTTTGAATAAGGTTACAGTAATTAGTGTGGACATTTTAGCCAGGGACTTTGCTAAATTCACTTATTAATTCTAATCATTTATTTGTTAATTTTTTGTGGATACAATTACGTGGTCTGTGAATAGTGACAGTTTGTTCTTTATTTCCAATTGTTATACTTTTAATTGAATTGAGTTTATTATTATTATTATTATATTATTATTTTTGCTTTATTGCAAGTCCCAAACCGGAAACATCCCCAAAATATCCATCAACAGTAGAATGTATCGCTAAATTGTGGTAAATTCACACAATGGAATACTAAACAATGTTAAGAATTATTAAACTATTGTTACACAAGACTACATTATAAACTTCACAAACATAGTGTTAAATAAGAGAAGTCAGACACATGGGGTGCTTGGCTGGCTCAGTAAGCAGAGCATACAACTCTTAATCTCAGGGTCCTGAGTTCAAGTCCCACACTGAACATGGAGCCTACTTTAAAAAAGAGACAGAGTGGGGCACCTGGGTGGCTCAGTCGGTTAAGCGGCTGACTTCGGCCCAGGTCATGATCTCGCGGTCTGTGAGTTTGAGCCCCGCGTCGGGCTCTGTGCTGACAGCTCAGAGCCTGGACCCTGTTTCAGATTCTGTGCCTCCCTCTCTCTGACCCTCCCCCGTTCATGCTTTGTCTCTGTCTCAAAAATAAATAAACGCTAAAAAAAAAAAATTTAAAAAGAGACAGAGACAGAGAGAGAGAGAGAGAGAGAGAGAGAGAAATCAGACACAAATGAATATACTGAATACCACTTACAAAGGGTAATAGTAATAATTATCTTTTTGTAGTTAGTGACTGAGGGGACAAGAGAGAAGCCTTCTGGGATGCTGCTAACATTCTAATTCTTACCCTAGATAGTGATCTCAGAGACGTGTTCACTTTGTAAAAAATCATCAAACGGAACATGAGATTTGTCCTATTTTCTGTATGTTGCTAGTCTTTTTTTGTTAAGTTTATTCATTTATTTTGAGAGGCAGAGCAAGGGTGCACATGCATGGGAGGGGCAGAGAGAGAGAGGGAGAGAGAGAATCCCAAGCAGGCTCCGTGCTGTCAGCATGGAGCCTGACACAGGGCTTGATCCCACAAACTATGAGATCATGGCCTGAGCTGAAATCAAGAGGCTTAACCGACTGAGCCACCCAGGTGCCCCTGTTGCTAATGTTTAATAAAATGTTTAACTGAAGTTGTTTTGGCTATTTTATATAGATATTGTATTTTAAAACTTGGTAAATACTAAAAAGTACAGAGGAGAATAAAAAGAACCTATATTCTCTGGCCCATGTGTAGGTACTGTTCACATTTTTGGTGGACTATCCCATTCAGTGTACATAAGTTCCAAGA
The DNA here is from genome assembly GCF_023721935.1 of Panthera uncia. NCBI lineage: Eukaryota > Metazoa > Chordata > Mammalia > Carnivora > Felidae > Panthera > Panthera uncia. Next base: position 85,446,055 of record NC_064807.1, read on the forward strand.
GCCTCACTCACATTGAAGACGGAACTTCATACACTATAGATCAAATATAGGGACACGTATAATCGATCCTCTGGTCTTCAAATGGTTACAAATCTAATGGGTTAAAACAACATGCATTGATTATTATGGACGAGAAGTCTGGGCAGTGTTTAAGTATTTTCCCTGTTTAGGGTCTCACATGGCTGCAAAGTGTCAATTGGGCTGTGCTCTCATCTGGGGGCTTGACTGGGGAAGAGTCCACTTCCGAATTCACTCAGGTCGTTGGAAGTATTCATTTCTTGGCAGTTGTAGGACTAAGAGCCCTGGCTTCTTGCTGGCTGTTGTCTGGAGGCTCAGTTTCTAGAGGCCATCCACATTTCCTACAGGCTTCCTATAATTCCCTGCCACATCCTTGCCTATAGTTCCTTTCCAAACACAACTGCCTATTTTGCCAGTCCAGCAGGGAGACTCTCTAGAGCAAGGCTGCTGGCAAGAGTCTTATATAATGAAACATAATCACAGAGGCAACATCCCATCACTTTGTCCATATTCCATGGACCGGAAGCAAGCCACAGGTGTTGGCCACACTCAAAGAGAGGGGGCTATATAAAAGCATGAATGCCAGAAGGCATCATGGGGGTGGGCGGTGGACATTAGCATCTGTTCAGCACAACAGGCAACAAACTCAACATTCAGGAGATAATTCACTACTGTCAAAATTCAAATGGTGGAACCCTTAAAGAATGGCTTTTGTAAATTTTTTTTCTTGACGTTTATTCATTTTTGAGAGACAGAGAGAGACAGAGCATGAGCAGAGAAGGGGCAGAGAGAGGGAGACACAGAATCCGAAACAGGCTCCAGGCTCTGAGCTGTCAGCACAGAGCCCGAGCGGGGCTTGAACACATGAACTGTGAGATCATGACCTGAGCCGAAGCCGGACGCTCAACTGACCGAGCCACCCAGGCGCCCCTTAAGAATTGCTTTTAAATAAATATGCTTACGTTCCTCAGAGAGATAAGGAAAGGAATAACAAATATATATAAGATATATATATATATATAATTATATATGTTTGATATTATATATTATATATTATATAATACATATATTCAGATGTGAATCAAGAACAAATGGGTATAAAATGATAATCGTTGACATAACAGCTCAAGACACGGGGAAAATTCTTGACTAGACACAAAGAGTTTTCCTCATCTCAAAATAAAGCCCAACAGGGATGCCTGGGTGGCTCAGTCAGTTAAGCGTCCGACTTCGGCTCAGGTCATGATCTCACGGTTTGTGAGTTCGAGCCCCACATCAGGCTCTGCGCTGAGAGCTCAGAGCCTGGAGCCTGCTTCGGATTCCGTGTCTCCCTCTCTCTCTGCCTCTCCCCTGCTCATGCTCTGTCTCTCTCTCTCTCTCAAAAATAAATAAACATTAAAAAAAAAAAAAAGGAGTGACAGTGAGATGAAAACTTCTCCGACTTCTAAAATCCCCCAATGTTTCATCCTCCAAACTCTTGGCCAAAAAACTCCTAAGAGATGTTCTTTGTGAGAAGAAATAGAAATCAAAAAGGGAAAAGTACCAAAAAGCAAGAGTGAACAAGTAAGTTAGTAAATTATATTAATAAATCTAATTAGTATATTAAGATGGAGGTTTGGCTGATCTGCCAGAGATCCCAAAGAGGGAAAGGGCAAGGCATACTGGTTCCCTTTAAAGAGAATGATGCCTAAACTGCACATAAGCCCCTCCTCCTGGCATCCCATTGGTCATTGAAACTCAATAGGCTCCACCTGGGACGTCACAAGTATCGACTAACACTTCCACAGGGGCGCCTGGGTGGCTCAGTTGGTTAAGCTTCCGACTTTGGCTCAGGTCACAATCTCTGAGTTCGAGCCCTGTGTCGGGCTCTGTGCTGACAGTTCGGAGTCTGGAGCCTGCTTCGGATTCTGTGTCCCCCTCTCTCTCTGCCCCTCCCCTGCTCATGCTCTGTCTCTCTCTGTCTCAAAAATAAATAAACTTTAAAAAAAATTTTTAAAGATGTGAACAGATACTTTGCAAGAGAAAATATACAGATTTTTCAATGTATATTCTTTCACCCATAGGAAAACACGTATATTTTTTTCATCCACATGAAAAAATGCTCGACTTCACTAGCCATCAGGGAAATATAAATTAAAAACCAAAATGAAGGAGCCCTTCACACCTACTGGAAAGGCTAAGTTAAAAAAGACTGACCAGGGGCCCCTGGGTGGCTCAGTTGGTTAAGTGCCCCACTCCTGATTTCGGCTCAGGTCACGATCTCACCGTCGTGAGACTGAGCCCCGCATCGGGCTCCTCTCGGCGCATGGAGCCTGCTTGGGATTCTCTCTCTCTCCCTCTGCCCTTCTCTCCTGCTCATGCTCTCTAAATAAATAAGCTGAACGCAGAAACAAATCGTGGAACGTCCACACAACGGAACGTCATTCCGCAACGCAAGGAACGAGCCTCGAAACCACCACCGCGGAATCTCAAAGACGTTATGGGGAGTGACAGGTGCCAGGTTCCAAGCAACCCATACTGTGGAAACCCGTTCGTGTGACAATCTGGGGGAAGGCAACTCTAATCTAGATCAGTTCTTTTCGATCTGCACTCCTGCGGTGCTCACGCGGGGACATCCATTTTTCAACACTCATCAAAATTGCACGAGTATTGTATGTAAATTATATATCAATAAAAATGATATTTAAAAAGAACCAAAAAAAAAAAAAAAAAAACAAGGCAGAGGGGAGGATGCGCTCAGAGGATATTGAAGGAACGCTCAAATGTCCTCTTCTCCAGGAGGAGAACAGAGGGGCTGAATATCTTAGACCCGTGCTATCCAATCTAGCAGCCACGAGCCATATGTGACTACTGAGCACTTGAAACGGGGCGGATCCCGCCTGAGATGGGCTGTTAAGTGTATGATACATACTGGGTTTTCTCAGGGAGCACCAAAACCACCAAATGTTTCATTAATAATTCTGTGCTGATTACATTTTGCAGCAGTATTTTTGGCATATGAGGTTAAATTACACAGTTAAAGTAAAATTATTTTCACCTGTTTCCTTTTGCCTTTTGATAGGACTACTGGAAAATTTTAAATAATGCATGCGACTCACATTATTTTTCTATTGGACGGCCCTGCATTAGACATCGTTGAGGAAAGCTATTTCTAGGTATCGATGTTAAGAAATTCAGGGGCGCCCGGGGGGCTCAGCCAGTTGGGCATCCGACTTCGGCTCAGGTCACGATCTCACGGTTCGTGGGTTCGAGCCCCGCGTCGGGCTCTGTGCTGATGGCTCAGAGCCTGGAGCCGGCTTCAGATTCTGTGTCTCCTCCTCCCTCTGCCCCTCCCATGTTCATGCTCTGTCTCGCTCTGTCTCTCAATAATAAATAAATGTTATAAAAAATTTAAAAAAAATTTTAAGGGCAACTCGGGGCATCTGGTTGGCTCAGTCAGTTAAGTGTCCCACTCTTGATTTCAGCTCAGGTCGTGAGCCCACATTTCGTAGAATCATTTCGTGGGACCGAGCCCTGCATCAGGGTTTGAGAATCCAGGCTTGGAATTCTCTCTCTCTCCCTCGCTCTCTGTCCCTCCCCTGCTTGTTCTCTCTCCGTCTCTCTGTCTCTCAAAATAAATAAACGTTATAAAAATAAAATAATAAAATAAAACTTCAAAATACTAAAAATCCTAAAAAAATAAAATAAAATCTTGAAAAGCAAACAAACATTGAAGAGAAACTAGTGAAACAACAGAAACACGTCTATAGTTTCCAAACTATCAAAGAAAAAAGGGGAGGAAAGAACACTACAGATTTAATAGATGAACATGAGAACTAATAATTTTAGAAGATAGGATGAATAGGACAACAGAATAAAATGGTAGAAGCCACTCTGAATATTGGAACGATCATTATGAATGTAAATTGATTTCATTTGTCTCTTAAAAGACAGAATGCAGGGGCACCTGGGTGGCTCAGTCGGTTGAGCGGCCGACTTCAGCTCAGGTCATGAGCTCGCGGTCCGTGAGTTCGAGCCCCGCATAGGGCTCTGTCTCGACAGCTTGGAGCCTGGAGCCTGTTTCAGATTCTGTGTCTCCCTTTCTATCTGACCCTCCCCCGTTCATGCTCTGTCTCTCTCTGTCTCAAAAATAAATAAAACGTTAAAAAAAAATTAAAAAAAAAAAAGACAGAATGCATTGGGGCGCCTGGGTGGCTCAGGTGGTTAAGCATCTGACTTCGGCTCAGGTCATGGTCTCGAGGTTCGTGAGTTCGAGCCCCGCATCGGGCTCTGTGCTGATGGCTCGGAGGCTGGAGCTTGCTTCCGATTGCATGAATCTACGTACCTATCCCAGCCAAGAGTACATAAGTTTGGGGATGACTTCTGTTCCCCCCCCCCCATTCATATGTTGAAATCCTAACCCCAGTGCCTCAGAATGTAACTGTATTTGGAGACAGAGCCTTTAAAGAAGTGATTATGTTAAAAAAAAATTTTTGGGGGGGGGGGGGGGGGGGCGCTACTCCCATCTGATTGGTGTCCTTATAAGCAGAGGAAATCTGGACACACAGAGACACCAGGGATGGCGGGAAGGAGACAGGTCACGTGAGGACACACAGAGCAGTCCAGTAGATTGGCCTCAGAAGAAACCAAACCAGCCGACTCCTTGATCTTGGACTTCCAGCCTCCAGAACGGTGACAGAATGAATCTCTGTTTATAAAAATTGACTTGTGTGGGGCGCCCGGGGGGCTCAGTCGGTTAAGCGTCCGACATCGGCTCAGGTCATGATCTCGCGGTTTGTGAGGTCGAGCCCCGCGTCGGGCTCTGTGCTGACAGCTTGGAGCCTGGAGCCTGGAGCCTTGCTTCCGATTCTATGTCTCCCTCTCTCTCTGCCCCTCCCCTGCTCCCACTCTGTCTCTGTCTCTCTCAAAAATAAACATTAAAAAAAAATTCAGAATCCAGGAGAGAGAACAAGAAGTTATTTACTGAAAAAAAAAGAAGTTATTTACTGAGCCCCCTCAAAGACATCAACAGAACACACGATGGGAATTACGAGATATTGGGGACTGGGGGATAAAAAGATAAATGCAAAATTAAATTTGTAGATCGCAACTGAACCAACATTTATAGAGAAATACATAGTCTTTAGTGCATCTGCTCTAAAACAGGCATGACTTAAGCCTATGTGAGTAAAGCTTTCAGCTCACTAAAGAAGCCTTAAAAAAAAATGGAAGTAAACAGTGAAGATAAGAGCATAAATGAAAAGGAAATCAACAATCGCAAAAATGATCAACAAAGCCAAAAGCTGGTTCTTTGAAAAGACAATAAAATAGACAAACGCCCAGCAAGATTAATCAAGGGAAAGAATAAAGGCACAAATATCTAATATTAAGAATGAAAAGAGAGTAGAACTATAGACACCGTAGAACTTTTAAGATTTCTAGGAGAATACCATGAGCAACTTTATGTTACTATATATGAAAATATACAAAATAGAGAATTTCTAGAAAAATATAGGTGATCAGCGCTTACTTAAAAGAACTAAATAAATCAATGGCCAGGAAAGAAAACAAATCAGTGTTTTAAAAATCAGTCCTTTCCGGGGCACCTGGGTGGCTCAGTCGGTTGGGCGGCCGACTACAGCTCAGGTCACGATCTCACGGTCTGTGAGTTCGAGCCCCGCGTCGGACTCCGGGCTGACAGCTCGGAGCCTGGAGCCTGCTTCCGATTCTGTGTCTCCTTCTCTCTCTGCCCCTTCCCTGCTTGCTCTCAGTCTCTCTCTCTCTCTCTCTCTCAAAAATAATAAACATTAAAAAAATTTTTTTAAATCACTCCTTTCCACCTCCCTCAAGATCTAGAGATCTGGAAGAATTTGACTCTCATGGCCCAGTCCTCACTGAGGTCTGTTCCATTCCTGCCCTTGTCCCTGTTCAATTTCTCATGTGAGCTCATAAGTTCCCCCCCTTTTCTCCTAAGCAAATTCAGCCAGGTTTCTATCATTTGTGGAACCCAAATACAAGCGAAGGTGCCACATGTCCCAGTAAATTTCAAGAAATAGAAACCTCGAGAGATACCGAGTCCTAGGACTCCCCTTGGCATGTACATTTGTCCCAATGCCCCATTAGTGGTCACTATGCAAAACAAACCTTCCTGCCACCTGCTTCTCAAACGCCCCCCACAGGGTTCCTTTTCTACCAGCTGGTGGTGTTTCCCTCTTCTTTTCTTTGTGCCGCATGGGCCCAGTGCTGGAGCGGGGGGCTTCTGCTCCCGTGGGCTGTTCGGCACAAGGGGGACCAGAGAGTCTCAGACTTCCAACACCCAGGCCCCTGGTTCCCTGGGGAAAAGCTGATGAGAAATTCCAAGTCACTGATGGCTCAGCTCCTGCCTGACGCATAGCAGGCCCTGGCTCAGTAGATTTACCTCCTGCGTGCCCTCCACCCCAATGTCAACCCCTAACTTGGCCAAGTAGTGCTTCTGCCAGGGGGAAATGACCTCTAGGAGAAGGCAGAAAAGGGGAGGATCCCTAAACCCCTGGACAGGAGACTCCGGGGGGATTCCTGAATTTGGAGTTTAATTTTTTTTTTAACGTTTTTTCCTTTTCGAGACATAGAGACGGAGAGCGCGTGAGAACACGAGTGGGGGGCAGAGAGGGGCACAGAGGATCCAAAGTGGGCGCTGCACTGACAGCAGAGAGCCCAACGTGGGGCTCGAACTCACAAACCGGGGGATCATGACCTGAGCTGAAGTCAGGCGCTCAACTGACCGAGCCACCCAGGCGCCCCAAGAACCCGATTTTCTAACGCCCTCCACTCACATATTTCAAGCGCAGTGGCCGCAGGGGTTAAGTCGCATCAGTAAACCAGTAGCCAGATGCATGTGTGCAGTAAATGTATTTTCGGTCCATGATAACTGTTTAATTGGGGCTTAATTAATTAACGTTCACAGAGGATTGGAGATGCTTGGGTGAACCGCCCGCTGAAAGGGACAAGTGTTATTATTCTGTTTCGCAGTGGTATTTTAAGACATTTGTATTCAAAGGTGTGATAGATCCAAGAAGATTAAATTCGCTGAAAGTGTACATGAAAATTAGTGTGCCCTCGTGTGACCCCGCCTCTCTCCACACCCCTTCTGGCCTCCTTCCTCCTTCCAGAAAAATCACTCTGTAGAACCACGCTGGTGTGAGCAAGGCTCTCATAGACTCACAGCCCTTGACTCTTAGGCTGAGAGGTGAAACCTTGGCTTGGAGCCCCACGAGGACCCGGGTCTCTCTTACTCCTAGCTGCACCTGTCCCTGCACAGGGCCGCCTGCACCACCTAGGAGCCCAATAAATCTTGGTAAACCGAAAGAGGACAGGATGTTAGACTCAATCAGAACGCAAGGTTCCTGGGGCGCCTGGGTGGCTCAGTCTTTTGGGCGTCTGACTTCGGCTCAGGTGGTGACCTCGTGGTTTGTGAGTTTGAGCCCCGCGTCGGGCTCTGTGCTGACAGCTCAGAGCCCGGAGCCTGTTCCGGATTCTGTGTCTCCCTCTCTCTCTGCCCCTCTCCTGCTCGTGCTCTCTCTGTCTCTCAAAAATAAATATATGTTAAAAAAAAAAAAAAAGGGGGAACGCAAGTTTCCTGGGAAAGGGGGGGGGGGGGGGGGGGACACCCGGGTGGCTCGGTCAGTTAAACGTCTGACTCTTGGTTTAGGGCTCAGGTCATGATCTCACTCAAGGTTCATGAGTTCGAGCCCCGAATCGGGCTCTGCGCTAACAGTGAGGAGCCTGCTTGGGATTCTCTCTCCCTCTCTCTCTTCTCCTCCCCTGCTTGCACCTTCTCTCTCAAAATAAATAAATAAACTTTAAAAAAAAAGAAAAAAGAATGTTAGGTTCCGGGTCGCTTGCTGTTAACGTCACAGACACTTGGCCTCCCAGCTTCTTGGACTGAAGGACCCAGAGGAACAGCACCCACATTTTTCAGGTGCAAAGCTGAGAAGCTGTGTGTGGCTGCAGGGGCTGGGCTGCTGGAGAGGAGGGAGGGGGGCGGAGCAAATGGCGGGAGAAAGGGGGCGGGAAGATTCTTCTCTCCTGATTTTCAAGGGACACCAATGAAAGTCCTCACTCCCAAGGGCCCCAGAGCCCCTCCACGCCTCTGCCCTGCCCCCCCACTCTCCCCTCCAGAGGGTCAGGGAGGGCAAGTCAGCTCTGGGACTTGGGAGGACCCAGAAGAAAGGCCGTGACCTTGGCTGACTTAGGCTGCATTCTTCCCCCCACACTCCCTCCTGCCCCCACCCCCCGGGGGCATTCCAGCAGGAAATGTTGCTTCCCTGGGAGGGGGGGCCGTGCGGCCCAAGAGGATGGCAAAGGAGGTGGCCAGGCCTGGGTCCTCTTTGGGCCACATTTTCCCCGTCTGGAAAATGAGCTTTGGGTTAGAAGAGCTCCAAGACCCCCTCCAGCTCCCCTCCGCTAAGATTTCCTGTTAGCAACACGGCCTTGGGCCAGTCTCCAAAGTAGACCCGTGCTACCTCATCCGTAAAATGGGTACATTGCCAGAGGCAGCCTGTCAGCCGGACTGCGATTTTCACCCCAACACACCCCTTGCTGCCGGCGGCGTCTTGGGCCCACCAACGGAAGTGGCTCAGGGCACTTAGTTAAAACGCGGTTCAGACCTTGGTGTCCCGTAAGGCTGCCTTCGGGTTCCAGCTTCTCCAGCGTCTCTGACCTTCAGCCTCCTCCTCTGTAAAACGTAACGGAACAGATACTCGCCTCCTAGGATTGCTGGGAGACCATATCCGCGCGCTCGCGGCACCTGCTAAGCGACCACTGGATGCCAACTGTCACTTTGTGGTTGGCTGAGGGCCCCAGGAGTCAAGGCAACCACACGGGCCCACAGGGAGTCACCACCTCAGAAGCAGAGTGGGGACCCCCCCCCTTTGATTGCAAACCCGTTCTTGCAGCCCCAGGAGCGACTCCCAGGCAGCAATGAGCACGGGATGTTCTTGACCCCCATCTCTCTTCCTGCATTTGCCCTCGATCATTTTCTGAGAAACCCAGGACCCCACGGGCCCAAAGCTTCCGCGAGGGCGTGATTAATCTCTGGAGAGGACCCACAAGACAGGCCTCCTTCCCTCCACGGTCTGCCCCTTCCCCTGGTCTGTCACCGCTGGGCTCACGGAAGCCAGGCTTTGCGGGGGGGGGGGGGCAGGAACAGATGTCCCCTGCTGCTTTGATAATTCAGAGAAAATGCTGTCCCAGGTGCCCTCCAGGATTGCCACCCTCTGAACCAAGCAACCAGCCTTCCCCAGGCTGAATTAAAGGAGAAAGGCAGTCTTGACCATGGTTGGTCCAAGTGTGCGTGTGCCTCAGGGAAGTCATGCTTGGGCTCCTCAGATGTGTTCGCATCGGGAGGGCCATGATACACCCTGAATATCCTGCCTTCTGAACCCCTGGCTTAGGGTTCTTCCGTTGGAATTCTTTCTTGCCATGCACATACTTCTGGCCTTCTTTATAGCCCTAATTTATAGTAACAAAATATGTCGCTGTGTGGGTGCCACCGTGCACTCTTCCAAGAGTTGTCTGAGTCTCTGTCTCTCCAAGAGAGACTGAGTTGTCTCTTTAAACCCCTCAGCCAAGCCCCGTGAGTGGCCCTGGCTGCTTATTCCGTCCCCATTTGACAGCTGGGCAAACTGAGGTTCAGAGAGTAACGGGGTCCAAGGACACACACAGCAGAATTCTGGTTCAGCTTCTGGTTCAGCCCGGGCTCCCTCCAGGCCCAGTGCAAGGCCAGGATGAATACAGTGTCTCCCGACAGAACGAGCTCCAGCGAGAAAGCCAGAAGGAGCGAGGGAAAGAGGGCGAGAAAACTCGCCGAGTAGAGGGGTGTCCGTCAGAAGCCCTTCAACTCTCAGCCCCACCCAGGCAGGGGAGACCGCAGGTGCTGGAGAGTTTTGACATCACACCCCACCCCCGGGGCTGGGCAAGACCCAAGGGTGTAAACCAGAACGTAGAGGCGGTAATGGGGAGCCGCAGATGGTCTGGGAGCAGGGGAATGACGCAATGCGGGGAGGCGGAGGGACACTGTTTACACCACAGAATCGGGTGCTGAAGGCAACAGCCCAGTCCTTCGAGAGCTGAGCAGACGCGGCGAGGCACGAGGGAAGGCGGGGACAGATGCCAGTGGCAGCCCGCCTTCCCACTCAGAGCCACCGCGACCTATCTGGTCAGCCTTCACGGCAGGACCTGGCTCCAGCCATACACCGCCCGGCCTTCGTGGGGAGAGGGGGGAGAGTCCGAGGGGAGGCCCGGGCAGATTTGGGGAAACGGGGCCCTTTTCACCCGCCCTGTGAGGCAGGGAAGGGGAGCTGTGAAGGCGAGGCGACGCCCCAAAGAGCACAGGCTGGGGCGTTGGGATCAGAGCCGCTCTGCTGGAGCGCACGGGCTGGGGCGCACAGGAGGGGACGCAGGTACTGAGGCGTAGAGGCTGGGTCCACCCGCTCCAGGGCTCCAGCTGGGGCGCAGGGGCTGGGGCGCCCTGGCTAGAGGGCTCCAGCTGGGGCGCAGGGACTGGGGCGCCCTGGCTAGAGGGCTCCAGCTGGGGCGCAGGGACTGGGGCGCTCTGGCTAGAGGGCTCCAGCTGGGGCGCAGGGACTGGGGCGCACTGGCTAGAGGGCTCCAGCTGGGGCGCAGGGACTGGGGCGCGCTGGCTAGAGGGCGCGGGGACTGGAGCGCGCAGGCTGGGTGCCAGGGTTGGGCGCGCACCGGCTAGAGCGCTCCAGCTGGGGCGCACGGACCAGGGGCGCCCCCTCCGCCAGGCTGCCCCGCGGCGGACGAAGGCTCCCCTCGGAGAAGCCGTGTGTGCTGCGGCCGTGTAACCTGATATTTTTCGGCCCGGTCCCCAGAGGAGCTTTTCCATTACCCAGGCAGCGCCGAGCGCCGCAGCCTTTTCTCTCTCCCGGCCCGGCTCCCCGGCCGCCGCGCGCGCCGCGCTCCCCGCTCCCCGCTCCCCGCCCCGCAGCCCCTCCGGGCCCGCTGCGCCGCGGCACTTTGTGCAAATGTAACCTTTCCGCAGGCCCCGCCTCCGCCGGGAAGCCGCGCGCCCGGTTGCCAGGAACGCGGGGCGGCGCGCTCGGAGCTGGAAGGCGGCCCGTTAATCAGCGGCGGCTGCCAGAAAATCAGACAGCCCGGGCGGCCGGCCGGCCTCGGCCCCTCTCCCTCCCGGCGCCTGTGCGCCCTCTCGCCGCGCGCTGGCTCTTTGTTCCCCGCGGCGCGCCCGCTCGTCCCTCCGAGGGGCTGAGCCTCTCCAACACGCCCCCTTCTCTTCGCCGCTTCTCGCATCTTCTCCCCTTCGACCTCTCTTCCCGGCCCTGGGTTCCCCGAGCTCTCCCCCTCCCGCCAGATCGCCTCACGCTCGCTTCCTTTTCCTTCTGGAGAGCCGAAAGTACAAGAAAACAGGCCCATTCACGCCAGTCCTCGCCAGCCTGCTGTGCGGTATTCCCCGGCGGCTCCCTGGGATCTCAGGGACCACCCCCCCCACACACACACCTTCCCCAGACCGAGAGATCTTAAGCTGAGCTTTATGGGTGACCTTGGGGTGGAGGGGTCCCGGAAATCCCTAAAATTACACGTTCCGCTTAGCGTGCATCGTTGGGGGAGGGACCCAAAGGTTTCATGGGGTTTTCAAAGAAGTCGGTGATTCAGAAAGATGAAAAATCGCAGCCCTGGGGATGCTGCCTATGCATCTTACTAATTAGTCTAGTCGACAAATATTTATGGAGACCTACTAGGTGCCACGTGCATGCTCAGTCCCGGAGACGCAGCCGTGAACTCTAGAGGAGGATCCTCACATTGGACAAACTATAAATAACATGTCATTACAAGCACTCCCGGGCTGGGAAGGAACCCGGGAGAGGGTGGGTGGGAACCCAATCTGGGCAGGGACCAGGGTGTCTCTGAGGACTTCACAGGTCCCCTGGCGCCTACTCAGCCTGCACCCCAGCCCCCCCACTCCCAGCACGCGCCACAACAGCAAGGCCCTTCCCCTTTCTGTCCCCCCCCCCCCATGACCGTAAACAGGGCATACTTGGAGAGGGGTGTTCCCTGACTATGGCCCACCCGGTGCTCTCTCCAGGGCAGGGGCGCTCAAGGAGTGGCTGACCCAAAGGTCACCGTGTTATTGGACACGGGCTGGAGACCCGTTTTGCAGGTGAGGGACCAGTATCTGCACACATTACCTGGCACGTGATAACTGCTCGACATACGGCAGGTCTTTGGGCTCCTTTCATGATGTTTTCTTAGCAAGATGCTACCAGTGATGATTTTTTAAAGCATCTTTAGGGGCGCCTGGGTGGCTCAGTCGGTTAAGCGTCCAGCTTCGGCTCAGGTCACGATCTCCCGGTTCGTGGGTTCGAGCCCCGCGTCGGGCTCTGTGCTGACAGCTCGGAGCCCGGAGCCTGCTTCGGATGCTGTGTCTCCCTCTCGCTCCCTGCCCCTCCCCCGCTCATGCTCGCTCTCTCTTTCTCAAAAATAAATAAACAAAAAATTAAAAAAAAAAAAAAAGGCTCTCCCATTCTCACGACTACCATGTGAGGTTGGCACCACTTACAGTGCCCAGTTTACAGATTAGGAAACTGAGGCTCAGAAAAGCCAAATTCCTTCTTGCCGGGTCACCCCCCTGGGACGGGGCAGAGCAGGCTCTGGAACCCGGGCCTTCCCTACACACCCTTTTCCCTGTCCCCTCCTGCCTCCCCCCTCCCCCTTCGTGAGGACCACATTGCTTCCTGGGGGCAGCAATATATGGGAGTGTTCAGTGGAAACACTCTGGTCTGGACCGGAAGGCCTGAGTTCTAATCCTGTGTCTGCCCCTCCCAAGCAGGGTGACCTTGGATGGTTCACCCACCGTCTCTGACCCTCTGTGCAAGGAGGACTGTAAAGGCATGCTCCTCTCCAGGTTGCAGTCCAGCGAGGTCAAGGACACAGAGTGGTTAGCAGGGGGTTCCAATCCCGGAAGGCACTCGATTTGATCTTAGCCATCGCCAGATTAAATGAAGTGTTGCCGTAGGAGCGGCTTTTATAACTTGGCCAAGATGAGACGGGATTTGGGGTTGCGGCAGGCGTATACACGGGAATGGCGGCGAGCGGTTGCCTCAGTCCGTTGCTGGAGCGTCCGTCCGCGGCCACCCCGCCCGAAGCCCCCTCCTGGCTCGCCTCCCCCAGCAGCTGGTGTTGGTGCGTTTCTCAGCACGCCGCTGTGGCGGGTGCTGTCTGCAAGTTTACCCTTCAAGAGGTGGCAAGGAGGTCCTCCTCTCCGAGCCGCTGTCCTCAGCAAATTTAGCCCCCACTGTGCTCCTGGGCTGGGGTATGGGAGGGCCGAGGGGCAAGGGCTGTCCAAGGATGGGGAACCGAATGCTGATCCCGCGGGCGAAAGAAGAAAGCCAGGGCCGATGGTTCATTTCCAGCATGGGCTTGGAGGCGGGCAGACCTCGGGTCGGGCCCGTCTGGACTCTAACCTCTTGTCTGTAAAATGGGGTGATAATAACAGTACTTGCTTCGTGACGGATGAGGTCACAAAGGCCTTAGGCAGTTCCTGGCGCCCCGTGGGGGCTCGCCTCTGTTGGGGAGCCTTTATCTCCATGGTTTTTCTAGCCTGGGAGGTTGGGAAGCTGAAGCTAAAGGGGACACCGGCTGAGCAGCACCTTGTAGGACAAAGAACCCAAGGGCTGGAGCAAAGGGAGTGGCGGGGGAGGGTGCGTCTGGGGAATGGCGCACAGGCAAACGGGAGGTGACAAGGAGGAGAGGGTGGCCGGGATCAGAGCAGTCTCAAGGTCACACAGGGCAGGCCGGCCGGACAACTGGCTGGCTTTTCCACACGCGGGCGATGTCAGTGAGGATGTTTCTGGGGGCAAGGAGCAGGCATCCTGAGTCAGGCTGGCATTAGCAGTAAGGACATCAGAACGAGACGTAATCGGTGGCCCGGGGTGGGGGGGGGGAGGGGGCACTGTCCGTTGTTCTTCAGCAAAAGCTTAATCCCAGGGAACAGTGGAGGCCACCTGCTTGAGTCCAACAGGAGGGAGAGAGGGCATCCCACCGCCATTGGTCCAAAGTCCCTCCCTTCTGAACGCGGCAGCCCAGGTCTCCGGAGATGCTGGGCACTGGTTGGCTTAGAACAGAACTCCTGAACCAAACAACTGGTAAGGAGCTGGCTTACAGAAAACAAGGCCCACCCTGGAGCTGGGGTGGCCCCAGAACTGGGGAGGGTGGGGTGGATGGGGGAGAGCAGGCAGGAGCCTGATCTCTCTCTCCCTCTCTCCCTCTCTCTCTCCCAGACTCAGAGCATGAGGGCTGGGTCCACCTCACCTTAATGTCCACAGCATCCAGAACAGGGCTCGGCACCGCGCGGGAGCTTCATGAGGGCTTGTTAAATAAATGCTGAATGGTGCCCCATTTCTGTAAGCTCAGAGAATCATGAGAGAGCAGCCATCAGTTAAATAAACAAACCTACAGACTAGGGTTTCTCAGGAGACTATCTGGAATCTCCAGGGCAATGGGGGTGGCCTGAATGATCTCCCCTAAAGACATCCAGGTCATAATGCCTGGAATCTGTGACTGTTACCTTACAAGGCACCAGGGACATCAAAGATGTGATTACATTAAGGGTCTTCAGAGGGAGAGGTTATCTTGGTTTGTCTGCACCCCCCAGGTGGCCCCCAGTAGGGAAAGAAAGGAGGAACTCACTCATGGAGAGCGGACCCTATACCAGCCTGGTTCTTACGGGCTGGAAGGGGCAGGTTTGGGGAAGGGCGGTGCGAGGGGAGCCAGCTCTGTCTTGCATTTGGGACACCTGCTTCTCGCCTGTCCTTGCCTCTAACCAGCTGGCCACTGGCCTTGAGCACCTGCCTTTCCCCTTCCATCCCTTTAGCCCACAGGACAGAGCTCAGGAGCAGGGCCCCCATATCCTGTTGGAAGGCGCCACGTCCACGCGTTTGCTTTTAGCACTAATGGCTTTTGTGGGGATGCGGACCCCCCCCCAAGTTCGGAGCAGGCTCTGCGCCTCCCCGCTGTCGACCCCAACTGGCTGAACTTGCCTACCTCCGAGGACTTGTGGGTCTTTCCCCCGCTCCGTTCCCAGGCATAAAGCAACCTTGCAAATAGGGGTTGCGGTTGCCCAGCCCAGCCCCTGGTAGGCTGCTGGCACACGGGGCGAAGTCCAGCCCTTCTTTCTACCAACCCAGGCTCAACCGGTGGCTCCTTCGGTATCACTCCCCTCCTCACACACCCTCGATGGCTCCCCGTTGCCTCCGGCAGTGGTTTCCAAACCTCCCATTTTAGCAGAGAGACTTTCCTCCTGCACCTGTGATCGCAAAACGGTCGAATGCTGAGCAGCTCAGGTCGAGGCAGGGGTGAGGGGCAAGGCTGGCCTCCTGCCGCACCCTCCCCTCCTCCCCTCTCCTCCGGAGCACAACAACACCACACCGCTGGCAAGCCATGAGCCAAAAGATAAGAAAGGTATGGAGGTGGCCCACACATCTCCCACCCCTCCTTGGTTCCCACCCCTTCCTTGGCAGGACTCCTGGGTCAAGGGTCATGGCTACAAGGAACCTCCCCAGGGGAACCTGCTCCCCAGGGGAGTCCCTACCTCCCTACAGAGGCACCTGCACATGTCTGATTGATCGCTACTCGAAGCCATGCTGGCCCCTGGGATACACAAGGCAGAAGTGCCCACCTTCAGAGAGCAGGAAGCTTCCAGGAGGGGCCTGGCACCCAGGAAGCGAGTACAAGGATAAGATGGTCGCAAGTGGCAACAAATGCCACAAAACCAAAGAAGGAAGGACCGGGGGACATTAGTAGACCAGGGGGTAGGCCAGGGCCTCTCTGGGAAGGTGACAATGAAGCTGAGACCTGAAGGATGAGAAGGAATGCTGTGACACCAAGGACAGAGAACAAAGAGTTTCAGAAGCGGGAACAGCAAGTGCAAAGGCCCTGGGGCTCTGTGTGCTCCTAGGCCAGAATGGAGGTGCAAAGGCCCTGGGGCTCTGTGTGCTCCTAGGCCAGAATGGAGGAATAAAGAAAAGCATCCCATCGAGTCCCTCCACAAGAAGACAGGCCCGTGGATGTTCAGAGCAGCTTCCTCAGAGCCTGGGACCAGAAGCGAACTGGGACAGCCAGGGACAGAAGGGACAAACAATGAAATAAACTGAGCAATGAGAAAAGGACAAGCTGGAGCGAAGCGAAGGATCTCGGAGATACCACGCTGAGGGACCGGAGCGCACACTCCCAGTGCGTTTGTGTAGACGGGCAAGAGTGTCTATGGTCATGGAGGTCAGACTCCCGGTTCCCGCCTGGGGAGGGGCGCGAGGGAACCCTCTGGAGGGCTGGGAACGTTCAATATCTCCTTCAAGGTGGCGGTCACGCGGTGACAGCGATGTGAGACAGTGTGGAAATGTACACGCAAAACTGGAGCATTTCAACCCGTGTAAAGTACACCTCAAGGAAGTACGGGCAATAAGATAGAGCGCGGTTGGCCCTATTTGGAAAGGAAAAAAGCCCACCTCAGCCCAGCCCACCTCGTCCACATCAGGAGGCATCTTGCCTCATCTGAGGTCAGATCCAGGGCTGACCGTACTGGAAACACAACCCAGACCCCATCTCTCCATCATCTATGTGAGCCTGCAGCCCCCCCCCCCCCCCCCCACCACCCGCCCCTCTTTCCAGCTCCTTCCCCTCCCTCCTGGGGCCTGAGGCCTGGAGAGGTTCCAAGGGTGGGGACGGGGTGGACCCGGACACCCGCCATCCGGAATGTCGGGCTGGGCATTCCGGCACCTCCCGGAGCAGCTAGGCTGTAACCCGAGAGCCTTCGGTTAAGCGGATTTCTCCCGGGGCAGGACCCCCTCCGGTTCTGGAATGTGCAGCCTGGGGTGTGGGGGGCGGGGCCGGGAAGGGGTAACAAAGGGTGAAGCCGCTTTGAAATTCTGCTTCCTGCCCCCCCCCCCCCCCCCCCCCCGCCCCCCCCCCCCCCCCAGCCCCAGGCCCAGCACTGAACAAACAGGCTCTCTCCTCCCGGCCAGTCTTTGTTGGGAGTGGAGGGGGCCGGCCCCAAGCTGCCGGGGCAGCCCCAGACTGGGCTGGAAGGGCACCGGCCTACATCCTGACCCCCCACCCCGCACCCATCCTCTGGGCCGTCCTGCTCCCGCTGGCCATCACCCCAAGCTCACCCCCGGCTCCCCTGGGGCCAGAGCAGGAGACCCAGGGGGGCTCTTCTGCCACCTGATGGGGACCCTAATGTCCGGCCCACCCGTCAGGGCCCTGGGGGGAGGAGGCAGCGACTGAGGTCATGGGATGCCATTACCTGCCACCCTGGGGGGGGGGGGCCTGCCGCCTGCTCACACCTCCTCTTGCGCACCCCACTGAGGCTGCGGCTTGCGTGGCTCCAGAGCCAGGATTCTGTGTTCAAGCCCCGACAGGCCGAGCCGGGGTGGGGTGGGGGTGGCTGTGAACCGGCCCCAGTGTGGGTTTTGTTTCATTTCAGGAAGAAGAGCTACTTTCATCCGGGGCTTTCCTGCAGCTCCCAGAGTGCCATGGGGCTGGGACGAGGCTGTGGCCTCTGTGGGGGGCCCTGTCTGCAGATTGCCCCAGGCTGGTCCCACTCCCAAGTAAGAAAACTGGGGAACAGAGGGGCATTGGTGACCGCCGGCCCCTCTCCTCCTTCAGACTTCTCCCAGGGTGAAGACAGGGCCTTTGGGGAGGAGCCAGCCACGCCGGAGGCTTGAGAGTCTTGACTTGCAGTCCACACACGATGACCTACGCCCGTGATGACAGACGGGCACCCGTGGGCCACACGGACCTACCTCCCACAGAGCTCCCAGGTCGGTCAGTGCTGCCAACAGTTGAAGCCCCCCGAGTGTCCTCTGGAAAGCCCAGCCCTGTGGTGGCTTCGGCCACTTTCCCAGGAGACGCCCTGGCCCACCCACCGCCCCACCGCTGAGGTCCCCAGCTCGGCCTCCCTCCTGTCTTCCTGTCCCTCCTCCCTGTCCTGAGAACCCACCTCCTTCCAGCCCCCTCCTCCCCCTTCCTACCTCCCTTCTTGCCCTCCTATAGCTGAACCCCACCCTCGCCCCCCCGCCAATTCCCATCTGCACCCAGTCCTAGCACGCAAGACTCCGCCAAGGCCACGGACAAGACCGCCAAATGGCCCTTGGAATCTTTCCATCCATGGAGCCTGCTGCCCTTGGACGGGACCTCGGCCTCAGAGGCACGCACCCACTGGACCCCACGTGGGGACCCCTCGCTCCCTTCTCAGCCTGCACTTGAGGCCTCCCTCAGCCTCTCCTCACCCAACAGTCCACCAGCACTGCCCTGCCGAGGGTCAGGGGCTGGGGCTGGGGGCGGCGGGACAGCCAGCCCGTTGGAGGAAATCCCCAACCTGGTCTCTCGGTGAAAGGAAAGCAAAGGCAGAGGTGAGCTCAGATGGTGCCATCCTGACAGCCGGGAATGTTCCAGAAGTTGAGCTGGGATGGGGTGGGGCCAAGAGGCTGAGGGACCCTCCGCAGGGCACAGGACCCGCCAGATGTGGTCCAGCCACAGGAGATCTGCAGGGGTCCTCTGCGGCCTCACCTTCTCCAGGCAGCTTAGCCCATTTTCCCTGGCTGAGTTGGGGGTCTCCTCTGTGCTCCCCCAGGCCCCTGAGCTGACCACTCTGGGCTGTCCTTGTCTCCACTGCTCTGTCCTCACACCAGCCGGCACTCTAGGGTTCTGCTCATTGACAGGCGCAGGGAGACAAGGGAGTGAATGAACGAACGAACGAATGAACGAACGAATGAATGAATGAAGAGCCTTTCCACCAACTGCTCATTACAGGTTCCCCTATCCTTGCAGGTCACGCCCACCCTCCGGGGAGGAATTTGCTCCCTCCCCAGCCTTGTGCTGGTCATTAACTCAGTGCCTGGACCTGCCTGGTTAATGAATAATTAAGCTGGACAGGATCTGACCTCAGGCTGACCTTGAGCCTCCCCACAGGTCATCCCCGCCCTCCCCCCACCCCCCACCCCCCAGTCTGGATATGTGACCGATTCTGAGTGACCCTTCCCTTCCTCCCTGCTGCTGTGTTGGGCATCGGCATCACGGGGAAGTACCAGGCGCAGAGAAGTCGTGGCCCTGCCCCCGGGGCCCTCCACCCTGCTCGTGAGGCCACCCCCTCCCCGGGGACTCCCTTACCTCCACACTCTGTGCCAAAGCCCAGAAGGGGCAGAACTGAGCACATGGCACACGGGCCTCCAGCTGGGCTCCGTCCCTGATGCACTGAGCCCTCTGGGGCCCAGCCGTCCCCCACCCCCCCTCCACCGGGCCTCGGATTCCCGGCCAGTCAAGCAAGGAGGATGGTTTCGGCAGGACTACAGAGTGGCAGTCCTCTACATGACGTCTGCGTTCCATGACGCCGTGGACACGCGTCGGTGTCATGACAGATCCCGATGAGACCTCGGGGACCACTGGGTTGTGTCCAGTGATGGCGTGAAATCACGCAGCAAGTTGGGGCAGGGCTGGGAGGTGGCTGCTAGTCTCCTGAGCTGCGGTCCCGGCCTCCCTCCTTATTGAGCCTTGTCCACGATTCCATTCTGTTCATCCATTCACTCATTCACGTATTCGTTCATTCAGCAGATATGTTGGGCTGGGCTCAGCACGAGGGGCCAAGGTCTCGCCCTCGGGGACGCCCCACCTAGGGGACACGGTCATCCCAGGCAGGAGGTAATGGGGTCTGGGGAGCCACGACAGGGGCCGGGAGAGAAGCCAACAGATTTAAGAATTATTAGGAAGTAGGGGCGCCTGGGTGGCTCAGTGGGTTAAGCGGCCGACTTCAGCCAGGTCACGATCTCGCGGTCCGTGAGTTCGAGCCCCGCGTCGGGCTCTGTGCTGACGGCTCAGAGCCCGGAGCCTGTTTCGGATTCTGTGTCTCTGTCTCTCTGACCCTCCCCCGTTCATGCTCTGTCTCTCCCTGTCTCAAAAATAAATAAAACGTTAAAAAAAAATTAAAAAAATTAAAAAAAAAAATGAAGAAGGAACCATGAGAGAACAATAGTCTGGTGCCGTCACAGGGGTGGGAATAGTGCCCGTTCCCAACAGCCAGACTGGTAAACTCAACATTCACGGGGCAGGGGGTAGAGCACCCAGGAGGGTGTTGCTTCAGAGATGGGGAAGAATTAGTCTCAGACCGAGCATTGCTAAAACCCACCGAACAAATCATCAAGCAAGACCCAAACGGATCAATTGGTTCCCAAGCAATTTACTGCTTTCCAGAACAACACTCAAGAAGATTGATAAGAATACAAAAATATCCAACATTCACAATGTCTGGTATCCAACAGAAAATTACCAGACATTTGGGCGCCTGAATGGCTCAGTCGGTTAAGCAGCCTACTTCGGCTCAGGTCATCATCTCACGGTCCGTGAGTTCAATCCCCACGTCGGGCTCTGTGCTGATAGCTCAGAGCCTGGAGCCTGCTTCCAATTCTGTGTCTCCCTCTCTCTCTGCCCCTCCTCTGCTCGCGCTCTGTCTCTCCCTCTCAAAAATAAATAAACGTTAAAAAAATAAGAAAGAAAGAAAGAAAGTTACCAGACATCTTCTTTGACAGAACACCAAATGGAGAACGATGCTGGTGCCACGGAAGGGCCTGGAGAGCCCAGGCCTGTGGCTTCCACAGAGGCTTCAGCAGCAACATGTGGGGCCGGAGTCATGGCCATGGTCAGGGCTGGGCCAGGACCACGGAACTCACAGAGGAAACACCAAGGACAAGGAGTGGATCTCCATCAACAAGCTGAGCCAACTGGTCGACATCATGAAGATCAAGGCCCTGAAAGAGATCTCTCTCTCCTCCCTGCCCATCAAGGAATCTGAGATCATTGACTTCTTCCTGGAGGCATCCCAGGAAGTGATGAGGTTTGAAGTTTTGAAAATTATGCCAGTGCAAAAGCAGACCCAGGCTGGCCAGAGGGCCAGGTGCAAGGCATTTGTTGCCATTGGAGAGTACAAAGGACACGTAGGTCTGGGTGTTCAGTTCTCTAAGGAGGTAGCCACTGCCTTCCATGAGGCCATCGTCCTGGACAACTTTCCACCATCTCATGTGGCGAAGCTACTGGGGGAACAAGCTCGGCGAGGCCCACACTGTCCCATGCAAAGGGACCAGACCCTGTAACTCTGTGCTGAACGCCTTATCCCCTACACCAGGGGCAGGGGCATTATCTCGGCCCCTGTGCCCAAGACGATACTGATGATGGCAGGCATTGACGACTGCTACCTCTCCACCAGGGGCTACACTGCCACCCTGGGCCACTTCACCAAGGCCACTTTTGATGCTATTCCCAAGACCTACAGCTACTGTGCCCCTGACCTCTGGAAAGAGACGGTATTCACCAAGTCTCCCTACCAGGAATTCACCGACCAGCTTGCGAAGACCCACACCAGAGTCTCTGTGCAGAAGACCCAGGCTCCAGCTGTGGCCACCACATGGTTTTACACAAGAAAAATAAAGTGAGTTAAAGCCCATTAAGAAAGAAAGAAAGAAAGAAAGAAAGAAAGAAAGAAAGAAAGGGAGAGAAAAT
Source organism: Panthera uncia (assembly GCF_023721935.1). NCBI lineage: Eukaryota > Metazoa > Chordata > Mammalia > Carnivora > Felidae > Panthera > Panthera uncia. Next base: position 85,467,613 of record NC_064807.1, read on the forward strand.
TACCAGACATACAAAGAAGCACGAAACAATGATCTGTAAAGAAAAGAATAATTAAGCAATTGAAACTGACCCAGCACTGACACAGATGTTAGAGTGAGCAGAGAAGGATTCTAAAACAGTCTTTATAACTGTATTTTATATTTTCAAAATGTGAAGTAGAGACATTAAGATATCAAAAAAGATCCCAATTGAACTTAGAAGAGTTGAAACATACAATGTCTGAGATGAAAGGTATACTGAATGGGATTAATGGCAGATTAGACAAAACAGAAGAAAAGATTAGTGAGTTGAGGCGCCTGGGTGGCTCAGTCGGTTGAACTTCCGACTTCAGCTCAGGTCATGATCTCTAGGTTCATGAGTTCAAGTCCCGCATCAGGCTGACTGCTGTCAGTGCAGAGCCCCGTTCAGATCCTCTGTCCCCCTCTCTTTCTGCCCCTCCCCTGCTTCTTCTTCTTCTCTCTCTGTCTCTCTCAAAACTAAATAAACATGTTTAAAAAAAAAAAAAAGATTAGGGAGATTGAAAGCATAGCAGGAAAAAACTATCCAAAATGAAACAGAAAAAAAAAATTTTTTTTTCAATTTTAAAAAGAGAGAGAGGGGGTACCTGGGTGGCTCCGTGGATTGAGCGTCTGACTTCGGCTCAGGTCATGATCTCACGGTCCGTGAGTTCAAGCCCACATCAAGCTCATTGCCGTCAGAGCAAAGCCTGCTTTGGATCTTTCCTCCCCCTTTCTCTCTGCCTCTCCCCCACTCATGCTCTCTCAAAAATAAATAAACCTCGAAAAATTAAAAAGAGAGCGAGAGAAAGCGGAAGCCGGGGAGAGGGGCAGAGGGAGAGGGAGAGAGAGAGAGAGAGAGAGAGAGAGAGAGAGAGAGAGAGAATCTTAAGCAGACTCCGCACTCAATGCAGAGCCCAACGCAGGGCTCCAGCCCACGACCCTGGGATCAAGACCGGAGTCGAAATCAAAAGCTGGACACTCAACCGACTGAGCCACCCAGGTGCCGCACACACACACAAATTTTCTAGTGGAAAGAGCATCAGTGAGCTGTAGGACATTTCCAAACAGCCTGATGTATTGGTATTTGGAGTCCAAGAGGAAGGGGGAAAAAGAACAGAAAAAAAAAAAAAACACTGGAGGAAATGGTGACTGCTGTGTTTCCAGACTGAAAAAAATGTATGTCCAAGAAGCTCAGTGAACCCCAAGTGCAGACACTTGGTGACTGATTGGATGTGGAGGGTAAGGAAGGAGAACCAGGCAAGGGTGAGGTCCCAGCTTCCTGCCCAGGAGCCGAGGGCTGGGGTACCACCCGCTGAGCGGGAGACACGTGGGGTGGGATGGACCCGAGGGGGGCCGTGGGGACACGGTGACGGCAGACATGACGGGTCTGCCGTTGAGAAGGCAATGACCTGGAGGTGGGAGTCCAGGAGCCCGTGGTCGGAGTGGGCACTTCCAGGGAGGGCACCCGCCCTGGCCCACCCTCAGTTCATCAAAAGGCAAAGCCAGAAGAGCCAGCAGGGGAGATGGGACACGCAGAGAGTGCACAGGAAATCCAAAGGGCGTGGCGTCGGGGGTGGGGGGGTGGGAGAAGCCGTCTTGAGGAGAGCAAGACGTGGCAATGACGTCACTAAGAGGTGAAGCCTGGTGAGGCTGGCTCGGGTTCCTCTGGGCCCTGGGCTGGCCCTAGGGCAGGACTGGCCCACAATATTGTACAGAAAGTGACAGACGTGAGGGGTCCCGGGCAGGAGCAGGACCTATAGGACAGGGCTCTCTGGAAGGCACGGGGTGGGGGGCTGGCCAGCGCAAGCTACTTCTCAGGAGCGAGAGGGCTCTCTGGGCAGCAGGTGGGGTGGAGGCGGGGGTGACTGCGTTTCCAGCTTCAGAGGCACAGCCCCGCAAGCCGTGACCACAGGTGGAGAGGACCGCAGTGCAGGGCAACCGGTGGACCCCCGCGATGACAGCGTGGACGAAAGGAAAGGCCGGCGTGTGGGCCCGCGGGTCCTCGTGGTGCCCCGGAGGGTTCCTCTGAGCGGGGAGAGGAGGCCCCCAAAGACTTCCAGAGACGAGTAGCCCTACCTGGGGTGAGTAGTGACCCCAGGGACGGGGGTGCAGGAGCCACAAGGGTGGGGGGGGGTGTGAGTAAGTTGCGGGGACTGGGGGAGCGGTGCACAAGGAGGCAGGCGGTGGTGGGCGGAGGGGCATCCCGGACTTAGGTGAGGGATCACAGTGAGAGAGAGGGAGGGAGAGCGAGGGCGCGCGCGGGCTGGTTTCCTGCACGCGGGCTCCGTTTCTGCCACCTGAGGAAGGTGATTTGCGCGTCTCGCCTTCGTAGGCAGCTCTGGTTGCCTAGGAGGGGACCCCCGGCCCAGCCCCAGCCTGGGCCTTGAAGCCGGGGCCGCAGGATGTCGAGAAAGCCAAGAAGAGCCAGACCCCACGGCCTGGCCCTGGCCGCCGGAGCCCCCCACGGCTTGAGCGGAGGCTGGGGTTCAGGTGCAGGGCGGCAGAGGCTGGCCTCCGGAAGATCAGAAGCTCCTGAGAGCCTCCCCTGGCAGGGGACCCTGTAGGGGTGAGCCCTCCGCTTGCTCATCAAGGCCACCTGCTGTCTCCTGCCCCCCCCCATCAGCCCTGGAGGCCATTTCCTGGACCCCAGCTGGGCGCAGGGGGGCAGCTGGGCGGTCCTGGCCGCCTTCTGCCTCCCTCTTCGGCATCCCCTAGCAGGCAAGCCGCAGCCAAGCGCTGTCCTGTTCTCTCTGTTCCCCAGGGCTCTGCCGCCATATCCAAAGCACCCACCTCCCCATGGCAGTGTGCTGTGCTCCCTAGCGAGGGTGGGATTGCACACCCCCGCGCGTAGGCCTGGAACGTGCGCGGGGACCAACACAGACACAGGCACAAACAGAAGCGGCCTCAGAAACGTGCGCGCGCGCTGGGGAGCGTCCCCTGCGCCGACGTTCACACGCAAGCACGGAGCTGGGGGTGGGGGGGGTGGGGGGGGGGGGGGGGGGGTGGGAATGAAACCACAAAGGTGGGTGTGCAAAACATGGGTACGTGCATCCCCGTGTGCGCCAGGGTGGACGCACCGTGCACCCACAACGCCAATGCACCTCAAATGTACAGGCACACACGCATTCCGTACACATTCACGCAACTCCACGCGCCCCGTGTGCTTCCAAGCGTTCCCAGAGAGGTGCGCCCACGCGCGCAGGTGGGCACCGAAACCCAGGTGCAAACAGATACACACAGGCACATACAAGATGCACATACAAACATGTGCAAAGGCGCACATCTACGTAAGCGCATGCGGGCATATGGGCAGGTGCCTGGTTATTCACGCAGACACGGAGTGACTCACGCTCATACGTAGCAATAATACACACGCGCCCACGTACGCCGTGCATAGACTCGTACACAAAGATGTACTTGCGAGGATGTATGTGTCTCCATAAATTCCTGCACGCTTACGAACGGAAGCGCTCGCGCACATTCCTAGAGACATACACAGATATCTGCACGCTCCGCGGAAAGCTTCACGAGCTGGTGAGAGGGCAGAGCGCCCCTCTGGTTCACAGCTACATCCCTGATGCCCAGCACAGGGCCTGGTACACAGGGATTTGCTAAGCGGAACATCGGGGAACAGCCTTGGCAAAGGCTCAGAGGCAGGAGATTCCTGAGGACTGGCCAGGAGTCTCATGGGACTGGGTGGGGATAGGATGGGACTGGGTGGCCAAGGCTTCCAGTGGTCGACTGGGGAGGGGGTGTTCAGGGCCAGGTCCCTCCTGGGCTTCACCTCCCTCCCCGCACCCCGCCTCCCCTCCATCCCCACTCACACTCCCCCCACGCCCCCTCACATTGTACTGACAGCAGGTGCAGTCAGATACTGGCGGGGGGGGGGGGGGGGCAAAACATAGGGGAGGAGGGAGAGGGGTCACAGGAAACACATGGCCTTGAGGCCAGGTAGGCAGGTCCTGGACCCACAGGCAGGTCACAGGGTGAGGACTTGATTCTCCTGGGAGCCCCCAGAAGCACATTCTAGGTGATCCGCTATATGGATCTTTACAAAGTGAATCCACTTGTATAACCAGCATCTATCTAAATAAATACATACATACATACATACAACATATCCCACTCTCTAGAAGGCAGGGAGGGTCTTTTTTTTTTTTTAATGTTTATTTTTGAGAGACAGAGGGACAGAGCATGAGCAGGGGAGGGGCAGAGAGACAGAGAGGGGGGAGGCACGGAATCCGAAGCAGGCTCCAGGCTCTGAGTCGTCAGTACAGAGCCCAACGCGGGGCTTGAACTCAGGGGGCTCGAACGCACGCGCGGACTGTGAGCTTTGTCTTCGCTTGTAGCCAGCAAGGGGACACTCAGCTCAGGACCCCTTTGCCCCGGGCCACCACACCCTCATCTTCTCCCGTTAGCCAGGGTCCCAGCAGCCCCCATGGGTGAGAGGCAGGGACAGTTCGTCAGCCCCCACCCTGTGGTCCTGCCTCTCCTCTGCATCAGGCCCAGGCTCCTGTGGCCAGCCGAGGGGTCACCATCTCCCCTATTGGGGGAGAGACCTTGTTCCAGATCTTGAGCAGCACCTCTGGAGCCCCCATTTTGGAAGCCAGGAAAGCTGGGGGGAAAGAGCACAGAGCCCTTGAGTGTCTATGCTGGCCCACCCCTTTGAGCCTCTTGTTGACACGGCCCAAGGCCCCATGGCTTTAAGGAAAGACTCGAACTCAGGGCCGACCCACTCCAAACCCCATAGCCCCTTCAGCAGCGGAGATCACGACCATTATTTTACAGATGAGGAAACGGAGGCTCAGAGAGACCAAGAACAGAACCAAGACTCCCATGCAGGAGTTTTGAACGCCAGGCTTCCGGTTGTGGGGCTGAACTTGACCCCGGCATTCCCCTGCTCAAAGCCCTCCCCATTCACTCGGGACAAACCTCCTTCACAGGTCCCGAGCCCTCCATGGCCTGACCCTGCCAACCTCACCCACCTCTCCTGCCCACTAGCACACTGGTCCTTCCCAGATCGATGACCCCAGTGCCTTTTGGACTCCAGGAATCGATATGCAGCTGCCATGGGGCTCGGTACTCGTCTTGCCCCAGGAGAGGATGGACAGGCGCTGTCTCCTTTCAGCTGCGCCCACTGTGCACAGCACGCTTCCTGGCACACAGTAGGTGCTCAGTGGAGGGATGAATGAGCCTGTGGCAGGCTGGCAGGCAGGGGAAGGTCAGCAGAGGGAAGGCTGGTAAGCACAAACAGGGGCCTGATGCAGAGGGATTTGCTAGGTGGAACATCGGGGAACAGCCTCTGCAAAGGCTCAGAGGCAGGAGACTTCTGAGGACTGGCCAGGAGTCTCCTGTGACTGGATGAGGATAGGATGGGACTAAGTGGCCAAGGCGGGAGTGGCTCCCACCCTCTGCACCCTCTGTGTAGGAGGTCTGGGCTTGGGACAAGGACTTGCCCAAGATCACGAGCTGGTGAGTGGACAGGCAGGATTAAAACTCAGATCCTCCCCAGCCCCCAGCCCAGTTTGGGGTTGGGAGACCCTTCCCTCCTCACCCCCCTTCCCCTCTCTCTCTCCTCTCTCCCTCCTTCCTAGAGGATGCAGGGCCAAACTGCCCTAAGACAGGGGGTTGGAGGTCCCTGACCTGCGGCTCCTTCCTCCCTGACCACACCCCTAGCCCAGGCTCTGGGATATGTCAGCACCCTGCTGAGAAGAGCCCACCCCCCTGGGGTCTCCCCTCTGAGAGCTGTGGCTTTGTAGAGTCCTGGGGCCACTAGCTCGCTGTGTGGCCTCCTGGGGCCACTAGCTCACTGTGTGGCCGTAGATGAGGCGTTCTCCCCTCTTTGAGTTCCACTTTCTCATCTACAAAATGGGGATAAGACACATCTCCTAGAGGCGCTGGAGAGAATCTGTGGTATAAACTCAAAATAACCCCCCAACACGCTCCCGGGCAGCCACAAACGCAGGCGCTTCTCACGAACCCTCTCATTGTAGCCTCTCGGTAAGCAAGACGTGGGAACGACCCTGGTTTATAGAGGAGGAAACTGAGGCTCAGAGAGGTCACGCCACCTCCCCAGGCAGCAGGGCCCCCGAAGCCCGAGCTTCCAGGGGCGGGAGTGGCTCCCACCCTCTGCACCTGCCGCCCTCCCTCCGCGGGAGCCACCCTGCCCCGCCCCGCCCTCCCCTCCCCCCCCGTCGCCCCCAGCGTCGGTCCTTCCTCGGGGCCAGCTCGAGGGCTCCCCCGAAGCAGGGCCCGCGGGCGGGGCGGCCGAGTGAGCGGGGACGCGGGCAGCGGGAGGGGGCGCCTGCCCCGCGCCGGCCGACGTGGGTCGATACTGCGGCGGGATGAATGGGAGAGGCGAGCCGGGCGGCGGGGAGGGAGGGGGGAGGGGGAGGGGGCAGAGGAGGAGCGGGAGGGACGCCCCCCACCCCCGCCCGGCGGGCCCGGCCCGGGTGTGCCGCCGTCGGCGCCGAGCGCTGCCCCGCGGCCCCGCCGAGGGATCGATAACTAATTTCACCGCAGCGGCCGCCCCAGTTTTTTCCCGATAATTGTGCGCCGGCAGCTGCGAGCGAGGCCCCGGGCCCGGCGCGCGGCCCCCGCCCGCGCCCGATCAATTGACATCGCCACCGGGCGGCAGGAAAACTCATTTTTCTCTCCCTCCCCGGCTCCCGGTGGGCGCGGGCTAAGCCCCGCCTCGGGCCGGGGGCTGGGAGGGGAGGGGAGGAGAGGGGCGGGGCGGGGGGCACGAGGGGAGGGCCCGGGGCGTGGAGTGGCGGGGGGGGGGGGGACGCAGGCGGGAAGGAGGCTCCCGGGGAATCCGAGGAAGCTGGAGGAGAGGGCGTGGGGGTGCCTCAGTTTCTCCACTCTACGCCTAGGGGCGTGGCCGAAGGCCTCGACGCAGGGCCGGCCCCGCCCCCTTCGCTGTTTCCAGAGCCGGAGGGCGAAGCCACCCCTGGCAGCTGCGTGGAAGGGCTGAGCGCCCCGGGCGCCGGGGCCCGGACTCTGGGCTTCGAACCCGGCCTCCAGCGCTTACAGCTGTGACCTTGGGCTCGGTCTTCCCTCTGGGCGCTGCCTCTCTGAGCCTCAGTTTCCCCGTCTTCCCAAAGGGGCCCGACAGAGTCCGGGGCACGCAGAGCTGTTGATCAGAGGCAGTGGGGCGGTGCACATCAATGGTGGCTCTCAGCCAGCGAGTGGGGAGGAAATCAGCGGTTACTAAGCACCTACTGTGCGCCAGGCCCGTTGGAGGCGTTGGGGACAGACGAAAATCCCTGCCCTCGTGTTCTCGCGAGGAGATGCACGATAGATATAATGTATAAGCGACGCAAACAGTGAGAAGATAGGAAACGAGCAGGGCGAGTGGGATAGGGGATGGGAGAGAGGGAGAGGCCCCTTGGCAAAGCTCTGCGCTGCCGGCTCTCAACCTGCTGGCTGCTCAAGGTCGCAGGAAACCTGCAGACTTGGCATTCTCTCGAGGAGGGTGGTCAGGAGGAGGGAGAGAAAGAGGAGGGAGGAGGCACGACGTGGATCGGGGGAGTCAAAGAGGGGGGCAAGGCAGAGGCCAGAGTGGCGGCAGGAGGGGGTCCAGAGAGAAAGGGGGTGCGGGCAGAGGGAGAAGGGAGGGCAAGAGTTCTGATGGCCAAGGATCCTGGAGGGTCAGGGGCAGAGGGCCTCGGGTAGCTGACTTGCCCTAGCCGGGTCACTGAGGCGCAGAGAGGGGCAGGAGTCTGTCCCATGCCACAGTATATAGGAGGGGGACAGCAGTGGGCCCCTGGCTACTGTCTCCAGACCCTGGAGAAGGGTGAGAGGCGCAGGGGAAGGAGAGAAGAGAGAATTACGGAGGGGAGGGAGTGGTGTGGGGGGCGGCCCATAGGCTGGGTCAGGAGGCGCTGGGGAGCCTTAACTGTGCCTCTCAGAGGCCAGCCAGAGCTTCCCTGGGGCTCAGTACAACTTCTACACCTTCCGGAGGATTCGGAATGACTGGTTGGGACTCAGGGAATCCCATCTGCTGACCAGACCCTTCCCTGCCCCCATCTGGGCAAACTAGTTACCAAACTCTGACAGAGAAGTCCTAAGGCTTCTCTGCAGGGGTAGGGGAGCCTGGCAGGAGTGGGGGGGGGGGGGGGGGCAGGCTGCTGGGAGTGGAGGGGGTGTGCAATCCAGGGCTGAGCAAACCTCAGGACTCTCCCCCCTGCCTCGGATTTCTCATCTTGTGAAAGGTGAGGTGTTGTTGGGGCTCTGAGGTTCTGTCAGTTTCTCTTCCCTCCAAATTCCTGGCACACGGAGCCCGCGAGGGGTTGAGAGAGAGCAGTGACTCCGCAGAATTGAAAGGCAGATTGCTAGCAAGCAAATGAGGCTAGCCCAGGAAGCCGGAAGTGGGAAGTGGGGCCGGGGCTGGCTGGCCGGGACTTAGAACAAGACCGGGCGAAGCCCCGCCCACCCTTTTGTCCGACCGTCCATCCATCCACCTACCCAGACCTCCGATCAATCAGTCGTTTGGCACATTTAGGAAGCACCTACTGTGTGCGAGGCACTATGGAGGGGAGTGAGCTGGCCCATCCTCTCCCTCTCCCCACGACCCCCACATTTTCTCTGGGGAGTGTGGTCGTGGGAACACTGGATTGGGAGTCAAGGCCAGACTTAGGTCCGCCTGGTGGCCTAGGCAGGCTCCTTGGCCTCTTGGCACCTTGGCGTTCTGCTGCCCGGTACACAGGAGCCACGGCCAGCCAATGATGCTGCGTCCCCAGTAGCTGGCACCCGCCGTCCGGGATCAAGCTGTGGAAATAGGATTGCCTCCCTCCGTCCCTTCCAATGTCCCCCCTCCTCCTCTATTGGATTTGCCCTTCCCCTCCCGGCCACCTTAGGTTTGTCGGGTAAGAGGTCCCGGTTACCTGCGCTGGGGGAGGGGGAGGGGGGGGGAGCCAGGAGACCGGGCTGTGGACAGTTGGGGAGGACTGCAACCCGCACTCTCGGGGTGTCACTGAACTCAGAGCTTTGACTGCCCTCTGACCACTTTGGGGTCCCCGCGCCAGAGATCAGCGGGCAAAGACAGGAGTAACTGTTCAGGCGTGGGTCGTCCACCCCAGAGGCAGCAACTGTCTGCAGAAAGTCTCTGCAGGGCCCGCAGGTAGCCGGTGACGCGAAGGGGGCTCTAATGGCCTGGACCCCGTGGAGGACAGGGACCGAGCCGAGTGCTGCAAGGGGTGGACTGTATGAGCCGCTCTCGTGCAGGACTTCAAGCCTCTTAAGCCAGCTTCAGGGGCCAGCTCCAGGCAGCCACAGCCCCCACCAAGCTTCGGCCTGTGTCTTTCTTGTGTCTCACTTCCTGTCCTAAGGCTTCTCCGATGCCCGGGGTGGGACACGCCTCCCTGCCCAGGGAACCCGCTCAGCAGCCATAGAGGCCCAGCCACAACACCCCACAGGCCAACCCTTGATCCAGGGCAGACATAGCCTCGGGATAAACGCCTCCCCCGTTCTTCCTCTGGCAGGCGGTCCTGAGATGCACGTCATGAGGAATCTCCGACAAGCCCGAGGGACTGGCCACCCAGACTTCCCTAATGGTGAGCTCAATACCGTGTGTTTGTATCTGCTCTTTTCTGTGTCACTCTCCCCCCTCTCCACCCCTCACTCTTGCCCCTGGGCACACGCTTCCAAGCCAACCCCCTGGCCCTTCTTTTCACCTGCTTTCAGGGACCCGAAACAGGCGTTATCGACTGGCTTGTGTACCCCCCCCCCCCACCGCCAGATTCATAGGGTGAAGTCTTTTCTTTTTTCTTAAGTTTTTTTTTTAATGAATTGTGTAAACGCCCCCCGCCCGATTCATAAGGTGAAGTCTTTTTTCTTAAGTTTGTTTTTAATGAATTGTGTAAATGCCCCCCCCCCGATTCATAAGACAAAGTCTTTTTTCTTAAGTTTTTTTAAATGTCTATTTATTGGGGGGGGGGGAGGGGCAGAAAGAGAGGGGGACAGAGGATCCGAAGCAGGCTCCCGTGCTGACAGCCGAGAGCCCGACGCGGGGCTCAAACTCACAAACCGCGAGATCATGGCCTGAGCTGAAGGCTTGACAGAGGGAGCCACCCAGGCACCCCTCGTCTGGTGGAGTCTTAGCCCCCAGTACCTCAGAATGTGACTGGACTAGGACATAGAGTCTTTAAAGACGAAATTAAGGTAAAATGAGGTCATTAGGGTGGGCCCCAATCTAACATGGCTGGCGTCCTTTAAGAAGAGGAAATTAGGACATAGACATGCACAGAGGAAGGACCGTGCGAAGACACGGGGAGGCGATGGCTGTGTGCAAGCCAGGGAGGTTCGCTTCAGGAGAAACCAAACCTACCCAGACCTTGATCGTGCCCTTCCAGCCTCCAGAACTGTGAGAAAACACATTTCTGTTGCTTAAGCCCCCCCAGTCCGTGGTGCTGTGTCACAGGCGCCCTGGCGAACTAATACACAGGTCCGTTCTGTGTGCCTCCCGGTTTTTACAACCAGAGAAACTGAGGCTTCAAATGGCAAAGGACCCTCCCCCGGCCCCCCCTGCCCCGGGTGGTACAGCTGGTAAGCGGCCGGGCCCAAATTCAAACAGGGGTCCTTGGGCGGTGGAGGGCAAGCCCTTGACACTAGAGGCGTTAGGGAACCAAGGGAGACCCTCTGGTCCAGAAATCCAGAGGCCCCTCTTCCCCTGCCCGCCACCAGCCGTCCACACACTTTGATTGCCCTGCCTTTGGAGGACCCTCCGGCTCCCCTCCTCCGGGCCTCTGTTTTCACGGCTGCTGCTGCAGTGCTGAGCTCTTCCAGCTCATTCCCTCCCTCCCCTCCTCTGAAGGCTCTCCCTCACCAGCGAACTTGCTCACAGCGCACACGCGTGTGCACGCACACGCGCACGCACTCGGTGCTCACCTCTTTTTGGCAGCCACTCTGAGGCTCTCTCTACCACCCTCCCTAAGGCCTGCTGCAGACTAGCTGCAGAGTGGCTTTGGGGATGCCCCCCCCCACCTCCGAAGACCACACCGTGTCCCTCCCTGTGCCCCCAGTGCCCAAGTGAGCCCCCTCCTGCCCCAGCGGCACCGTGTGCCGAGCACCACGCCGGGAATCGTGCTCAGATCGCTTCACTGGCTCCCGCCCGCCCTGTGGCAGAGACTGGTATTGTCTCCATTTCATACAGGAGCAACTGGGGCCCGGAGAAGGACAGGGCTCTGCCTAAGGACTCACAGCAGTGAGCGGTAGGGCTGGGATTCATCCTGGCCAAACTCAAGAGGATGGAATTTATTCCAAGATGTCATGGCTAACACGGAACTCTCCCTGAGAGCAGACTGCAATTTGGGGCAGAGGGCAAGGACTGAGCAGGACAGCCAGAGGTCGCTCCGTCCCCCACCACTTGGCCCTTGAGAGTTCCATCCTCCGAAGGACAAGTATGAACCTCCATCCAGTCGGCGCTCATTCCTGTGTGGCCACCTGACCCTCAGGCAAAAGGGTGTTGTGTAGAGACCAGCAAAGATCCCACTCTGAGGGGGGTGGGGTGGGGGGGTGGCGGGGAGGGACGTAGGCAAAGACCAACCTTTTGCCAGCACCTCCGACGTGCCGAGCCTCTGGTCATTTTATAGCAATGGAAGGGGGGAACCAAGCCTGGGCTCTGACCCCCAGAGCGCTTGGTCTAGTGGAGAAAACACACCCAATTATGCCACCAGCAGCTGTAACTTTCAGACTCAGCAGATGCTGGGACGGATGAAGGCGGTCAGTAATGGGAGTGGCAGATCTGGAGAACGAGGAGCAGTTAGCCAGGTGAAGGGGGAAGGGACAGCCTGTGCAAAGGGCCTGTACAGGGAGGGACAGAGGGAGGAGACGGGACAGACAAAAGGAGCAGGCCTGTGCACTGGAGCTGGTGGAAGCTTCTGGAAGAGGCTGGAAGGGCTCCCAAGGGCTGGGCTGGGCTGTGCAGGGCCCTGTGAGCCACATTAAAGGTTCTCGTCTATTCAGCAGAGATTTGTGTATTGGAGATCCCTGCAACCAGCTCTCCGGGATGGAGAATAGGGTCAAAGCACAGAAGCAGGTAGAAAAGCGGGGTGTTGGCTTGGGTCCAGGTGAGAGGGCCTGGGGAAGTGACAGCTGGCACAAAAAAAACGCCTAAAAGGTAAGAACCACCCAAGACTCTGCACAGGAGCGGGGCAATAACATCCAGTCTTGATTTCAAAGCGGGAAGGGGCCTCCGAGATTCCCAGCGTGTGGACACAGGGGTTTTACAGGCGCAAGGAAGCAGAGGCCCAGAGAGAGGAACCGTCTTGCCCCCACGTGACTCTGCCGGTTCATTCATTCAGCTGAGTTTACTGAGTACCTACTAGGCGCCAGGCGCCGAGCTAGGGTCTGGGGATAATACAGAGACAAGCCAGACAGATCTGTCCTGCTGTGCTGGGCGGGGGGGCGGGGGGGGGGAGCTGGTGGGGGTGGAAGGGGGAGCCCAGCTGGACCTCCAGGGTCCTGAAGGCTGGGAGGGAGGGAGAGGGGGAGGGAGAGACAGAAACGCTAATGCTAATGATGAAATTACACTTACCGAGAATTTTCCATCGCCAGGCATTGTGTCCAGGCTTCTGCAAACGTGATCTCCTTCATTGCTTCATGGCTGCGAGCGAGCCCTGTTGGGCCATTGTACAGATGACAGGATTAAGGGTCAGAGAGGTGGCCAGGCCAGGCCCCTCCCCCCCCACCTTCCCACAGAGCCTGGTTTTCCTGCCTCAGGGCCTGACCAGGTCCTCCCCAGGTTCCAGACCTGAGGTTTGGGTGTGGGGGGTGGGTGGGAATGGTAGTACCCAGAGCGGGGGTGGGGGTGGGGGGTCCAGAAGCACCATCCCCTGGACACACCGAAGGTTCCAGCCCCTTCCCCCCATTCAGCGGAGGGGCCCAGGCTGTCTGGGGGTCACGGGGAGGTCAGGGAGGAAGGAAGGAGAATGTGTCCCCCCGGGGGGGGGGGGGCCGTGTTCTGCTCTCTCTCCAACAACAAAGGAGCCTCAGTGAATCTGCCTGTGGGGAGGTGGGGGGAGGGGACAAAGGTGGGGAGCCACGCGCTGTGGCCCCTCCCTGCTCCAGCCCCCTCCAAGGCACAGTCTGGGCCAAATCACTGTCCTCCTCTCCACCCCCCATCACTAACTGCAGGAACAGGGGTGCCGGGGCCGGGGTGGGGGGGTGCTCAGACAGTTAAGTGTCCGACTCTTGGTTTCGGCTCAGGTCATGATCTCACGGTTTGTGGGTTTGAGTCACATGCATGTGACTGCAGCCTCCTTGTTCATGCATCCAGATGTGTGAATTCATTAATTCATTCATTAATTCATTCATTCATTCAGTAGTGTTCTGAGCACCTGCTCTGGGCCGGATCCTGTGCTGGGTGCTGGTGACAGGGGAGGACACAGCATTCTGGGTTCCTGCCATTGGGGGCGCATGGCCTCAAAGAAGGACGCTCAGGAGCCATTATTGAACAAGGTAGTGCTGAGATCAGGGGAGCACACAGGAGGGAGGGACCACGTAGTGAGACCGGAGGGACGATCACCCCAGTAAGGGTGGCATTCAGGGAAGGCTACTTGGAGGAGGCGATAGCTTTCCAAGACCCAAAGACTGGACAGGGGCCTCAGGAGCCAGACGGGGCTGGGGTCTCGTAGGCCATGGTGAAGATTTGAACTTCTCCCTTGGGCAGGGAGGGGCTGTGAGCAGGGGCGCGACAGGTCAAAGGTGAACTTCGGAATGTTCTTCCACGCAGTATATACACCTGCGTACGCGTTCCTGTGCAAGCGAACCTGCGCGTGTGCCCCTGTTCACAAGTACCTACACAGGGATACGCCTGCGTGCCCGGCCCCGCGCAGAGCTCTTCACAAACACGGCATCCAGTGTATCTAATCTGTGCATTTTACGGAGGAGGGCACCGAGGCTCGGAGAGATGGAGAGATTTGCCCGGAGAGATGGAGAGATTTGCCCAGAGACGCCCGTGATGGCTCAGACTCCGAGCCTGGGCATCTTGTTTCCGGCTTGTGCTTGTGACCACAGGGCTCCTGGTGAAGACAGACAGGGGGTTAGAAGGCAGCTCTCCTTTTGAAGGAGGTGCTAATGTGTCCCTCCGCTCACCTTGTAGGTTCGGCCCAGAGGCCCAGCCGGTCAAACAGGCTGTACTTGTTCCCTGGGGAAACTACAGATGGAAAGGCCCAGAGAAGGACCCTCGTATGACCAGGTGGCTTCATGAAGCTCCCACCCCTGCCCCTTGGCCCTTTAATCGTTTGCAAAGCAGGATCACTCAGATTATTTCTTTTCTTTCTGGAACATCAGAGCTGGCTAAGACCTGGCTAAGCTGGAGGTGAGGTGGTGTAGCCCTTCTGCATCAGTTTTCCGTGGCTGCTGTGACCCATGACCCGCAAATTTAGTGGCATTAACGACACACATTTATCCTCTTACGGGCTGGAGGCCAGAAGACCCAAGGCCAGGGTGTCGGAGGGCTGTGTTCCCTTCGTGGGCTCTAGAGGAGAATCTGTTTCCTTGCTTTCTCTAGCTTCTAGAGGCTGCCCACTGTCTTTGCCTTGCGGCCCCTTCCTCTTTCCCCAAAGCCAACGGCAAAGCATCTTCCGATTTCTCTCTCTCTGACGCTGATCTTCCTGCCTCTTTTTTACCAGGGCCTTTCCTCACTCCTGCGTTTTATACCCGCTGCTGCACCTTGTTCATGCTTAATAAAGAAGCACACTTATTACGACATCACAAACGTGTCTTTAAAAAATCTTGATAGCTGTGTTTCAGGCACAGAAGAAGTCATGACCCACCCCGTGCCCTACGTATGTACACACACACACACACACACACATAGACACACACACACACACTGCTGGGAAAAGGCTCGGGACCTTGGATGTTTGGACAAGCTGAGGCTGGAGCCTGCGGGGAATCTGGAGGGGGCTTGGCAGACGGGAGACCGGTGTCTAAGGAGCTTCAGGAGGTGGCCTCTCTGAGTCGCCTTGGATCAGGCCAGGCTCAGTCCTGGAGGCCACAGCCCGGGCCCCGAGCCAGCCCAAGGGGCAGGGGGAGGAACCCATATCGAGGGGCACCCAGTCCATTAATGGGGCACATGGAGACAACAGCACATTCAGTCAAGTCAAACACCATAGAGACAATCAGCTTTGGAGCCAGAGGGCCTTAGGTTCAAATCCTAGCTCTGCTACTTACGGGCTGGGTGGCCAGGGGCAGCTGACTCGACCAATACTTAAGGATTGTTGTGAGGATTATAGGAATGACTTCAAAGGACAATACTACATACACGTTAGCTGCCATGATGGTGGCAATGGCCATGATTCTCCTATTGTTATAAGCCGGGAGGCCGGGACCGGAGGCAGTCTGCCAGGGATCGCTTCCATAAGAGGTAGTCGGAAGAAAGGGTATTCTAGGCTAGCGGGTCAGGCCCTTTCTACTTCCGGCCACGTTGGGGCCAGCCCCAGCCAGCACGCCTCCTCCTCGGAGCCTCGCTTCCCGTTTCTCCATTCCCACCTCTGGCCAGTCCGTTCCAGGTGGTCTGAAATCCAGGCTGGGCTTTTCTTCTAGCCCAGCTTAATCCCTCCTGCTTCTGTGGGTCCCACCCAGTGAGTCCCCTCACCGGAGGAGTGGGGACAGCCTGGGCTGGGTTCCGTAGGTGCCCAGGTCCTGCGGGGGTCCTGCTCCACCTACCCAGACCCTGCGCGGTCCCCCTGGCCTGTGCCACACCACCCTGCCCTCCCCAAGATCTGCCCTTGCCCAAGCTGGCACACAGTAGGTGCTCAGGAAGCATTTGTTAAAGGTGGGGAGGAGGTTAGTCCAGCCCTCCGGGAAACAGGAGAAAACAGGCTGAGAAGCTTGACAGCGGTGGGGGTCAGCTCTCCTGCCTGCTGCCCGCCATAACGGGAGCCCCCTGTTTTCTGTCCTCTCTCCTCTGCTGAACCCAGCAGACAACACAGTGGGGTGGGCTGGGCTGGGGAAAGCGGGAGTGGTGGTAGTAGGGAGCTGCAGACAGAATGCCCAATGCCCTGGGGAGAGGAAAGCTGAGCTCTGAGGTCTCTAGAAAAGCTGGAGCTGGCGGGGAGGGGAGGCTGAGGCTCACATCTGGCTTTGCCCACCCAGGCAGGCGCTCCTGCGGGTAGGGCATTTATCCCTGCATCACTACCACCCCCTACACCCTGCCTGACCCCCCCCCCCATTCTCCTCCTCCTGGGGAGGCACTGGAGGGCCCCTTTCAGAGCTGCCCTGGGGTCTGTGTGCATGTACATAGCCAGTTATACGGTGGGGTGTGTGTGTGTGTGTGTGTGTGTGTGTGTGTGAAAACCTCAGTTCCTGAGACACTGGAACCTACTTGAGGCTCCTGGCCAAGTTGCTCCTGTGTTTTTTAACTTATGGAAACCGCCCCCCCAAAGGAGGGTACCTGGGCCCTGTCCCCCACTGAGGCGCCTTGGTTGAACAGAGTCCCAGGATGGAATCTAGCCTGGGGTGGGACAGGGGACCGGTGGGGGGGGAGGGGTCTCTTTGCTAGGCCCTACCTAGCACTGCGCTGAGAGAGGCCCAGGAAACCAGCAGACTGAGAAGAGGGTTGAGCGCCCATGATGCCGCAGAGCATCATGGGATCCCGGGGCAGGGAATCAAGAGGCTGGGGCTTTCTGGGGCCGTCTAGTGGTTGATCCCAAGGGCAGCAGCTGGGGGCCCTGTGCAGTCAGGACAAGGCCCCGGCTGGAGGTGGGGAGAAAGGTCACCCAGCTTTGTGATCCAAAGATATGGCGGACGCCTACCTGTGATGTACCCTAGGAGTCTGGAATTCTCTCCGCTGCACCCACCCCCCTCACGCTGGCTTGCCCCAAAGGCTTCTTAGTATCATGACTGGTATGACTGAAGGACTCCTCTCTGTTTTCCCGGCGCCCACCCACCCGGGGCCGGGCAGGGGGCTGCGAGGGTGCCCTCCTGGAGCTCACAGCTAGGGGGCAGCAGGTGGAGGATTAGGAGAGTTTGTGCTGCGACGGTGCAGGGGGCGGCGGTGGGGGGGGGGTTGGGGGAGCGGTTTCCGGGCAGGCCCACGCAAAGAGATGAAGCCCAGACCGAGGGGCCGACCCTAAGGCCGGGTAGTCAAAGATGGGAAGGGCGTTTCTGGCAGGAGGAACAGCAAGGGCCCGAGACGGGGCGATATCGGGGAACCACAGTCGTTCCGTCCGGCCCGCGGGCCGAGGGGAAGCGTGGCAACGGGTGGCGGAGGCGGCGCACCCACCCGCAGGGCTTTGAACGCCGAGGACACCCCGCCCTCTCGCTCCTGGGGCGGGGCTTCCCCCACCCCCACCCCCGCCACCCCCGCCTCCGTGGGCGGGGCCCGGGGAAAGGCTGGAAGACCGCGGCCGCCCTTTCAAGTCGGCCTCCCGGAGGCTCCCGAGCCGGCCGGGCGCGGGGGGGGGCCGCTGCGCCGACTTCAAAGCCCGGCGCCCCCAGCCAGATCCGGTTGCGGAAGGGGCGGGCGAGCCGGGGCGGGAGGCAGGTTTCGGCGGATTCCCCTTTCATCCCGCGGCTGGGCGGGCGCAGACCTCCGGGAGGCCCCGCACGTCCCTGCCGGGCAAGTCCGCGCATGGCCCGCGAGCAGCGCCGCCGGGCCGGGCGGGGCGGCGCGACCTCGGGCCGGTCCCAGCCCTTCTCCGGGCCTCGGGCACCTCTCCCCACCCCCGTGCCCAGGAAGCCTCGGCGCGGGGCCTTCTTGGGAGGGACGTTGGGGGACACCGGGGACGTCTGGACCGACGAGATCGGGCAGGGAGCCGGGGCCCGCGGTGGCGCACCTGCCCCTCACTGCCCCTCAGTCCGCGGGGGGGAAGTCTCCGAACCCCCCCCCCCCGCCCCTGCAGCGTTCCCACCCTACCCGCCCACTGTGCCCAGAAGCTTGAAGGAGTCGACGCTGCCCGTCCTTCCCCCGCGGTTGAGACTGAACACACCCCTTCTTGTGAAATCTACTTTCTGACGTCACAACAGTAAGGACGATAATGGCCACACGCTGTCCCACCGAAGCCTCACAGTGTGGTTAGGGACATCCTTCCTCAGGTGAACAGCTTGAGGCCCAGAGAGGGGACTGGACTTGCCCCAGGTCGCACAACCAAAAAAACCGGAGCCAGACGCACGCTGTGTGGACACGATGCCCTTGGTTCCCGTGGATTCTGCGCTCCGCTGTTCGGGCCTCTGCCCCCGTATTGATCAGGACCCAGGCGAGGGGTAGGGTGAGGCCAGGATGGGAATAATGAGGGTCGATGACTGATTTGGCACGGACAGCCGGCAGCAGCTCAAGAGGAAGGTGTCTCCGTCGCCCCCATTTTACAGATGGGTAAGCTGAGGCACCGGGAGGTCATACGGCCAGCTAAGCAGCCAGGTCGGGTATTGACCTAGGTTTCTGTTGGCTCCAGGGACTTGAGGCTTAGCCGCTGCCGCGGGGGTGAGAAAACCGGAGCGCTTGACCCCCAGAGCACTTAACCGTATGTCAACTTCCAGGCCTGGAACCAGCTGAGTCAGCCCCTGAACCCCAGCTGGGACGTGCTGGTCTATGGCTGCTATTCAGCAGAGGGACAGAGGCACAGAGAAGTGGAGGATGGGCCGCAGTGGCCGGGAAGTGACAGAGGCCGACTTTGCACACGGCCTGTCTGGCTCCTGGGCCCCAGGGCTCCACTTGATAGCTTTGGTGGCAGAGAGGACTGCTGTTGCCATGGCCATCGGCCCACCCCCATGGGCCAAGCAACGCAGTTAAAGAGCCCTTGAAGGGTTTCTCTGCACAGGGCCTTAGCTGCCAAGAGGGGGCAGTTTTAACGGGCCTCCCCAGGATGCCAGGTGCACTCAGGCTGGTGGGACGGGATGGGTGCCCGGGTATGAGGCAAATACCACCCCAACCCACAGATTTAAAATTCCTCCCTGGAAAATCAGATAATCAAGGAAGTCAAATACCGTGAAATGAGTATGATCCCTGCCAGAAACCCAGAGGGAGCATCAGAACATCATCGCGTGGCAAGTACAGGCGGGTGACCCACCGCCTCGTTTTGCAGGCAGGGAAACTGAGGCACAGAACATAGCAGGGAGAGTCGCACAGAGAGGATCCCTTCTCCTTGCCCAGCATTTATGGAGGGCCTCCTGTGTGGCGGACTCTGTCGACCCCCCTTCTGTGGCTACGCCCTTGAGCTCCGGGCCTGCGGGAACGGTCCCCTATGTGGCAGTAATCTTACCATTGTTCGCTTCTGACCCAGGAGGGTTTCCTCGAGGAGGAGACATCTAAGCTGAGACCTGATCTTAAGGAGGAGTCGGTGAAGCTGGTGAGAAGAACATTTCAGGCGGCGGGGGAGACATGTGCAAAGGTCCTGCGGCATGGCTCAGGAGAGTAAAGAAACCAGAAGCCTGCGGCAAGAGTAAGGGGGGCAGTGCATGGCGGAGAAGCCAGGAGGAGACAGAGGGGGCAGGACCCGGGTCTTGGGGGAGCCTGCCTCGGCCAAGTCAGTGCTGTGGGCTCAGTCGATGCAGGAGGCCAAGGGGAGTCCTCCCAGGGAGAGCCCAGGGCTACCCGGACTTGGTTTGGGCTTCTCAGAAGTGTGCTGTGTACCCAGTTGGGCTGTTTGGACCACAGGACGCACAGCTGCTTGTGGGGGTTGGGCAAGACGTATCCTCCTCCGTGGATGGGGAGGGGGGAGAAGGGAAAAGGAGGAAGAGGGGCAGAGAGGAGGGGGAGGGAAGGGGAAGGCCATGCCGGGTAGCAGTCACCGCAAGGAGGCGTCTGCACCACGGGGATCCCCGCTGTCCGGTTCCTTCCCTGACGGTAACATCACCTCTGCCAGTGGGGGTGCCCCTGTGCTGGCTCCAGGCCGAGGGAATCTCCAGGTGGGTCTCATCTGACCCTCACAAAGGACTGGACCCCAGTCACCCTGCTTCGCCAGACGCCAAGCCTGGCCACTTAACCTGGGGCTCTCCATCCCCACGTCTCTCCGGACTTAACCCACAGGTTTACTCAGATGTCCGGCACCGTGTGTGTGTGTGTGTGTGTGTGTGTGTGTGTGTGTGTGCACGCGCGCAGATGTTAGGTTAGGAGTGCAGACTGGGCCAGACTGGTTGGTCTTAGATCCTGGCTTAGCCACTTGCGGGCTGTGTGACCTTGTGTGAGCGACCCAACCTCTCTGTGCCTCAATTGTGAGGAGGTAATGAGTTAATCTGAGAAACCCCATAGCACAGCCCCTGAAACAGAGTAAGTGCTCACTTTTAGCTACTAAAAGGCTGACAAGAAGATTCATTTAGGGACGGGCTCTACACTGAAGGGAGGGGAGTGGCGCCTGGGTGGCTCAGTCCCCTGGGTAAGGGTTCGACTCTTGATTTTGGCTCAGGTCGCGATCTCAAGGTTTGTGAGATCGAGCCCTTGCGACAGCGTGGAGCCTGCTTGGGATTCTCTTCTTCTTCTTCTTTTCTCTCTCTCTCTGCTCCTTCCCCCCGATAAATAAATAAACATTAAATAAATAAGTAAATAAACACACAAACTGAAGGGAGTGGGTCTGTGGGTGGTCCTCGGAAGGTCCTAGAAGCTCCCGGAATTGACTGCAAAGCTTTGGGCGTAGGTACGTTTTTCTGAACTGAGAAAGAAGATCCTCAGCTTTCATCACAAAGTCTCACGAACCCCCAAAAGTTGAGCATCCTGGAGCCAGCGTCGACGGCGTCCCCTGTGCCTGGAGGGTCCACCTTTATAGAACTTTCGAGGGGCTGCGTGTTGCCCGCCCCCAGCTTGGCCCCTGCAGGTGGGTGCTAAGCTGTCCTTTAGACCCACCACTGGCACCCACACGTGGGGGTGGGGGGGGTGGGGGGGAATGTGTGCGCAGGGACAATGAGCCCCTAACTCAAAGGGAAGTATTTTTAAGGCCGAGCAACACTGCACATTGTATCCAAACCGGCTCCTTTCTCCGGGATGGGGAGGCTTAGAAACAGACTTCAAAGGCAAGCTTTGAATAAACAAAACACAATAAAAATAACTCTGGGAACCCAAATGCTGAATCACAGCCCCAGGCCAGCCCTCCCTGACAATAGGCGCAGGGCCTTAGGGCTGGGGCCTGGGGGGGGGGGGGGCGCAGGGGGACCAGGCATCCTCAGTTGCCTCGCTCCCCCCACCCCCACCCCCAGCAGGCCACCTGGCCCAGCCCCACCCTCCTGGCCTTGCTGGGACCCCCACCAGCTCCATTCTGGTGCCTCTGTCAGGCTGGAAGGGTCTTTTGCCCAAGTCTTACCTGTTGAGGACAGGAGAGGGGCTGCGGGGGAGGCCTGGGTGCCTGGCCAAGGCAGGCACTGTGCATGGGTGACCAGAATGCCCACCCTTGCTGGGTGACACTCAGTCCCGACGTCTCCATCAGTAAAGTTAAACGACCCCCACCCCCGAAAGAGCCTTCTATGGTGTATCAGACTCTGAAGTGAGAACACGAACTGCAAAAGAGTGTGTATGATACAGAACGTATGGAGAATTGACATTACTCTATAAAAATAGAGGCCTGTCCATACTCCCTCGTCTGTGCGCGGAGTATCTCTGGAAGGTGCCCAGGAAACGGGGTTACCTAGTGGGAGGGGCCAGGACTGGGTGCTGGGGGGGGAGTGCTGGGAGGGGTTTGGTGTTTGGGGCTTGTGTCTGCCCATCTGCCCAGGCTCCCTCTGTCTGGCCTCTCCGTCTCTGCCCAGCCAGCCGGAACTCGCCACAAGCCTTCCAACCAGCCAGGCGGGGGTCCAGGCTTCAGGCTGCTCGAACCCTCTTCCTGGGCAGTCTGTGTGGCCCCCGCAAAGCACTCGCCAGTTTAACGTCTGTGTCCAGGACCAGCCGCACAATTTGCAAGGCCCCAGGGCAGAACGGAAACGCAAGGCTCCTTGCTTACAGCCCATCCATCGCGGGGGCGCCTCGCTGGCTCAGTCGGTGAAGCGTCCAACTCCTGATTTCAGCTCAGGTCAGGTCATGATCTCGCAGGTTCGTGAGATCGGGCCCCCTGTGGGGCTCTGGGCTGACAGTGCAGAGCCCGCTTGGGATTCTCTCTCTCCCTCTCTCTCTCTCTGCCCTTTCCCCATCTCAAAATAATAAGTAGATAGATAGATCGATCCAACTAAATAATAAAAATAAAATGGATTGAGAATTTCTAGATCACTCCAGAAGACCATTAAGCCCAGTGCAGGGCCCTTCTCCCGCAGGAGTCACACATCGGTGAAGCCGGGCCCCTCTGGATCTCCCTCACCAAGGCCCCCTGAGCTAGGAACACCATCTCTTCTGTTCCTGGAGCCCAGGACGGAGCCCGGTACACAGTAGGTGCTCCATTAATGTGTTCTGTGAATGAATGAAGGAACAGCAGTGGAACCGAGGAGCGAGGAGCAGCAGCCAGAGCCAGCCTGCTTACGGGGGGCCGCAGCCCTGCCCTCTTGGCAGGGGGAAATCGGAGCTTCTGCCCTGCGCTCCCCACACACCCGCCTGTGCTCCACCCCCCCCTCCCCATCACAGCATAAGCCACTGTTATCTTCTCTGGAGCTTAGCTGTGTGACCCTAGGAAAGTGACTTACCCTCTCTGTGCCCTGTTTCTTCATCTGTAACTTTGGGCTCGGGGCAGTGCCTCCTGCATCCCAGAGTTGTGCCCTCCTTCCCGGATAGGTAAGCTTTAAACCTGGCCGTCTTTCGACCCCTTCTGCCACCAGCAGTCACCAGCTCAGTAACTGCCACACAGTCATCATTCCTCTGTTGACTCCCGGCTGCACTCTAAGCTCGGTGAGGGCAGGGCCCAGGTCTGTCCTGCTCGCCCTCGTTGATATTACAGAATGGCTGTGGCTGTTACAAGTCACTCGCGAGCCAACCTGGCCGGGGGCGGGGGTGGGGGTGGGCAGGGGCATCTTCCCCCGGAGAACACAGTCCGGGTCCTCAAGGTGCCTGGAAAGTGTCTCAGCCAGCAGGTACTTGTAGGAAGCTCCTTTTAGGGGATTGCTGGGCCCTGCAGCCGGGAGAGCGGGAAGACTGCCCAGAGCCCAGCAGGGGGAGGGGGGGCTCCCTGGAAGCTTGGGGGTGTCACCACAGTCCCCAGGGCGGCCAGGTGCAGAAAATAAACCAGGCAAACCTTGGTGGGTGAGTCATTAGTGGTCCCCAAGGCCCCCTGATGGGAGATGGCAGGCAAGCCGCTCCTGGGGTCCGAGTGCACCCTTCAGGAAAGTTCCGGAGCCCATCCTGGTGGGTCCCATCCCTGCTTCTGGGTTGGACTCTGCCCAGCACCCAAAACTGGTTCCGATGGGCCCCGGGGACACAATGAGCACGTCTTGCTTCCTGAGGCTGTTTATAGGAGAATGTTGAGGCTTACACGGGGCTGCTTGGAGGAGGAAGCACGCGTTGTCTCCAAGCAGGGCTTAGATGGCCTTCGACAGGAGCCCCTGGAAGGTGCAGACCATCTGTCACTCAAGACATATTTAGGAGAGAATGACAAAGGGGCCCAGAGGGGCAGAAATGTTGGGGAGAGGGAGGGCACAGGGGGAGGGATTTAGATAAATGGCAGACAAAGGCAGAGGGACTGGAAGGAGCAGTGGACAGCCCCTCATGGCTCGTGGAACACCGGCCTTTGCTTCTTTCCAGTCGATAGTCCTCTCTGGCCCCTTGCCCTCCCCCTCAGCCCATGTTGGGACTTGTGGCACCAGCCTCACGGCAGAGACCGTGGCTGCCACCTCCCTACCCAGAGCTCCCCGTGGCTCTGTCCAGGTCTCATCACGCCCCCATCTCATGGCCCCGAAAGGCCCAGGTGTCCACCCCATGCCCCGTGAAGTGGCTTGGGTCCCCTCTGTGCTCCCAAAGCCACGGGACCCCCACCATAGCCTTGACACTCTGTCCCGGAATTGCCCCTTTGAGCCCATGTCCACTGCCGGACTGTGGCCTCCTGAGAGCTGAGTTGATCATTCTGGTGCCTGCTGCGTGCCCAGGGCCCCACCTGTGTGTGGCACACAGTAGGTGCTCAACAAAGGGCCTTCGTAATGCAAGGGGCTGTGTTCCCCAGGGCGGCTCATGTCCCCAGAGCCCCACTGGGGACTGGCTTCACTCGGGTTCCCATTGCTAGAGGGACTTAGAAGCCTGTCTCCGGCTGGCCCCTCCGCCTGGAGCCAGGACGGCCTTTCCCACTTCATCCCCCCTGGGAAATCTTGCGACTCCCTGCCTCCACGCCCTCCCCAAATTTCCGCCTCTCCAAATAAACCTCTCCCCCTAATCGAGGCTCCCGGGTGGCTCAGTCGGTTAAGCGGCCGACTTCGGCTCAGGTCACGATCTCGCGGTTCGTGAGTTCGAGCCCCGCGTCGGGCTCTGTGCTGACAGCTCGGGGCCTGGAATCTGCTTCTGATTCTCTCTCTCTCTCTCTCTCTCTCTGCCCCTCTCTTACTCATACTCTGCCTCTCTCTCTCTCAAAAATAAACATTAAAAAATTTTAAAAATAAAACAAACATTAAAAAAAAATCTGTTTTAAACAAAAAAACCTCTCTCCCTGATCGTGCCCTGCTTCTCCCCAGTGCCCTGTGCTGGAGTGTGGCCCCGGGCAGGAAGCGTCTTCCAGAACATTCCACTTCACCCCAGGGGGAGAGGGAGCCCACACAGCATGGGGACACGGGCACCTGCTAAGTGGCGCAGTTGTGTGTTCGTGTCATCTGCCTAATTTGAATCCTGACTCCGCCACTTAATCCGTGTGACCTTGAGAAAGAGCTTAACCTCTCTGGGTCTCGGTCCCACATGAACGGTTGTACTGAGAGCAGTTTCTGAGAGAAGAGCCGGAGGCCGGGCGCTGGCTTAGGACCCAGTCCCAGCTCCGGCTCCCACGTGTGTGCCAGCCTGGGCAAGACCCCTAATCTCTCTGCACCTTGGAGTCCTTATGAGCAAATGGGGCTCGGGCGGCGCCCTCACAGGGTGGAGAGGTCCAGCGAGGTAGGGAGAGACAGGGGAGAGGAGCAGCGATTGTCCTGCCTCTCCATCACTTCCTTCTGCCCTGGGTCAGAGGTCACTCCTCCCTCTCGGCCACCCACCAGCCGGAACCAGCCCCCACGGCCCCCACCTGGGTCTGACACAGCTCTGCCACGTGGCCCAGGGCAGGGGCAGGGGGGCAGGGGTGCCGGGGATGGAATGGGGCCCGGGGATATGAGAGCTCAGGGCGAGGCAGAAGAGCTGGGGTGAGTGGGGGAGAGTGCACCTGCCGTGCACCCCGCCCCCCAAGGGGGGGTCCGTTCAGGTGGGTGTGAGGTTCGGGGGAACAGAAGCCTCCGTGGCCACTTTCCGGGCCTTCCAGACATGCTTCTGCCTGCAGCCCAGGAGGGGGCTGGCCACCTGCCAGCTCTCAGGGGAAATGCACCGGCGAAAAGGGCCCAATGGGGACCCCTGGGGGAGAGGACCCTGGGTGCTATCAGGGAGGGGGAGGGAGAGACCCAGAACCCGGGGACAGCTGGACAGAACCTGGAAAGGCACCCATCCTCCTGCAGCCTCCGTCCCTTGCTCCCCCCGCCCACCTTGCTGCTCACCCCAAGTTCAAGGAAGCCCTGCCCGCCCAGGGGCGTGTTGGACCTCTAGGAGCCCCCAGGACAGCCGGCACCGGGGCGGGCCCTCTGGACACAGAATCCCTGTTGTCGAGGAGGCAGAGAGGGAGAGAGAAGGGAGGAGGGCAGCCTGGCCGGAGAGGAAAAGCAGAAACCCGGGGCGGGGAGGGAGCCAGGAGGGGATGGGCGAGGCCGCGGGGAGGAAGGGAGGCGGGGAGGCGGGGAGGCGCGGGACCCCCCGGGTGCAGGGTCCCCCCTCCCTCCGCCCCGGACGCCAACCGGGATGGTCCCGGCCGCCCCCACTCCCTCCCCCCTCCCTCGTGTGCTCCACGCGGGCCTCGATCTCCAGGCCCGTGGCTGGCAGCGCTGCGGCCGGCTTGGCCGTGTGGGGCTTAACCGCCACAAAAAGCAGCAAGGGAAGCCGCGGTGTGGGGAGCGGGCCGTCCCCCCGAGGTCCGCCGCGAACCCGGGGCAGGTGGAAGGCGGCGGCGCGGGCCCGCGGCGGGAGGAGCGCGCGGGCGGGAGACGCGAGAGAGCTCCGCGCGAGGGGAAAAGTTTCCGACCCCTTCGCCGGAGGCTGAGAAGTTTCGGCCGCGCTGGGCGGCTCCAAAGCCAGGCCAACACTGCCCCCTGGTGGGCGCGGCGCGGCGCTGCAGCGGGCGGCGGGGCGAGGGCGCGCCTCGGCCCTCCGGGAGAAAGGTTCAGAGAGGGCCGGGTGGGGGCGGCGCAAGGTCGCGGGGAGGGGGTGCGGTAGACCCAGGCCTCCTCTGAGACCCGCGGGCTGTCCAGGAAACGGAGATAGCAGGGCGGGGTAGGGGTGTCGTGGACGCGCAGAAAAGGGGATCAGGGACCGAAACCCCATCCGGTGCCCTGGGAAGGGGAGGTGTAGCCTTGCCCCCGTCCCATTCCCCACAGGGTTTCTCCAAACTGCCTAGACCTGTGGCCTTTCTTCTGGAAGCAGGGCACCCCTGAAAAGCAAATCTTCCCCATCCACTACCCTCCTGGCCCTAAGATCTCCACAGCCTATCCCCTCCAGCCGTCCTTCTGCCCCCCCCCCCCCCGTCCCCCAACTCCCCTACCCCCGCCCCGTCCCATCCTTCCCTACTCCGCAGGTGCCTGGGTGTGGATTCCGTGGCTGTTTCCTCACTGGCCAGGAGGTGGCGATAAAGACCTGGTTGGGGCCCCAGCGCAGCTTCGCGGACAGAGGGAAGGGGGGAGGAGGGGGCTTAAACTTCCGCTCAGGAGATTGGGCCCAACCTGGCAGACGGCTGTACGGGGGTGGCGGTGGGGGTCGGTGCAGGGATCAGATAACCTCCGCCTCGTCTTTTGCCGCCTCTTGATGTGATTTCGAGCACCGCCCGCTCCTCCCCCCACCCACCACTGGGGGAGAAACATCTGGCCCCCACCCACGCTGCTGCTCGCCCCCCTCCCCGTCCCCCCGGGACCAGGTGGTGTGAACCTGGCCTGGGGAACGCAGAAGGCAAACGCTTGTCCACCCAGTGGGAGTCTGCCCCCCTTCCTTCCAGGGTGGAGGTCAGCAGGTAGATAGACGCTGGGGCTGGGGCTGGGGCTCGGGGCAGGTGTGGGCTGATCTAGGTCGACAGAGGCTTGGTCCCAGACTTGGGGCGTGGCAGGGCCTCCCATCTTCCAGGAGAGGGGTTCACTTGGAATAAGCCTTGGGCCTTGAGGGTGCCTTGCCCCCACCCCTCAGCCTCATCCCAGCCATGACCTTGTCCTCTCCCTCCCTTCGGTCCAGGACTCCCAGAGAGCAGCAGTCTGGCACCTGGAGAGCCTGGTAGGGTGAGACCCGGCAGCAGGTCCCAGCCACCTGGAATGTATGTTTATTTGGGGGACAGGAAGGGCCTCTTCTCAGCCCCGTGTCCACACGTGGGCTTGGGCTCCAGTGGTCATTCACCTGGGCGCCTGCTGTGGCGTCACGGAAGGCAGGAGCCCTTAGGGCGGCCTCGGTTCAGGACCGGCGCCACGCTGGGCAGGAAGGACTCCTGGAGTGACAGGGAGGGAAGAGCTGGGCGCTGCGGGGCCTCTGGCCAGGAGACGGGGCTCTCTGGGCCCAGGGGGATTCTCTGCCACTGCCCAAGAGGGCAGGCAACTGGGGTCAGCCCCGTTTTCCAGAGGAAGAGACGGAAATGCAAAGAGAGCCCGGCGCTGGCAAGTACTGGGCTGGGGGGCTGGGATCCGGAGCCGTCCCGCCCCTTAGCCCCAGGGGGCCCGGCCACCGGCGGGGCAGGGGTGCTCTAGGAGACGCTGCCAGCAGGGGCTTACCAGCTTCTGGCTCCAGGAGCTGGGCGATCCGTCCACCTGCTCCAGGATGCTGTGGGCTTCCAGGAAGGTTTTGAGGCCACTTTGCGGCCTCTGGGTGGTGGCCCTGGGGATGAAGGGCAGGCTGCTTTTCATGGAGGCATCCTCAGAGAGGTGGCCCTGTGGCTCCTGGGGGGCCCTGAGGGGAACAGAGGTCCGTGAGCTGCATGGCCCCCGAATCCCTAGTCCCCCCGTGGTTTCCCCCGGGCCCTCAGAGGCCCAGACCCTTAGCCTGCCGGCTGCGGGGTGGGGAAGTCTACAGGGCGAGGGGGGGGGTGGTGCCCTGGTGATGCGTGTGGGTCCTGCCTCTTCCCCCTGGAAGCCTCACAGGCCCGGGCAGTCCCAGCCGAACGAGATGCTGGCCGTGGCCTCCTCCTGGGCCCTGGGGCACAGGGCTTTGGGCAAACTCTCCAGCCATCTCCCGACACTCCTGAACACCCGTTCTGATGTCATTGACCCGGTGGCTATCCCCTTCTCGATGTGGCCCTGCCGGACTGGAGGAGAGAGGGCTCCAGTGAGAACTCTACCTGGAGGGGGCACCGGGTGGCACCCCCACTCTCCCCTCCTCCCTCTGGCAGGCAAGGCCGGGCCGAACCCCGTCTCCATGGCAACCCAAGGCTCCCCAGCGCCTTATGGCTGCCTCCAGAGAAGGCTCAGGTTTTAAAACTATCTTGCGTGACTGTCTCTGCCTTTATTACCCACGCTGTGCCCCACCACGCACATACCCACTCCCGCGGCAGCCCCCACAAGGGCCTTCTTTCCCGTAGTGGGAAGGCCAGTCACGCCCCCATCGAAATCCAGAGACAATACCGAGATTTCTGCAGGGATGGAGGGAGCTGGGAAGTCAGCAGCCGAGCCCCACTCTGGTGCCCTGGGATGTGACGAGCCCCACTCTGGCGCCCCGGGATGTGACCACAGCTCCTGGGGCCCGTGGCTGACGAGGAAGCTTCTCCCAGCCAACTGCCATCCGCACGAAACCGTGTCTCCCTGGGGGAACCCCGGCTTCTCTTCTTGGCCACCGTGTGTCACCTGCTCTCGGGGCTTTGGCTTCCCCATCAAACGACGAGAAGTTGGGCGAAACTGCAGCTTCTATTTGCAATTTCCTATGACCTTAAGGGGCCTGGGGGGCAGGGTCCCTTCCTAATCAGCGAAGGTCCGGGATTTGGGGGCTTTAGCCCACAGCTAGGCTTTGGAGCAGCCTCTGCTCAAACTGCACACAGTCGGTGCTCAATAAATGGATGCAAGCTGTTGGGAGGCCCTGGGGCAGCTATATCCTGTGAAGTGAAGAGGCCGGGCAGATGGAGAAGGGGGCGGGGGGGGGGGTGCGGGCAGGGCAGGTGATAAAGGTTATACCAGAGCAAGGACACGGTATTCTTCCCACCTGCCTCTTGACACCTTTAGAAAACACTGGAAACTATGCCAACGCAGACACTACCACATCCATCCCCCGCCAAAGAGCTGAGAGCAAACTTCCATCCCAGAACCCAGGCCCAGTGACTGCCAGCTTCTTTGCTGGACCAGGCAGTGCCTGCCTCCCCCAGAGAGACGGGTTGATCTTCTGGACCTTTCTGGGCATCTCCTCAGCCAGGCAGGCCTTCATGGATACGGGGAGAAGATGCTTCCGGTGGCTTCCCGTCTTCTTCCGCCCCTGTAGGCCATGGAGGGGACCAGATGTGGGGTCAGGAGGCTGTGGGGGCCTGTCCCCAACGTGGGCAGATATGACACGTGTGAGCCCTTGGCAGGAAGAAGTCCTCCTGTGGTGCCCGGGCCTGGGCACCCATTGTTTCCTCCATGGCGGCTGCTCCCTGGTGCCTCCCACGTTGGGACACCTCTGCAGGACCTCAGCCCCTCTCCTTGGCCCTCGAGGAGCCTCCGACACTCTCCGGAGAAGCCAGTGCAGGTACCTTGTCCGTAGGGTCAGTGGATTCCTGGCCTTTTCCGGGCCGGCCCTCACTCCCAGGACCCAGGGCCGCGGCCTCTGCTCTCTGGGCTCCAGGCTGGAACTTTCTGGAGTCCTGGGGCTCCCCCTGCTGTCTGCTTACCTGCCAAGCTACGTTCCCAGTAGCGGAGCGCGCTGTCCCGCAGGGTCTCATCAGCAAATCGCACGCGGAAGGGGCAGAAACGCCTACGCTTCTTCCCCGAGCCTTCTCCCGAGGAGCTGTGAGTGAGCACAGTCTTGAGCTTGGGGGTCTGGACACCGTGGGGCCTGGCGAGAGAGGCAAGGGGGCCGGCTGAGTCCCCAGCCGCACGTTCCACCCGGGCCACGCACACCCGCTGGACCAGAGCTCGCCGTGTATGCTGAGAGCCCCAGCGGCCGGCCTCTCCTGAGTACCCCACGCCGGCCTGGCGATGGGCTCAGGCACGTAACGGGCATCCGTCAACCCGTCACACCCACACCACCCTGGGCAACATGATTATTATTCCCATTTTACAGACGAGGACAACTGAGGCACACAGAGGTGTTCTGCAACGGCCCAAGGTCCTACGGCCGGTAAAGGGTGGAGCCAAGATCCGAATCTTAGCTCCAGAGCTGGCACTCTTATACATCAAGGAGTTCAGCAGCGAGAATACGGCCCTTCCCGGCCACGTGACCCGGGGCAGCCCGCACTCACGTGTCCATTTTGCAGTTTTCCCCTTTAGGTTACGTATTGTGTATTGTAGGTGTGATAACAGCACCCTTATAAGAGGGCGCTAGGTCTCCGATAACTTACTTGAGGCATCCAGTACAGGCCTGGCCCCGGGGCCTGTGCTCAATAAAGGGCATCTGTTATTGCTGCACGTATTGCTATTAATTTCAGCCTCAAGGGCAAGGCTGCAGAAGGGCCGGCTCGATCCGTCCGTGGATCTGTTACTCAGAAACGCCACGTTCAACTTTAAGTACACACGGATTGACGTATCCGCAGCCATTTATCCGACTGTATCTCTGTGTCTGTGTGGATCCCCGGAAGGGATCCTGTCATCAGCCCACTAAGGAGCCAGGAAGCCAGGAGATGTCAGGACAGTGCCAGGCTATGGGCATTGGGACCTAGCGATCCCCCAGCTGCCTGCTCTGTGCTGGCCGCAGGGCCATATACAGGTGCACCCCAGCCCTGCCCCTAGGACTGGAATCTCAGCTTCTCCCGTCAAAGGCTCCTGGAGCCTCATCCGCCGCACCCCGCTGTCCCCTGCAGGGCCTACCAGGGAATCTCGCACACCATAAGGTGCGCAAGCATTCGGTCTTCAATGCGAAACGCTGTGAATGTGTCTCTCTCTGCCGTGTGTCATAGTGGGGATAACGAGTTCCATACTTTTCCTTATTATATCTTGGGAGAAGTGTGTTTATTTGGCCCCACTGATTTAAAGTTCCCGGGTTGGCAAATGGGTTTCGCTCCCGGCACCCACGCCGATCCGTTGGTGGCGCCGGCCTGGAGCGCTGTGTCAGGGCGGGTTCGAGGCCCAGTGGGGAAAAATGCTGTGATCCGATGATACTGTCAGCCATGGGCCCAGAACGAGAAGGAACGGCATGGATGTCACGTATTTACTCTTTGGTCTTTAAACTCATGGGCGATGTTTTTCACCTTTCACCTCTGTCTAAGCCTGTGTATGCTGGGGGAATTTTTTCTGCATTCTTTTTCCTCTCCATTAGAGCTATGGCATCGAGTCCAGGTAAGCTCTAATGCCCAGGCTCTTCTCCAGCCTCCATCCCTTGTCTTATTTCCCCCCATATTTGACATATAGTAAAACCTAATCAGAGTTAGAGGAAGGAATGGACCGATGAATGGTGGGGTGGGCAAAAGGATGAACGACTGGGCGGGTGGATGGACGGACGGACTGATGAATGAGTTCAGGAAAAGGTCTGAATAGAAGGACTGGGTCTTAGGAGGAGGCGTAGATGTACGGACGGGTGGATGAATGCCTAGACAGACAGGCATGTGGACTCATCTCTGGCTTTATAACGAGATTACAGATGGACAGTATCCTGGATTTACAAGTGCGTGGAAAGGTTTGTAGATGACTGATCATCGGATTCCTGGATGGTGCATAGAATTGTCAGAGTTTGTGGATAGAGGGATGACCGGCTAGATGGACGAATGGATGGAAGACCTGACTCATGGATGGACACATAGATGGATGTGTCGGTGGACAGGTGGATAGATTCACAGGTGAAAGACAGAGGAAAGAACAGAAGAAACGCTTTCTCCCACCCCCCATAACGCCAGCCTCTTGTAACTCACTGGTTGGCCTTTTTGAAGGTGATGAATTGTGAGCGATCTCTCTTCAGGGTCCCCAGGGCAGGTATCTGATGCAGCAAAATCTTCTTAAGACTATTCTGGAAGTACGATGACTGACCCCTTGAAGACACACAAGCCACACCTGGCGTGAGTGGCCAGGGTCCCCCCCCTCGGAGCACTGATGGCAACCCTGTCCCCAAAAGCAGGTCAGCGACACTCACCGCAGGTCTGAAGGGAAGGAACAGTGGGGACACCGGGGAAGATGCTGGCAGTGCTCTGACACACTCTTTTTTGATTGCCGTGCTGAGGATGCTGGGAGCCAGGAGGAGGGGGGAAAGAGCTATGAGCCTTCCCTTGGGGACAGTCCTCACTAGGCTTTTCCTAGCTACGCGGCCTTGGGCCTCAGTTTCCTCATCTGTACTACAGGGGCAATGGTAGACCCGCCCTCAAGGGGCGGTCGTCCGGGCTCTGCCAGGCATCCTCAACTAACAGCCGCTTCATTCATTCCAGAAATGACTCCGCCCCGCCCCCTGGGGTCCTGGGCGGGGCCTCACTCGGTGGCGTCGCCCGGACGCACTCTGCCCCCGTCCGCTGCAGGAACTCCCGGAACTTGCTGGGGAGGAGCTCTCCTTGGAGCGCGAGCAGGGAGTCCGGGGTCTCCCTGGCCGAGCCCCTGCAGGGGTCCTCGCTCTCTCCAGGCCTGGGGCGCCAGGGCGCGGGGTCCCGGGGCGCCCCGGCCCGGAGCAGGGGCGGCAGCAGGAGCGACCTCAGCTTCGCCCGGTTCTCCGCCGCCCGCTGGGCCCCAGTGGGCAGGGTGGGCAGGCTCAGCGGGGCGCTCCTGACACCCACCCCCAGCTCTGGGAGCGAGGACCCGCCCCACCACCCGTCGTCGCTCCCCGAGGCCCTCGAGCCCCGGGTGGCCCCCGCGCCAGATACTCCCCGGATTTGGGGCAGGGGCAAACTGGGCAGCAGCGGGTCTCTCCTTTGGCGAGCGCGGTCGCCGGGGAGCCCCTTGGGCGCCACCTGCTGGGTCCAGGGGTTGGGGGACGCCACCTGCTGCGTCCAGGGGTTGGGGTGACGCCGGGTCATGTCTGGCCCTGCGCTCAGCTCAGGGCGTCCTCACGCCTCAGTGGGGGCGGGGGGGGGTGCCGTGTGAAGTGCAGAGGAGGGTGTACACCAGCCCCCAGGCCATAGTGCCCAGAGCCGGGTCGTGTGGTTTGGGGGTAACGCCCCCGGTTCGCCAGGCAGTGAGCGGCTTCAGGCTAGAGCTCTCCTAGCCTCTGTTTCCTCACCTGCCAAATGGTCACGTCAGAGCACACACCTCTCTGAGTTGCTGTGACGTCTAGGTGAGGGGGCGCGCAACTATTATCGATGTTGTTAGCATTTTAAACTTTTTGAAATGCAGGATTTAGTCTCAGTTCCGCTGCTTACTAGCTTCGCAACCTTGGACAAGCCAGTCGATTACCTTTTCTTAGTGCTTTTATCTGTAGAATGGGGGTGACGGAGCACCTGCCTCCTTTGTGGCTCAGCACACGGGAGTGCTGCTGTCCTGTTCACGCTGTTAGCGCTCCGCGGGGAATTAAGAAACCTGGAACCGGCTTGAAAGGAGAGACCCTCCCAGCAGTTGCGAGGTCCTGCTGGGGCCCCAGGACCCCTTGGGTGGAGAGCTTGCTGAAAATGCGGATGCCCCCAGGTTCTAACTCAGTAGGTCTGGGGTGGGGCCAAGACACCTATTTTTTTTTTTTCAACGTTTTTTTTTTTTTTTTAATTTTTGGGACAGAGAGAGACAGAGCATGAACGGGGGAGGGGCAGAGAGAGAGGGAGACACAGAATCGGAAACAGGCTCCAGGCTCCGAGCCATCAGCCCAGAGCCTGACGCGGGGCTCGAACTCACGGACCGCGAGATCGTGACCTGGCTGAAGTCGGACGCTTAACCGACTGCGCCACCCAGGCGCCCCAAGACACCTATTTTTAACAAACTTCCCCTTTGGGAGACAGAGCTCCACGCCTGCCCCCAGCATCTTGACGCTGGGTTGGGGGGGGGGAGATCTTGGAGCCTGGTTCCTCCCTATCACACCCCACCCCCAGATTATTGTCAGCTCTGAGCTGGCTCCTGCTATCACACTCACCCTAGTGGGGCTTCTGGGTGAGTCCTGAGGAGGTCCCTTGAGTTAGGAGCCCCCTAACTGGTGGGTTGGTCCTTGAGAGAGCCCATCTTCCCAGCCTGGTCCATCTGCTGGACCCTCCCTGCTCTCCCTCCAGGCCTCCCTCTTGGGCCTCTTCAGGGTCATTGTGATCCGCCCCTCACCCAAGGCCATGTGAGGAGGGGTGGTCTCTCAGGCCTGGAGACAGAGGGTGGGGCTTTGTGCCCAGAAAGCCAAAGCTGCCCGCACAAGGGGGTGGTGGGACTCCTGACCAGGGCAGCCGGGCCCAAGCCAGCGGTGGAAACGCCAGGGTTCCGCTACCCTCTCTGGATTTGGGAGGCCCAGGTGGGTCAAGTTTGGGCTGGGTAGGTCTGGAAGCCCAGCTTCCACTGGAAGGCTGGGCAGTAAGAAGGCAGTAGGCTTGGAAACCAAGAGAACTGATTTCCAGTCCAGGCTCTGCTTCTATTTGCTTCGCAATGCTGGACAAGCTGTCCTTTCTCAGGGCTCCGTGGTAAAACAGACTGTTGGACCCCATCCGTGACTCTTGGCTGGGAGGAGGCAGGGGAGAAGCTTGCGTTGTGAAATTGGAGTGGGGGAGAAGGATTGTTTGGCCCAGCAATTTCACTGGCATGGTATAATTTGACAATTTTACAAGTCGGCCTGGAGGAAGTATCATAGCCGATGTATTTCCATTTTCTGCAAATACTCTTCAACCAGGGATGGAAGGGTGTACCTCCCTGGGAAGTTGGAATATTGAGTGGGGAAGGTGAACATTTTTTTTTTTTTAAAGTTTATTTATCTTAAGAGAAAGCATGAGCAGGGGAGGGGCAGAGAGAATGGAGAGAGCACGAATCCCAAGCATACTCCACACCAGCGCAGAGCCCAATGCGGGGCCCGAACGCATGAACTATGAGATCATGACCTGAGCCAAAGTCAGATGCTTAACGGACTGAGCCACCCAGGCACCCCAGGAAGGTGAATCTTTTTATATCTATTCCCTGGAAAGGTGAACATTTTTTACGTTTATTCTAAGAGTACATGAATTTTTTAAAAAAAATGGATGAGGAACACCAGACTGACTACATGATTTCTTTTTTTTTTTTTTCAATGTTTACTTATTTTTTTTTTCTTTTTTTTTTCAACGTTTTTTATTTATTTTTGGGACAGAGAGAGACAGAGCATGAACGGGGGAGGGGCAGAGAGAGAGGGAGACACAGAATCGGAAACAGGCTCCAGGCTCCGAGCCATCAGCCCAGAGCCTGATGCGGGGCTCGAACTCACGGACCGCGAGATCGTGACCTGGCTGAAGTCGGACGCTTAACCGACTGCGCCACCCAGGCGCCCCATATGTTTACTTATTTTTGAAAGACAGAGCATGAGCGGGGAGGGGCAGAAAGAGAGGGAGACACAGAATCTGAAGCAGGTTCCTGGCTCTGAGCGGTCAGCACAGAGCCTGACGCGGGGCTCGAACTCATGAACTATGAGATCATGACCTGATGAAGTTGGATGCTCCACCGACTGAACCATCCAAAAAAAAGGTAGGGGTGGATTTTTAGGCACCCCTGGAAAAGCTGGGCTCAGAGCTGCCCCCAAAGGAAGAATCCACATCCAGCAATTGAGATTGTTCAGGATTTATCCTCTTCCCTTAGAGACCACGGAAAATGAAGCTTGGGAGAGGGGCCCAGGCCAGGGGAACCAAGTCTGATTTGGAGTACTCTGGAAAGAATGCCAAATAATATATATACATAAACAGATTTGGGGGACTCAGCTGCAGCCTGTCCCCCTCCCCAGCTTTCATGTCATTAGAGCAAACACACCTGAAGTATTTCCTGTGTGCAAAGCCCAGAGGAAGGCATCTAAGACCAGGACATCAGTTTAGGAAAAATGAACTTATGATAAATACTGTCTATTTACTGACAGCACACTGCAGGCACAGGGCTGAAGGCTCCACCAGCAATATCCTACAAATTTAACACTCAGAGCATTGGGAAGTGAGTAAGCATGCCAGTCTGGAAGAAGAGGTCTCCTTGGAGAGGGTCACAAGGCCTACCACGTGCAAACCCATCATATTTCCATCAAGATTGCTTTCAGGTATCCCTCCAGAATTTCTACACATGGGAGGAACCTATGGGAGGGCAGGCTTTTTGGAATGGAAACTTCAAGGATTTGTTCTGCTTAATTGAGGTAGCATCCCCTTGGCGCCATCAAGGGTTGTTTTTCTTCTTTTCTTTTTTTCTTTCTCTCTCTCTTTCTTGGCTCTGCATATTATTTTAAGGTGCAAATTGTTATGGGTACGATTTGGGGAATGAGGCTCCTCCCCTCTTTCTCCCCGGTGGAAAACCCACAGAACGCTCGTTTTTGAAAGTCCAGCCTTCAGCCTCCAAACGAACCGGTGCACGTGCTGGAGGCAGGAGAGGCTCGGTGGCGCCCAGGCTCTTTTAAGTCTGAGAGGCGCTTCCAGGAACCAGAAAGCCGACCGGGGCGGGGCAAACCGGCCGTGGGGCGGAGCTAGTCGCGGCCCCGCCCCCGGGCGCCCGGAAGTGACGTGTGCGGACAAAGGCAGCGCGCGCCGCGAGGTGTCGCGTCTGGCCGTGGTCTGACGGAGCTGGTGGTGGGCTTGTGGGGGGTTCGCCGCCGCCGCCGCCCTCCCTTCGGCTTCCTGTTCCTCGTCCTCTTCTCCCGGGTCCCGGGAGCCCCCACCCGGGGTGAGTAGCGCGAGGCGGAGCGGCGGCCGGCGGGGGAGAGGTGGCCCCGACCGCCAACTGCCTCGGCGCCCTGAGGTCCCGGCTCGTCACGTGACCCGGCGCGAGCTGCCGGGGCCCCACGTGCGCGTCCCGGGGAGGTCGGACAAGGGGGCCGCTGGGGGCTGGTGGAAGGGGAAGGCCGGGGCACCCCGAGCCTGCACGGGGCAGCCCCTCCCCCGACGCCCTTCCGGGGTCGCAGCTAGTCCCTTTCCCTGCCTGAGCCTCAGTTTCCCCTGGAGAAGCGGGGATAAGGAGAGCAGGCCCTCGGAGAGTCGGTGTCAGGGTTCAGTAAAATGCTCAGGTCAGAGCCGGGCACAGAGCAGTGCCCGCTGCATGGGAGTTGCTATCTTATTTCACCTTGGATCCAGCCCCAGTTACGGTCGACACAGGTGCCGCTCAGAAGAGAGCTCGCCAGCCAAGAGCCCTTGGAGCCAAGGTCAGCCTGTTTGCGGAGGGGCTGCCAGATCGAACGAAAGGCCCGGGCTCTGCTGCCCATCAGCGCGGCGGGTTGTCTCTGGGACCGAGACAACTGGTGTCAGAGGCCCTGACGGTGGGGTGGGGCAGGATTGCAGACGGTCTGGACGTATAGAATCATTGCCCTGGTGGGGCCTTGACTGTGGTAAGACGTCTGGGTTCCCTCCGTGTGCTCTTCCTGGTTTCCTGTGTGCATTGAAGGCACATCACTCCCTTAGTGGAATGGTTTTCTAGCCGTAGATGGGGGGAGCCGGGGGGAGGGTTGGAACGCTTTGGTGGCGACCAGAAGCTACAGAGTCACAGAGATAGCGTCCCACTCCCCTCTCCTGCAGGTCTGCAAAGCTGTTTGACTGTCCTGAATCCACCACCCAGCATAACAGTAATAATGCCTTAGATGTGTCCAACGCCCTACAGTTTATAGGGCATTTCAGGGTATTTATCTCGTTTGATCTCTGGGATTGCCAGTGAGAATTGATGAGAATCTCATTTGGCAGAAATAATGCGTGCCTGGCACTCTATGGGTCACTTGATGCTGTTATACCCACCTTTAATCATCCCAGCCTTCCTGTGACGTCAGCATTGCTGTTCCTGTCTTATAGATAAAGAAGTGTGCTTAACCGAGGTGAAGTGTCTTATGCGAGCTTACACAACACAGCCAGTGAGAAGCAAAGCTAGGATTCAGACCTGGTGTATTTGACTCCACCAGAGACTTGGGTTTTTTGGTTGTTTTTTTAAAATTTTTTAAAATGGTTTTGAATTTATTTTTGAGACAGAGATAGAGAGACGGTGAGACAGCACAAGTGGGGGAGGGGCAGAGAGAGAGGGAGACACGGAATCCGAAGCAGGCTCCGGGCTCCGAGCTGTCCGAGGAGAACCCGATGCGGGGCTCGAACTCACGAGCCGGGAGATCGTGACCTGAGCCGAAGTCGGACGCTCAACCGACTGAGCCACCCGGGCACCCCAGAGCCTTAGTTTGTTTTTAAATCTCTCTGCACTGCTCCTCCCCCCCCCCCTTTTTTTTTTGGTCTTCTTTCTCCTTCCTTTGCTTTCTTTTTCATAGAGCACCTTGCCATTCCCTTATGTCCAGCTGCTGTCACCGATCCAGGGAGAGCAGGCCCTGTCCAGCAGGCTGCAAGAGGGAGGAGGTAACTCCAGGCAGACTCCTGCCTCCTGTGGCCTCCAGGCTTTTGCAGAGAGGGTGTGATGCCTCCACAAAGCACTGACCGGCACGGCTCGGACACCATTCTTTTCCAGGGATCCTGGGAGAAGCGGTAGCTGGGGCGACTGCCCACCTGTCACCCTAAACACCTTGGAGGGAAAGAGGAGGTGACAGAGCCCACTATGAGCAAAGGGCCTCTCTTCCTCTTCCGGCCCGCCTGGCGTGCACACAGAGCCAGACTGCCCTTTCCCTGGAGCCCTGCAGCCCCTCACCCCCGCCGGGCAGAGTATAGGGGGACTTCCTGCTATTTGACTGACGACTGTTCCCTCTGGCTCCCAGGGCCCCACGGAGTCACGTTTACTAATGAATCAGCTGTTGGAACAAATGTCAAAATTATGCTTGCCATGTCTCGGCCCAGACGTCCCTCCCCTGGCCTGTTCCTAGAATCTGCCTGTAAATGGAGTTCTGGTAAATTAGATTATTCAGAGGACCTTGACATTTAAAGAGACCATGTTGGAAGGCTTTCGGTAAAGCAAAAACTCACGTTGTCGGTAATGGCCTTCAGTGTTCCCAGTTTGGAACGGTTGGATTTCTGTAGGGTTTTCTGAAAAGTGGAAAATGACTGTGGCCACACAAGGCTCATTCTTTGGGTCATTCAGCAACCAACTAGCAAACAGCCACCTTTTATCAGGTGCTGCGCTAAGGGGGTGTGAGGTCCTGTCCCTGCCTCCAGGAAGCTTACCTCCCGGGAGGAAAGGCAGACACCGCCAGGGGAGGGTCGGGCCCCACATTTATTCTGGTCAGCTGGCGGGAGTGAACTTTCTGTCGAAGGCCTGTGTGCTGCGTGTGGTTCGAGAGCGATACGGGGGTCGATCTCAGGGTGTCGCGGGTGTTCTCCAAGGAGCTCCCGGGCCAGTGGGGAGACAGCTGCGAGGGCGAAACCAGCGGTGCGCCAAGACTGGTGGGGGTGGCTGGTGGGGAAGGGTCGGCGTTGCCAGGCCCCCAGGTGAGCGCTGCGTGGGGGCGCCGCTGGCCGATGCCGTCCTTCCTGGGTGGTGGTGGCTGTGGGGCCCCCAAACCCAGCTCCTTGGTGACGTTCAGGCTAGTGGCCCGCCCGGGGCTCACAGTCGGTTGTGACGATCCAGTGGCCGATGGGAAGCGCCTGCGTGCGGAGCATGCACTGTGGCCCCCGCCCCTGTCTGGTCTCGCTTCTGTGCTGCCGCCCCTTGGCCCGGCTCTTGCTGGTCCCCGTGTGCCCGTGGTCCCGCCGCAGCTCCCGGCCCAGCCGCCCACCTGGGGCCCTTCAGAAACCCTCGGCTGGTTGATTTCCCATTACCAACAGGCTAGACCCACGCCCCCCACCTGTCCTCGGGGGGGCCCCCCTGCAATCCAGGCCCAGTCTGCCTGTCTGAG
Organism: Panthera uncia; assembly: GCF_023721935.1. Lineage (NCBI taxonomy): Eukaryota > Metazoa > Chordata > Mammalia > Carnivora > Felidae > Panthera > Panthera uncia. The sequence goes on from NC_064807.1 coordinate 85,507,597, forward strand.
CCCCCCTCCCATGACACCCTCTTCCTCTGTGTGCGTTCCTGCCAGCCCAGGCCGTCTCTGCCTCTGCCTGTGCCCTCCCCGGCCGCCTAGCATTCCTGGTCTTTGAGGGCCGAGCTCGGGTTGCCAACCCAGCCGCCCCCCACCCATCTGCCCCTCTCTGAGTTCCCACAGCACTTGTGGCTCAGCAAGCGGCCTGGTTCTGCCTTGTGTTCCGCTCGCTTCTGTCTCCCGCTGGACGGGAAGCTCTCTGAGGGTCGGGCTTTATCTCAGAGCAACCAGACCAGCACTTGCAAGTATGTGGTGAGCTGGCGGAAGCGTGCCCGCGCCTCCTGGCAGAGGTGTGACCCTTCTGTCCCTCCCTGGCCTGAGTGGCCGGCCCCGCCCCCGGCTCTTGCTGTGTAGCTGCCCCTCCCCTGTTCTCCCGACACCCTCTTGTCCTGTCTGCTTTCACTCTTGCCCAGATTCCACACAGCTGCCAACACAGCCTTCCAGAACACGTCCGCCTGCTTAACCTAGAGTAGCTCAGGCTCACTGCTCTTTAGGGAGGAGTGTAATGTCACGTCCCCCCGGACCCTGTGTTTCCAGTCGCGACGGCTCTCCGTGCGCCGTTCGCACCTCTCCCCCTGGAGCAGGCTTGCCCGTTGGCTCAGTGAGCTCTTCCTCACCTTTCCTTTCAGCTGATGTGTTGTCATCCCTGGGGATTCCTTCTTTGACTCCCCGGGACAGTGCCTCCCCTGGGGTGGGCCGCACCCACACCTTGTGTTTGTCTGCGGCCCCGCACGGTTGCCATTGTGTGCGGGGGGGGCGGTTTCCGTGGGGCTGTCTCCTCAGTTCCCAGCACAGCGCCTGGCACAGGGTCCGGCTCATGGTTAACAAAGGACCGGACCCCACAGCGAGCTTCATTCTGTGCTCTGCAGAGAGAGGGAGGGAGGTGTGTGGACTCCCCCAGGTCCTCCCGGGACCAGCCGGGACGTCCACCGTGGAAGGCTGGGGTTCCTTGCTTTGCTTTCCTCAAGTGTAGATTGGGGTTCTCTATAGCCGAGGGTGAGAAGCCGTCGGGTCAGGTGTCACGTACAGTAAGGGAAGGACTCACAGCCCAGGACTCTGGGTCTCCTCCTCGGGTACAAAGGGGACTTTGCAAAATGACTTGAATACAAGAGGCAGGGCCCTGTCATCCAACGCCTGTACGCGGTTTTGGGGACACTGGACATTTCCCTGCAGCAGGCAGGGTTGTGTGACCGTTGAAGCGTGGAGGTGAGACTGGGGCTCTCTGCCTTGTTGACTTGCTCTTTTTCTTGTTCAGGAGGCACTGCCGCTGAGTTTGGTGCCTGAGCTGAGTCAGTTGGTGACAGCATGACGAGTGAGGTGATCGAAGATGAGAAACAGTTCTATTCGAAGGCTAAGACCTACTGGAAGGAAGTCCCGCCCACCGTGGACGGCATGCTCGGGGGGTATGGCCACATCTCCAGCATCGACATCAGCAGCTCCCGGAAGTTCCTGCAGAGGTTTTTGAGGGTAGGCAGGTCTGGTGTGCTCTCCAGGAGCAGAGGATGTGGCCCTGGCGGCCCCACCTGGTTTGCACGGGGCGCCACCTGTTACGCGTACCCCGCAAGGCCTCTGGTTAGCCGTGGGCGTCGGTGACCCAGGCCTCAAAGGCTGGGGCGGGGGTGGCGCGTGGACCGGGGCCTCTGTCTCGAGGCTGCCAGACGGGCGCTGGCCGCCGTGCCGGGGCTCCCGGACACCAGAACGGAGTCTCCCCTTAACTGTTCGGTTCTGCCGAGGCCGAGTCCTTTGCTGTCTTGCCGAGTTTGCGGGCCCCTGGGCCGTGACGTTGGCTGTTGTGCTGAAGGCAGGCTCCCGGCTCCTCACCCCCTCGCCCGCTCTGCCCTCCTCTGTGCCGGGCTGGCATCTCCCTGGCCCTCCCCCTCCTCCCCCTCCCCCCTCCCCTCCCTCCCCCCTGGTGAGCGTCAGAGGCCGCGTGCTCCCCACGCCACGTGCTGTTCCCCCGCCCACGTTCCATCTTGCCAGGTCTGTGGAAACGGGTGAGGATCCCTGACCGCCCTTGCATTCTCTCGCCGCTTGGGTTCTTTTCACGTTCCGTTGTTTTAACGGGGTCTCGGGAGTAAGAGGGATTAAACGCACCCATTCAGGCGCTCACCTGTAAGTGCAGGTTGGCGCTCAGCTTAGAAGCGTGTGGCCCGGGACGAGAATGTGCCGCGCTCCTACCCGCTGACGACCCCACGCGCGCCAGCCCCCAGCCTGTGCCCGGTCCTCTGATTTGAGTAACTCTGGGAGCTCGGGAGGAACAGCCCCCTCACGGGGACAGGGTCCCGCTGGCTTTCTGAGCCGTCCTCACGGAGTCTGTGCCTTCCCTGCTTCTCAGGAAGGCCCAAACAAGACGGGGACCTCCTGTGCCTTGGACTGCGGAGCCGGCATAGGCCGGATCACCAAGCGGCTGCTCCTGCCGCTCTTTGGAGTGGTGGATATGGTGGACGTGACCGAAGACTTTCTGATTAAAGCCAAGACCTACCTGGGGGAGGAGGGCAAGAGGGTGAGGAACTACTTCTGCTGCGGCCTCCAGGACTTCAGCCCCGAGCCTAACTCCTACGACGTCATCTGGATCCAGTGGGTGATAGGTGAGCTTCTCGCGGCCCTCTCCACCTCCCACACGCCTCCCGCGGCAGAGGTGGGTCCCCCCCCCCCCCCCCCCCCGAGGCCTTGGGGGCCCCTGCAGCAGGCGGGGCGGCGGGGATTTCTCCCATCCTCCCTGGGTCCGCCAGGACCGTGGGAAACATTCCCTGCAAGTACCCTTTCCGTGTTGTGTCAGTACCTGTTATAGGACCCATTTGGGGGCAGTTTTGTGTTGAAAAAATGTAAATGAGCAAGAGCTTAGCTGCATTGAAGAAAGTGGAAATGAGCTTTTGTAAGTCTTCTTAAGTTTATTTTGAGAGAGCACGTACACGCGTGCAGGGGAAGGGCAGAGAGAGAATCCCGAGCTGTCGGCGCAGAGCCTGATGTGGGGCTTGAGCTCACGAATCGCTGAGACCATGATCTGAGCCGAAATCCAGTCGGGCCGCTTAGCTGACTGAGCCACCCAGGCACCCCAGTGTTTAGTAGGAGGAAGCACGGAAGCCGTGGCTGTTCCTGCTGCTCAGAGGGCAAGCCGCGCCCTGCCGCCCCCTCCCGCACCCACTTAGCCCAACGGCGCACCCCGCGTGCTCTTCCTGGGCTGCTGACCCGGCCGCAGGCCACCGTACCAGCAGCTGGCCGCCCGTTCCGCGGTGGACTCCAGACCTGCCAGGGACACACTGGGCCCGGCCCTGTATTTTGGGCTTCTAAAAAGCCTGTCTGGAGTTTTAGGGCAGGGAAGGGAAGGAACTCTGGTGTGCTCCCGCAATCCAGGCCTGACGTGGGTGGATGGAGCGTGGGGTCGGGCAGGGCCCAGAAGTCGCCCAGTGAGGGTGAGATCCCAGTTGCATGCTTTGTGACTGCCCTGGGTGGGTGACTCCTGAGCCGGTTTTCTCTTACGTCACCTGGGGGTTGGTAAACGTCTCCGGGCTGCCGAGAGCCAGGGAGGCGGTGTTCACACAGAGGGCGAGCTCAGTGAGTCGGGAAGCTGAAGGGAACGGCCAGTGGCAGGTACACGCTTGTGCCGCTCCCTAGTGACCCCGGCCTCTGCGGTCCCCAGGTCACCTGACTGATCAGCACCTGGCCGAGTTCCTGCGGCGCTGCAAGCAGGGCCTGCGCCCCAACGGCATCATTGTCATCAAAGACAACATGGCCCAGGAGGGTGTGATCCTGGATGACGTGGACAGCAGCGTGTGCCGGGGCCTCGAGGTGGTCCACAGGATCATCCGCAGCGCGGGCCTCAGCCTGCTAGCCCAGGAGCGCCAGGAGAACCTTCCCGACGAGATCTATCACGTGTACAGCTTAGCCCTGAGATGAGCAGGCACCGGCAGGAGTAAGGGACCAGCGCCGCGCAGGGTGGGGGGCTGGCAGTGGGGCAAGACCCGGAGGCTCCGTGACGATGGCTCGGGGACGCGGAACAAGACCTCGAAATACACTGTCTGCCGCCGCTCACTGGACTCTTTTTCAGAAGGCCTGACGGGGACCCAGCGGGGAAGGGTGTGGCCCACACCCTCCAGAGAGGCTGGAGCCCGGCTCTGCTGCCCTGGCAGGCGGGGACCGCGGTACAGACCCGTGTGACTCCAGGGCCCCTGGCGAGTCCCTGGATGTCCCTTACCACCACCTGGCCTTCCGGCCCCAGGCCTGGGTGCCTTAAGAGAACTCTTGGCTGTTGAGGACTTTCTCGGGGGGGGGGGGGGGGGGGGGGGGGGGGGGCGGCGCCCGACCCCGCGCCGCCGCTTCC
>NC_064807.1:85512065-85535637 GCF_023721935.1 Panthera uncia
GGGGGCCAGGCAGCAGAGCCGCGGCCGGCCATCTACACCCTCCCTGCCTGAGCCTTTGCGGTGCCTCCTGCAGCCACTGGGCCGTTCACGTTCTAAGTTCTGTTTGGCGATTGAGCCCTGGTGTCCCTAACGTGAGCGTCACAACAGCCTACGGCAAGGGGAGTCCGTAGCCTCACTCTGGGCTGTGCCTCGCGGCTTCTCGGTGGACGTTCGCCAAAGTCACAAAATAAAAGGGTGAATCCCGTATTGGAAAGGTCCTAGCTGGTCTGGGGCGGAGGTCGTCTTTACGGGGCAGCAGCGTCGTGCTACCTGAAAACCGTGCCCCCCACGTGCTGCCCACACAGTGGCTGCAGTGGAAGCCTTGATCCTAGGCTGGGGAGGGGCGCCGAGGGGCCGGAACGTTACACAAGGATCTTGAGAGCCAAGAACAACGTCTCACGTTAGCGTGAATCATTTACTTGCCTCAGCTTCCTTCCTAGGCAGTGACACAATTCAGTGACCCACGCGACTCGCACTCGGCTCGCTGGGGGCTCAGCCTGTACAGCAGCACAGTCAGCCGTCAGCACTGGTGGCTTTCTTCGCCAGACGGACCCCGCGCAACATGGAGACATCTTGGAAAGGGCTGTCCCTGGTCATGCAGGATTACTTTGTAGCAGAAGGCACGGTCCCCCTAGATCCCAGGTTTGGCACAGAGCTGCCACCAGAGCCCGGTACGGGGCCGTTGGATGACCTGGCCCCAGAGCTGCCAGAGGCAGCAGGGCTCGGCTCGCTCTTCTCCTTAGTCCGCTAGAAGCACTTCTGTGGGTGACGTAATCTCATGGGGGGAGGGGGGGAAGGGCGGCCTAGGCCGGGCCGTGCCCTGACGGGCCCACGTGCTTCCTCGCATCCGCTGGGCCCCACGCAGGACAGACCAGCCTCCTGCGGCTCTCAGCGGGACCCGGCCTCACAGCTACCCTGCCCGGTGCTCCCCTCAAATTAACAGAGTGTATGCTTGTCCCAAATCTAAACCCTGTCCCTTTTCCCAGTGTGGTTGAGACTTGGGGGGCGGTCCCCCTGGAAGACCGAGCCTTTTCCCACTGGAATGACTAGCTGCCAGGCCCCACCTGGTTTTCTTGGTACTCAGTACGGATGAAGTCTCGTCTCCCAACCCATACCTTCTGACAGAAGGCCCGAAGGTTCTCCCCAAGGCTGCCACAGGTACCGAAATCTGCCAGCGGGCTGAGCTGCCCAGACCCCGCCGCCTTCAGTCGGGGAGCGATCAGATGTCCTCCTCCGTGGTACCGCTGTGCTCACTAAGGAGGTACCACTTGAGCCTGTCGGGCAGAGGCAGGGCTTTGACCTTCACGTCCACAGGCCAGGGCTGAAGGTGGAGGCGGATGTAAACGCGACACAGGTGCTTGAGGGACGGGGGGTAGCTCTCCAGCTGCCTCAAGGAGAAGTGAAGGGCCTGGATCTTCTCTGCCAGGCTGCCCACGGGGTGGATATCGAAGTTTTCGGGCAGCTGGAGTTTCTGGGAATTAGTCACCATGAGATCCAGGACGGTCTCGGCTTTGCGCAGGAGGTCCACGTGGCTCTCGTCTTCCGCGCAGCCCGGGTGCGAACAGAGCCTCTCGAAGATGATGTGGAAGCCAGACCAGCAGGACGCGCCGTGGAGGGAACAGTTATAGGCTGCTCCGGACTCCAGCAGGAAGCGCAGGAGAGGGAAATGCAGTTTGAAGCTCTTAAGGCAGATGTGGGTGAGGGACTCGTGGGCCGGGCACTCGCTGGGGTCGGCCCCGTGGGCCAGCAGCAGCTTCGTGACTTGGAAGCAGAAGCGGCTGATCATCTGGGCCTCGTCCTTGTCCCCTCCCACCGTCTCCCCGAGCAGGAAGATGATGCAGGTGAACACGGTGTCCCCGTCTTTGGTGGTGGCCTTGACGTCTGCCCCTGCAAGGGCCGGGCAAGAAAACAAGGTGGGAGAAGATCTCAAACCCCTGCAAAGTGACGCTTAACGTTTCACAGTGAGAGGACAGGGAACTGCGGACGCGCCTCACCTCCTTCCAGTAAGAGCCGGATGTTCTCGGTGTTGTAGATCTGCACCCCGTCACTGCTGGCCAATGCGTGCAGCAGCGCGGTCTTTCCTACAGAGAAAGAGAATGAGGAGGAGTATGGGCCAGGAAGCCAAGGTCAGGGCAACCCCTGAGGTGCAGGGAAAACAGGATCAGAAAATGAACTTTGTTTTCTGTTTCGTTTTAAATTTTTTAATGTCTATTCGTTTTTGAGAGAGAGAGACAGAGAGAGAGAGCGTGAGCAGGGGGAGGGGCAGAGAGAGAAGGAGACACAGAATCCGAAGCAGGCTCCAGGCCCCGAGCCGTCAGCACAGAACCTGGTGCGGGGCTCGAACCCACGAACCGTGAGATCATGACCTGAGCCGAAGTCGGATACTTAACCGACTGAGCCACGCAGGCGCCCCTAAGTTTATTCATTTTGAGAGAGAGAGAGAGAAAATGTGTGTGTGAGCAGGGGAGGGGCAGGGAGAGAATCCCAAGCAGGCCCTGTGCTGTCAGCAAGGAGCCCTACTCAGGACTCAATCCCACAAACCTGAGATCGTGACCTGAGCTGAAATCAAGAGTCGGGTGCCCGGCCGAGCCGCCCAGGCACCCCATCCAAAGATCTTATTTTTTAAGTAATCTCTGCACCTGACGTGGGGCTCGAACTCACAACCCCGAGATCAAGAGTTGCAGCCAGACACCCCCAGAAGGCCAGCTTCAAAAAGGACTGACCTCTCAGAGCCAGGGCTGAGGGTGACAGGTTTCTGGTCATTGTCTTTCCACCCGCACAAAACCAGGAACAGAATGGTTCCTGGACCCTCAGACGCTGCCTGAGGCCTGGGCCGAGGCTTTCCCGAGAAGCCACGGCTCCCCGGCAGAATCTGAGCGCGCGCGCGCCCCGCCTCCTCCCCCAGAGAGCCCTCAAGCGGCCGGCGCGGGGCCAAGGGCTGTGCCACTTCTCCTTCCCTAAAGCCTCTGTGGCGGGTCAGCAAGATGCACCCGTGCGTCCGCTGCGTCATCGCACGAGCCGCGTCCAGCCTGCCCGCCCACCTGGCCGCTGTCCTGGGCTGCTGTGGGTGTCCCTCACGAGGCACCTGGCGCACGGCCGTCCCGCTTTCCCGCCGGGGGCACCCACCGTGCTTGTCGGCCGCGTTGACGTCTGCCCCGAGGTCCAGGAGGCGCTGCAGGCAGGGCAGGCGCTCCGGCTCCTCGCTGGCCAGGTCCAAGGGGCTGCTCTCGTGGATCTGAGGCAAGAGAGCACAGCGGAGTTGGCCCGGGGGCCTGGGAAGCTGCTCGTGCCCCCCCCCCCCCCCCCCCCCCCCGCCCGGGGGCGGGGGGGGCCCCCCCCCCCCCCCCCCCCCCCCAGTCCCTGCTTGAGAGCAGGCTGGGCCCCGCCCTTACCCGGTCCCTCCGGTTAATGTCGGCCCCGTGGCGCACCAGCAGCTCCACCATGTCGGGCTGGTTTCGCAGGACAGCGATGTGCAGGGCCGTGTAGTAGGTGACGGGGTCTGAAGGCACAGACACGGCTGATGTCAGTCCTGCCTATCACCACCTCCTCGCGGGACCCCAGCACCTGGCCTCGGGCTCAGCCCCAGCACACCCGCCCCCTGGGGTGGCCCAGGGGCCCGGCACCACCAGGGGTCAGGGTCAGGACACGGCCGTCCTCATCAGATACCAGAGCGCAAGCTCTGCAGTCAGAGCTCGGTCAGGGTCCTGGCGCCATTCCGGCGGGGGGGGGGGGCAGCTAATCTGTCTGGGTTTTACTCTCCTCTTCTGTAAAACAGAACCATAAGACAGGGCGCCCCTTCTCGGGCGGCTGGGAGAAACACCCAGAGTGACAACTCCTCAACCCCAGTAGTGACAGCCACGTCCTCAAAGCCAGTGTCCGGGTAACTGACTTTGTAACAGCCCCCGCCCCTCAGCTCTTGGGCCGGCCCTCCGGGAGCCTAGGACCCTAGCGCCCTCTAAGCCTGTCATCAGATGGGGGGGGGAAGGCACGCCTGGCCACAGCCTGGGTCAGCTCAAAGACCCCCATCTGGTCCCAGGTCAGCCCTGAACGTCTCCTGGTTGACCCCGCCCTCCCGGCGAGCAAGCCAGAGAGGAAAACGGTTCCATCCCCACCGCCGGCACTTAGAAGCTAGAAGCCAACCCGGTCCTGCCGTGACTTACACCCAGTGTAGCTTCTGTGTTTGCCCCTCTCCCTCTGGCGTGAGCCAAAATGTGAGATGGCTCAGAACGAGTGGCAGAAATTGCTGTCCCCGCGCTCTGGGCACAGTGCCACCAGCCGCGTTTTCACGATAACGGAAGCAGGGATTTCGCTGGGAGCCGGGAGAGTTTGCTGAATCAGTCACACGGAGGAAGCAGCAACAAACTCGCTCTTGGACCAGAGGTGGGAAGCAGGGGGACGGGCCGCCTCAGTGGTCCCCCGCGAAAGGAAGGAGGGAGGCGGCTCCCGAGAGGACAAGAAAAGCAGCGCCTGAAGACGTGGCCCACCCAAAGCCCAGCCACACTCGAGCCACCTACCCGCCCCTGGCCCCCCCGGGCTCCAGCTGACCTTCAAAGTTGAGGTTGGCCCCGTTGCGCAGGAGAACGTCGGCCGCCCGGGTCAGCCCCAGCTCGGCCATCTTCAGCAGGGCGTTGCTCACACCTTCCTGGTAAAACGGGGAGTGGGCCTTTCTCTCCAGCAGCTCAGTGAGAACCAGGATCCGGCTCTCCTCGCTGGCAACATAACTGGACCTGGGGCAGGAGAGGGGCGGACCGGGTGAGGGTGGGCACGGCTGTGGGACCCGCCTGCCCGGGCTGGCGGGTGGTCTTCCCCCCCCCCCCCCCCCCCCCGCCCCACCCACGCCAGGGCCTGGTTCTGCGGGGCAGAACGTCTCCTCGGAAAAGGTCTGCGGTAGAGACAGAGCGAGCTGGATCTTTTAACCCCAGCCGGCCCCTCGGGTTTGCTGAGAAAGAACTGGGGTTTTCTCCATCCTCCTGCCCAGAGAATCTGGTCCCTGGCTTGGGAACAAAGCCTCACACAGCCGTGCTGCTGCGACCACTCCTTCCCCGGGCACGGACCATCCCTGAGCTGCAGAAGTTGCCAGAGCAGCCCAGGCAACACCCCCACAGCCAGGCCCTCCTCCCCCGCCCACACTCGGAGGCTTTTAGCTTCCCAGTCCCCAGAAGGTGGCCCTTCACACCCCAGCCCCAACGCCACCTGCCCGGCCAGCGCAGACCTCCGAGACCTGCCGAGCCTTTCCCCAAAAGCGCAGGCCCGCGGACAGCTCCGTGAACCTGCACGCAGCTCTCTTTCCCTGGCCGCCACCTGCTCCTCTGAGTGAGGCTTCCCCTCCCCACCGGTGCTCCCCACTCCCTTAGCGTCATCCATCCGCCACCCTTCAGTCGTCAAGATCAAGGTTCCATCCTTACTGCCTGGGCAGGAATCCGTCTCGTTCCCCGGCCCTGGGGAGGGGGGAGCGCACCATGCATACAAAGCAAAAATTCTGGGACTACAAAAGGCCCCCCCCCCCCAAACTGCCTTGGAGTTAAGGAAACACCTTACACTGTGTTTTCAGAACAAGTCTCAAAGTGAACAGAGCGGTGATGAAGAAAAGCCTGTGTTTCCACCCAAGTCCCTAGAGAGACGCATGATAACCGCTGTTTCAAATTCCAAAGGATCCCAGAAACACACACCGGCTTCCCCATTTCCTCTGCGCTCTTCTCCATTACACGGAATATGCAGACACCTGACTCGTGATCCTCAGTCTCTCTCCTCTGATGCAGAAGCACCAGGAAGGCCGGGGGTTTTGTTTAGCTCGCTGACGTATCCCTGAACGCCTCACTCTCTGACACCGTTCCCACAAGTTCACGGATACACCCGCTCCTGTCTACGTAAAATGCAAACTCATTTACAGAAAGTTCAGGTTCGCACCTCTCTGGGGTAAAACCCGAGGCCCTCGGACTCCACCCTGCTCCCCTGCAACCGGCAGCAGGCCGACAGCGCACAGGGTGGGGCGCCGAGGCGGAGGCCCGGCCGCCACTCCACCCTGCAGGCCTCCCTCCGCCGGCCTCGAGCACCCTCCATCCTGCCGAGGGCAAGATTCGAGCCAGGTGCAGGAGCTCACGCTCGAAGCAACGCAACTTCATCTGCGGAGCGGGGCCGCAGCCGCCCCCGTCCCCGCCACACTTGCAGTGACAACCGAAGGGCGGCAGCGTCGGCGGCAAGGAAGCTAGTTACCCGTCCAGAGGCTCCTGCCGCTCAGGGTCCTGGATCCCCAGGGAGCCCAGAATCGCATCCACCAGCGGCTGGTACTCGAAGATGATCCTCCGGAAGCCGTGCAGGAACGGCATGGCGGCGGCCCCGGGCGCGGCAGGGCGGCCGCACCTTCCGCCGAGGCCCAGACGCCGACTGTGCGCGCTCCGAAGGCAGCGGGCTCGACCCGGCTTCTGCAGGTCCAGCCCCCGCGCCCCGCCGGCCGGCCCGCCTTCCACCCCGCTGCTCCGCGCCGGAAGTGACCCCCGCACTTCCGGTCCGCGGCGCCCAGGAAAGCGAGCGGCGGCGACAGCGCCCCCTGCGGGCTCGGAGGAACCGCGGCGCGACCCGGGGAGAGCGCTGGGGGTGTCCCGGACACCGGCCCCCGGGGAGTGGAGGGCGAGGACCTGCCGGCCAGCCTGATCGCCACCCACCGCGGGCCCGCCTCGGCCCGGCCCGGCCCGGCCCTGCTCCGCCCTGCGATCCCGTCCGCGGCCGCTGGGCGCCGTCCGAGCTCCGCCCATAGGGCGCCCTGGCTGGCCGCTGCGCTAGCACCCGGGCGGTGGAGGTGACTCGGACCCCGGGCGCCGCCCGGCCGCCCTGGACTCGGATCGGACCAGGGCTCCCTCCGGCTTGGCCTGGCTCTCGCCTCTCCCCAACGCTGAGTGGATGCCCACACGCCCCGACGGGTGGTGGGGACAATTCCTTATTCTCTGTCCCCAGGAGCTCCTGGCCCTTCAGGCTGCCATGCCAGCTCCTTCCAATTTCCTCCTGGATGGCCTCAGTGACCTTTAATTTTCTAATCCGTTAAAGAGGGGATACTCGCACGCACCCGAGATTCTTGGATCAAGAACTCTGTTAATATCAGGGAAGTGGAATCTATCAGGAAGGAACCCAAACCTGGAGCCACTTAGGCATCTTCCTGTAAGGCCATACATGTGAACCTCCACAACCCCGAGTCGCATATTGGAGGCCTGATGTCTTCCTGATTCTGGAAAAGCCCTTTCTGAGGAGGTGTGCGGGTCCCGACGCTGGCATGATGCCTCGGCCTCCCGCCCCCACCGCGCGCCCTTGGAAATCCCTCCCATCTGGCACCTGCCAGAGGCAAGAGTTGTTGAGCGAAGGAGAGAAGGTCTAGAGAGGCGTTTGAAGACAATCCGACGTGCCTGTGATTTGTCTGTGTGCTCCCCTCCACCCCCTCCAAGAGCAGAACAGATTGACCCAGGAGACACAATCAAGCACTCTTGCTAGGTCGCTCCCTGGGGACCCAGCAGCGACTAGTAGGCGGCAGGGGCTGCACTGTTCATTGCTGGCTGTTACTGTTGCTAAGTTTACAAGGTTGTTGTGCAGATCAAGTGGAAAGCTGTCAAAATCCTCATCGGGCGCTCAAAACACCTTTTTGCCTCCACCATCATTGCCTAACGGGGCAAGAAAGAGGGGTGGGAGTGGGCAGCTTGGGCTTGGCAGAAGGGATGCAGACCACGGGGTCTGTGGCTCCCAGCACATGCCTGCCTTGGCCCTCACCCCAGAAAAGAAGCGTCGTCTTGAGCGACACTGGGAAATTTTGCTCACGTTGATACGGCACTTTCTATCTCATAAAATCAGAAGATTGGGCGCCTGGGCCCAAATTCCCATCTGGCCACAATGAGCATCTGAATGGGGCACTTGCCCCCGTGTGCCTCGGTCCCCCCAAGGTGTTACCCTGGTGGGGGGAGGGATGTCTGCCTCTATTTTAAGGGTCCACAGCCTGCCTCTCGATTGATGGTGTAGCAGCCGACAGGCAACCAGAGCCTCCGTAGCCCTTCCTATTTGATTCAAGGTCCCTTGCTCCGTGGCACACGTCAGGGGCCTGAGGCACCCAGAGGGGCCTGCCTTACCCCAGGGCACGTGGTGAGTAACCGGAGGAGGCCTGTTGAGAATGGGGTCCAGGGCAGACCGGGGGCGACCACCTCAGCTGAGGCCAGCTTCTGCCTGCCTCCACTGGTTTCCTAAGGCTGGCGTAGCAAAGCGTCACAAACTGGGCGGTCCCGGGAGCCAGAAGTCCGAAATCAAAGCGTCGGCAGGGACAGACTCCCTCCAAAGACTCGAAGGGAGAGTTCCTTTCTTGCCTCTGACAGCTTCTGGTGGCCCCCGGCTTTCCTTAGCTTATGGCCGCCTCACTCCAATTTTTGCCTACCTCTGTGTTCAAGTGGCCTTCCTCCCTATATCCGTGTCCCTGTCCAAGTGACCTTGTCCTTTCTGAACGACCCCAGCCCTTGGATTGAGGGCCCATCCTGATCTGGTATGAATTCATTTTAACTTGATTGCATTTGCCAGAGCAAAACAAACCTCTACTTCCAAATAAGGTCCCAGTCAAAAGTGCCAGAGGCCGGGGCTTGAACATGTCTCTTTGCAGGACCCAGTTGAGACCGCTCCGATGGGTGACCCCAGGCATGGCCCTTCTGGTCCCTGGGCCTCAGTTTCCTTACCTGTAACCTGAAGGCGCTTCAAGCTCTGACGGTCTTGGAGCCCACGAAGAGGTCCTTGTTGCCCGCCGAGGGGCTCTGCCGACAAGAAGACTGGGATTGTCCTGTGACCGGTAAAGTAACAACGAGTTAACTTTCGTGTCCTGAGCCCTTCTAACGTGCCAAGCTCTGTGCTAAATGCTTGACTCGCCAATCTCAACAAGTCCCATTAAGTGAATGATGGTATCTGGCTATTTTTCAAACGAGGAGACGGGTTCAGAGAGGTTTAGAGGCTCGCCCAATGTTGCACAGCCGGGTTGAGACTCCCAACCCAGGTCTGGGGGCGGGGGTGCTCTTCCAAATATCTGGCCTTCTGCCTTGCGGCTCCTCTGGGTGTGGGCCTCAGAGGGTCTGCACAAGCAGGAGTAAGGAGCTGACCCCTGCTCTGTCACAGCCCCTGGGCATCACACTGTGGAGCCGCCCTGCCGCCTGCCTGTCGCCCAGGCCCCTATCTTTAGAAAGTTCCTTGACCCTTGCCCTCCCTCCTGTCAGCAAGGGCAACCTTGTTTTCTCCATCTGCCTCCCATTAAGGCCCTGTCACTCAGAGCCTCTGATTTTCAAGTTCTGAACCTTCTCTCTTCTTTCCTTGCCACTGCCCCTCACTGCCCTGCCAGCCTAGCCACCTCCGGCCACCCAATTCCAGGATTCCTGGGCAGCCTGGGTGTCCTGGAGCCAGGCACTGCGTGCTCGGACTCTGGCTGATCTGTCCCTGCCCCAGGGAGCTTGGGAGTCCCTCTGACTGCACAATGTGTAGAGAGGGATAGCCTTAATATATAAAGAACTGTTGAAAATCAACAACAAGCAGGCAAAAGCACTAACAGAAAAATGGGCCGAGGACACACCCCGGTGAGTCGCAAAGGATGAGAAACTGTTAACAGGCCTGCGGGGAGAAGTCTAGCCTCTCCAGGTATCCAACGCCAACAGTGATAAGAGCTGCCCTATGGGATTTACCTCATATGAGACTCTGCCCCAGAGCGGTTCAACAAAGTGAGTCCGAGAATAGTAGGTACTGTGCGATTCCCCCTTGGGAAAAAGTGCCGTGTATATGTGTGCCCACGTATGCATGTGTACGGAGGCGGGGGTCATTGCCACGGCCCCACGGCAAGATGTCAGCGGTGATGGCTTCCGGGCGCTGGGATCTCGGGAAGTTTTATCTTCTTTGTGTTTCTGTGTATTTCCTGCCTTTGTACCAATGAGTGTCTTTCTTGCCTGAGACTCGGGACGCCGAATCAGCCACAGGCAGCGAATCAGGCCCTGCACACTCCTCCCGTATCTCGGGTATCTATCCATGAACACCAGGGCCGGGCCCCGCGCTGTCCACAAAATCTTTCTCCTCCCAACGCTGTCAAGTGACATCCGCCCAGCACACAGGTCACCTGCCCCGGAGCCCCCCGAGCCCCCTTCTTCTGGGCCCTCCCAGCCTGGAATTAGCACCTGATTCGTTTCCCCCCCCCCCCCCCCCCGTCCTCTGGGGCATCACAGGGCCCAGCGGGACAGTGAGGGATAAATTGTTAACAACGGCGGACTTTGGTTGAGTGTGTCGCCGTGTCCTGTGAATTGAATTAGAAGCCTGACGCGTGTGTGAGCTCATTGACCAGTCGTGACACCCCCGGAAGGAAGTGGTGGCAGGGTTCCTACCTCGTCGTAGCCTGAGGCTGAGAGACAGGCCGACTCACAGCCAGCGGGCCCAGCCGGGGCTCTTAAGACCCTGGCTCTTAACCTGTCCCAGCCCTCACGTGCCCACCCGTTCTCAGAAACGCTTACACGTGTGTGCACGTCACCAGTCACACTCACAAGACGTGCTCACACCCTGTCACACTCTCCCCAACATAGCCTCACACACCCACCCTCTCTCACACATACTTTCTCAGACACATCGTTGTACACACACACACACACACACACACACACGCACGGGGCACCGAGGCACAGAGCTCCAGGGCTGGGCATATTTCCGAAGCTCGGTCATGGGCCCGCCTCACCGCCCCCCCTCCCCGCCGCACACACACCAGGCTTCCTCCAGTCTGCTCTCCTCCCCTGCCCACCCCCCCCGCTCGCCCCCTCCCCTGTCCTCCTTCCCCGCCCCCACACCCTGACCCCACCCTGACGCCGGACCCTCAAGACCAGAACCTGCTTGGCCCTCTTTGGAAGGACAAGGCCTGGATTCTCCTCTCCCAGAGGCCCAATCCTCTGTGGGTGCAGGGGGGAAACTGAGGGACCGGGAAGCCAGGAGGAGCAGGTGCTGGGATCTTGGCCGGGCCGGGGAAGACTTTCCTGTCCCCTCCCTCCCTCCGTTTGTTCTCCTAAGAAGCACCGAGGGGAACCCACCCCTGCTGACCAAGGGGGCAGCCTCCTCCCTGACGTGATCCCTCCCCCCGCCCCCCAGACACTACCAGGAGGTCCTGGTGCCTGGCTTTTCCAGATGAGGTGGGTCCTCAGGGCCTTATAAGCCCAGGCGGACAGGCTGTGAAGGTGCTCCGAGCCTGTCTTAGCTGTTCAAGCCGCTGTAGCAAAATACCGTAGACTGGGGGGCTTAAACAGCATTCATTCCTCCCGGTTCCGGAGGCTGGGGAGTCCAAGATCAAGGTTCCAGTAAGGTGGGCTTCATGTTGAGGCCTCACCTCTTGGCTCATGGGCGGCCACTCTCACTCTGTGCTCACTTCTTCCTGCGCATGCAAAGAACGCATTCTGGCGGCTCTTGTCCTCCCGGTAAGGGCGCTAATCCCATCCTGGGGTTCCACCCTCATGACCTCATCCAACCTAATTAGGTAATTACCTTCCAACGGCCCCACCTCCTAATACCATCAGCTCGGAGGTCAGGGCTTCAACATATGAACTTGGGGGGCACAAACGTTCAGTCCATACAGAGTCCTTCAGGCCCCCTCGCCCCAAGACAGGAAGGCTTCTGGGGCCCAGGCTCGGGCCTGGCCCTTTCCCAGCCTCACTGCCCCGTCTACACAAGACGACGGTGGTTTCGGGGCGCCTGGGGGCGGTCAGTCGGTTGAGCGTCCGACTATGGCTCAGGTCACGATCTCACAGTCCATGAGTTCGAGCCCCACATCAGGCTCTGTGCTGACAGCCCGGAGCCTGGAGCCTGCTTCGGATTCTGCGTCTCCCTCTCTCTCTGCCCGGTCCCCACTCACACTCTGTCTCTCTCCCTCTCTTTCTCTCAAAAATGAATAAACATTAAAAAAAAAAAAAAAACCAAGAAGAAAAAGCTGGTGGTCTCGAGGCTTGCCCACGTGTCCTCCCGCTCCAGAAGTCGGGGGGCTTACTGAGAGACACTCTTAGCTCCACGTGGGGGAACCATCCTGAGAAATAGTGCCCAGGCCTCTCCCTGGCAGATGCTCACCTCCTAAATGCTGGTCACCCTGCCTCCGCCTCTCCTGGCAAGCAGGTCCGTGTGGTCTTGGCACAGGCTTTGCCCTCTCTGAGCCAAATGGGCGTGGGGAGGGCCCCCGGGAGGTCTGAGCCCCATCTCTGTCTGGTCCGTGAGCCCAGAGTCCTGATCCCAGAGACTCCGCCATCTGAAACCTGCTGGTGCCCAGTCGGCCTCAGTTCCTGGCAGGCCTGCCCAGAGGCAGAGCTCGAAGGACGGGACCGCGGGGCCCCCCTCCAGCCGCTGTCGCCAGGCCCCATCAGGCTCCACCAAGGGATGGCTCAGATCCCTTGGGGAAGGAGGGAGGGCAAGAGGCAGGCACAGGGTTCTTTGTGCTCCCCAGAAAGCCCTCCACGCCACCCCCACCGGCCCTGCTTGGCAAAGCGAACGCAGGAAGAATCTGGCCGGCCATCCGTCAGGGAGACAGAGTGGAGGGGAGCCGGGAAATTTGATCATTAAGAAACCCTCCTGGCTGTCTGGGGGAATTTAATTAAATAGTTGGAGAAGGGCTGGGGGAGCAGGCCACATCTGGAACCAATATGTGGGCTTTGATTTTTTTTCCTCCTCTCTCTCTCTCTCTCTCTCTCTCTCTCTCTCTCTCTCTCTCCCTCCTTCTCTCTTCACATCTCACTGCGTGAAAGGAACCCAGTACAGCCCCAGAGTATGGGTTCCTCTGGGATAGGATTCCTGGCAGACGCGGAGAGAAACCACAGGCAGTGAAACCGGCAGAGACGAAGACAAAAGGGACAGAACAGGCTGAGACAAAGATGTAGGGGGAGGGTCCGGGGTGGGGGGGCGGCAGGAAGGGCTGTGGGGTCAGGGCTGCGCGCCTCGGGGTTTGGCCGCAGAGGTGTCAAAAGTGAGAAGAGGTGGAGGGCCCCCCGTGTAGCCCGAGAGAGCACCACACGCCTGGCCAGGGTCCCCTCGGGTAGCCAGCGTTTATCAAGCCACTTGAGACACCGCGGGGTGTGGCTCCTCCCATTTACAGATGAGAAGGAGGTGACTCAGCTAAGGTCACAGAACACACGCGGGGCAGCGCTGGTGTCCGATCTCAGGCCCATCTGGATGCTGTCTAGACATGCTGCGTGGGTCACCGTGTTGGTAATTACTTGGTGGCTATTCGTGTCGCGCTCCCCAGTGCCAGGCACCGGGCGAGGCTCTGGGGAGGCCGCAGCGTGAAACTCAGCGGGTCCGGCGGGCAGGAGCCAGGGCAAGCGGACCTCACCTGGGCAGTCGGCAGCGGTTAACGTGGGTCCTATGCCTGGGCGGGACCTGCTGCCTAAGAGAGGAGGTGGGGACGGAGGCATCGGGGTCTCTCTGTTGCAGGAGCAGGACCCTCCGGGCCCCAGGGTCTTGCCCTGAGCTGGGTCAAGTAGGTGCTCGTGGGAATGGGGACGAGTGGACAGCTTCTCAGCCTTGACCCCATGGCTGAGCCATCGCCACCGGCCTAGTCCCCTCTTTTGGCCACCTTAGCACATTAGCAATCCTGCCCCTGGTCTCCAAGCTTCCCCCCTCTTCCCCCCACCCCGGGTCCCAGAGCCCTTGGGCCCAAACAAGGCTCCAGTCGTTCCTGCCAGCCAGGGCTGTAGGGGGAGAACATGGTCTTTGCTCTAGGCAGACAGACTCTGGGGTTAATTCCCTTCCTCCCCTAAAACTCAGCTCCCACCCTGCAGCCCGCATAGCCTCCCTTGACCACGCCCTGCCCCTGGGATGCCGAAGTCCAGCTCATATCCAGCACCCGCGTCCTTTCCTTCTGCAGGCCGGGAGCCGGGAGGGTGGGAGCCAGCTCCGATCTGTCCTCAGAGTGGCCCCAGGCCCAGCCCCGAGGGGGCGCAGGAAGGAGCGTGGCACACATTTGTGGAATGGATGTCTCATGACCTTGGGGCACACGGAGCCCTTAATCATGTAATTCAAGCTCTTGGCAGGGAGGGGAAAGTGAGTCACGGTGAGACCAAAAGGGACGCTGCGGCAGGGCCCAGGTCAGGGGGGAGCCTCTGTGGGTCCCCTGCCTGGCCGTCCCTGGACCCCAGCCCTTTCCACCTGCTGAACCCTGCCCGTGCCTCACCAGTCCGCTCAAGGCCCCCTCCCCGCACCCCTTCCCCCATGCTCCCCGGATCTTCCTGCTTCTCTAGATTCTCTGCTGGGCTGTCTGGGTCACCACTGCATCCCCGTGTCCCAGCCCCGCCCCCGCACCAGAAGGCGCCCTGTGAAAACGTGTCTATAGGCGTACTGAGCCCTGCATTCAGGTCCTGCCAGCTTGTTAACGGGGGAGGGGGGAGTGGGGAAGAGGCCAAGTCCTGCCCCGCTGGCTCTGCTCTAGGTCTGGGGAAGCTGTAAAGGTGGTGTTGACAGGGGCTGCGGCTGTAAGTGGACACGTGCTGTGCGCTGGGGACCAGGCAGATGCTCGGGGAGCCCGGCAGAACCTTCTTACGGCCGCATGGCAACCCCGGGGAGGGAGGGTGGGTAACTCTTGTTATCCCCATTTGACAGATAAAGAAATGCAGGTTTGGAGAAACCGGGTTGTTGGCCCACAGTTATGGGGTTGAACGGCAGAGCTAGGACTGGAAGTCGGCTGTGTCTGGGGCGGCATCATTGGCATGACCTCAGGGCCGTACTTCGGCCCGGGTGCAGGGAGGAAGGCCTCCAGGGACCGGGGGGACCAGGTCCAAGCAGCGAGAGGCAGGTGGGGAAAGGCAGGGGATCTGGGACCCAAGGGCTGTACTACGATCCGGGTGATCAGATGGGGGGTGGTGGGGCAGGGGCACAGAATGCAAGGGTCGAGGCTATACTAAGGGCGGGAGCAAGAGGCCAGAGGCCCCAAGAGCCACCAGATCTGCAAGGCCATCGGTGGGCCCGCACTAATCCGAAACAAACGCAGAGGGAGACGTGGGGTCCCTCTTGCAGGCCCTGACAGGGTGATGATATACAGAGTTTTAAATAAATGTATCTCATTAGGGCCGTAGTGTCTGGCAGGAGAAAAATGATGCCCTTCCCCACCCCTGCCTCCCACCCCCGTCCCCCCACCCCCGCCCCCCGCCCCCCACCCAAAAGGGGGAAAAAAATCCAATGCTACAGCTAAAAAGGAAATTGCATTAATACAGATTGTTTTATTTAAAAAACCTTGACCTCCACTTCAAAAAAAGTCATTAGACATTCTCCTTCTCAAAGGCCGCCGGAGCGATTATGGGGCGGCCTGCTCATTCCTCAATGACTTACTGTTCCCGCGCTGGGGGAAATGTGTGAAGAATCGGGGAGTAATTTAAGGCTCCCTGCAGAAAGGTGTGTAAATCTTTGCACGTCTAAAGAAACTTTACCAGACCGCTAAGTCAGAGGAAAAGAAAACTGGGAGAACCCACCCCCCTCCCTTTTTTTTTTCCCCCCATTTCTTTCCTTTGGAACTCTGATCTCTTTGATGGTAAAAATGGTCATATTTCACCCCCAAAATATCAGCAATCAGCGAACTAAAGGAAGTGGGAGCCCTGGGGAGTTTCACTGCCGATTAGGCCCTTGGTTTAATTACTTAACGCCTGCCTGGATCGTGCAGGCTGCGAACACACTCTCCTGCCGTGGGTTCAAGAGCAAGTTATAAATAACAATAAATATTATATCCCCAATTAAGCTGGTGAGCTGAAAGCCTCGTCGCCCCGCCTTCCAGCCCTGCCTGGTCCTCAGCCACTGCCCCCGTTTTATTGAACATGCCCCCCCCCCCCCCCCCCATTGCTGTGTGCAAGGAGGAGCCTCCCAAGCCCCACCCCACTCGCCACAAAGTAATCACAGCAAGATGTTGCAGGGCCCGGGAGGGAGCCAGAGCAGGGCCTGAGGGTTCCGGAAGCCTTTATGAAGGCTCAGGCCTCTCCGGGCCTCAGCCTGTGCCCACCCCCCCCCCCCGGCCCCGGGCATCCTTCCCCTGACTCGTGGCAAGGCTGGGGGGGCGTCGGGGCAGTTTGCCAGAAGAGAATGCTGGAGAGTTGCATGCGAGGTGGATCCCCAGTGTGGGATGGGTCCTTTCCCCTTTGAGCCTCAGTTTCTCTGCCTGTAACAAGAGGGGTCATCCTGGGAGTCATGTGGGTCCCAGCAGCCCAAAGCCCGCGGCGTGGAAGATGTGTTTACGGGAACAGAGTGATTGGCCCGACCGAGTTTAGTCTGTGCGGCTCAGCCGGACGAGAATACCTCCTCAGGAGTCCCACCAGGGTCTGGTGCTCCCCGGAGGGAACTCGGCATACAGTAGGTGCTCAATAAATCCCCATGGAATGAGTTGTTCTGGACCGTTTCCCATTGCCCCATCTCCCCGTGAAGTGTGCGGGTGGCAAGGGGTTTGCTGCGGGTCTAGAGTGCAGTGAACTGTGCCCTCCTGGAGCCGTGCATACAGTAGGCACTCAATAGGAGCTTGTTCAGCCCTAGGCCTGGATGCAGGCTTGTCCTGGCCCTGCCGGCTCCTCGGGACCCCAGACCTGCCTTATTGCCGCCCCGGCACCAGCCCAGGCACGACCCACCATGTCGGCCGGGCGTCTCCTGGGCAGTGGGGGTTCTGACCCCCGGCCACCCAATCAGCTGTCCACACTCAGGACAACCACGTGTGGAGTCGTACTGCGTGCTGGGGCAGGGCCCGCGTCAGCTTCTCCTTTTTCTCCCCAATGCCAGGTTCTGGGGACGCAACGGTGAGCGGGAGAGAGCGGGCCGTCTGCCGGCAGGACGGGAAGCGGAGGCTCGGAGAGGGGGGCACGTGACCCGAAGTCACAGCACGTCCACAGTGGGGCCAGCCTCGAGTCCGGTCCAGTCTCCCCATTTAGGCCATTCCCTCTGCTCTCTTGGCTCTTATCAAAGCCTTTTCTTCATACCCGCAGGGGACGTTTATCAAATATTTTCCCCATGCCAGGCCTTCGATTTACACGGCCGGCTTCATCTGCTTCTCGCAAGAGCCCCGGGAGATACGCCCTGTCATTCCCTCCGGTTGACAGGCGAGGACAACTGAAATCCAGGGAGGTTAAGTGACCCAGTCCCGCTGCTGGAAAGTGTCAAACACAAGGCTACTGTGCCCCCAAAACTCTGAAACCAAAACAGGAAAACCAAAAGGCTTTTTGGTTTTTGAACCAAAAACTCTGAACCCCAAAACTCTGAAACCAAAACAGGAAAACCAAAAGGCTGCGTGGAGGCTGGTCCGAAGGTGGTGAGTGAACACAATTTTAGTCCGTTACGGATCGGGCTCTTCATTCTATTCTTCGCCCCCTTCTCACTACTGCATTTGGCTCATCTTAAAAAAAAAAAAAAAAAAAAAAAAAAAAAAGGCGACATGGAAAGAGAAGGAAAGAGAAGCTAATACACCGACTTGCCATCTGGACAGATAACATCACTATGATTATGTCTTTTTTTTTTTTTATGTTTATTTTTGAGAGAGAGAGAGAGCATGAGTGGGGAGGGGCAGAGGGAGAGGGAGACAGGGAATCTGAAACAGGCTCTAGACTCCAAGCTGTCAGCGCAGGCCCCGATGTGGGGCTCGAACTCACGAGCCATGAGATCGCAACCTGAGCCGAAGTCGGATGCTTCACCAACTGAGCCACCCAGGAGCCCCAAGAACCAACGATTATGTCTTAACATTAGCTTTGGAGTTCCTGGTTAGCCAAGGCAAAAAGGGAAATGCAACGTCGGCCATGTCTAGTTATATCCGGAGTTTTTTTGTTTGTTTTTTGTGTTATTTATTTTATTTTTTTAAGGAGACCGTAACCCTTCAAGAGAAACACAGAGCTTCTGAGTCCTAAATTCTCATGGAACCACTTGGCATGATGGTCAACAGCCTGACAAACTTACTGGAACACAAAGCTTATGCTTCCTGGGTCTCGGTTTCCCCTCCTCGCACGGTAGTTGGGAGGACGAGGTAAGACAATGTGGTTTAAGGTGAGCCGCTGCCATTATGGAGCCCATGTCAATTTTTGGATTTGCAGGTAAGGCAGAAATATTTTTCAAAGGGGCATAATAGTTCAACCCTTGCCAAGAGCTGAGGACCAGTCACTTCAGCAGGATATCCCGGCCGGGAGATCCTCAGGGGGGAAACTGAGGCTGGGAAAAGTCCGGGCAGTGAGCTGAGGCAGAGAACCAGATGTCCTGCCCCGTTGGGCCCAACTCCACTTCCCACAGGGTGGACGGGGGTCTGGGATGAGCAGGGAGCCCCGCTGTGATCGCAGCCTGACACAATATTTACAGAACCCTGTGATCTGTCACGGTCATGCCTGGTCACGTCTGAGTCACATCAGCCTGCGCTGTTTACGATTCCCCAGACGCACAAGAGTGAGCACAGTTCAGCCCGTGTGCCTCTGCTGTCCCTGCTGAACTGGCTCCTTCGGAAGAGGCTCCTGGGTACACGGCCACAGGGGCCGATTAGATGAACCAGAAGAGCCGTAGGATTCCGTGCCATTCTCGGTCTCAGTTTACCCATCTGTGAAATGGGCCTTGCCCTTGAACGACGGACAGTCGAGTGTCTTGTTGTTGTTGTGGCTGAGGAATGACGCCGATTCAACTCCAGAAGAAATAGAACTATGGCGGGAGAGGGGCGCCTGGGTGGCGCAGTCGGTTAAGCGTCCGGCTTCAGCCAGGTCACGATCTCGCGGTCCGTGAGTTCGAGCCCCGCGTCAGGCTCTGGGCTGATGGCTCGGAGCCTGGAGCCTGTTTCCGATTCTGTGTCTCCCTCTCTCTGCCCCTCCCCCGTTCATGCTCTGTCTCTCTCTGTCCCAAAAAAAAAAAAAAAAAAAAAAAAAAAAAAAAAAAAGTTGAAAAAAAAAAAAGAACTATGGCGGGAGAAAAATGGGTAGTGACTATAGACGGACCTCTTACAGATAAGAAACGCGAGAGGTCATTAGATACCAAAAATATTTACCTTCCGCAGCCATTCAACGTAGGCAGGTTGAAACGGGAGACGCCTTTCCAAATTTAAAATAATTTCTTAGTACCGCTCTGCCTCAGCACTGCCTAAGGTACTCACTCCTTGGCATCATGCTGCCCTCGGGCCCCCGGTGAAGTCCAAGATCATCAAACACACACACACACACACACACACACACACCAAGAAGTTCATTTGGTGCCAGTCCGACGACAGGTCAAAATTAAGTATGACTGGCACTGACCACAGGACGCGGAGGAGATTCAGGGGCCAGTTCTCGATGCCCCACGGTGGTTCTAAGAGCAACAAGAAAATAAAGGGTGGGCCACCCAGTGGCTTCCAGAAGCTTCTGGGCCACAACATCGAGGAGCCGGAAGTCACAGTGATGCCGGTGTGCAAAAAAGATCTTACCGTATGGGACTGGTCAAAACGGTTCCTCCGAGAACTGCAAGGCGGTTGTAGAAAACTCAGCCAGCGGGCCAACGGTCACCAGTCCCCACACCGGGCTGCGTGGGGAGGAAAATGAATAGACAGCCCATGTGCATGTTTCATTTGTGTTAAAGCCACAAAGACATTGCCGTAAACAAACAAACAAATAAAATACCTCGTGCTAACCGGGACGCAGAGACCCAGGAAGAGAAACTGAGACAACCTTTCCGGAGGAGGCTCTATGGCAACATGATCGAAAGTCTTCAATCTCTCGCAGAATCTCGGACCCAGCGCGGGAGGTTTCTACTTGGGCTGTGACAAAGGATCACAAACCTAGTCCTTGAAGATGATAACAAACGTATTACCTTTCCGTTCTGGAGATCGGAGAGTCCGGGGCTAAAATCAAGGCCCGGCTGGGGGGCGGTGCTGCATGTCTCCCCCGTGGGGGGATCTCTTAAGGAAGAATCTGTTTTCCTTGCCTTTTCCAGCTTCTAGAGGCTTCCCACCTTCCTGAGTTTGTGGGCGCCTTCCTCCTTCTTCAAAGCCAGCACTGGCCAGTGGAGTTTTTCTCAAATTGTATCACTCTGACAGAGGCTCTCCTACCTCCCTCTTCCCTTTGGAAGGGCCCATGTGATTACACTGTCATCTACAAGGATCTCCTTCGGGTAGACAGGCAGCCTTAATTCCATCTGCTACCTTAATTCCGCTTTAGCAAATCCACAAATTCCAGGGATTATGCTGGGGACATCTTTGGGAGGCTATTATTCATCTACCACATCCGGATATTTATTAGCAAGAACCTAAGTAAGGATGTATAGCAGCAGGGAATGATGTATCACTAGGGGTTCATTAAAAACAGTGGTGGAATGGGGCACCTGGGTGGCTCAGTCGGTTAAGCATCCAACCTGGGCTGAGGTCATGATCTTGTGGTTTGTGGGTTCAAGCCCGACGTCGGGCTCTGTGCTGACAGCTCAGAGCCTGGAGCCTGCTTCGGATTCTGGGTCTCCCTCTCTCTCTGCCCCTTCCCTACTCATGATCTGTCTCCCTCTCTCACTGTCTCTCAAAATACATAAATCAACATTTAAAAAAACAGTGGTAGACAAGACACAGTAAGCAAGTTATAAACAGTTGTTACAATGTAGCTTGACTTTTAAAAGATGAATGATGATCTTTCTCCATCTAGAATACAGATATAAGCTGGAAAGATATACTCAGATTATTTTTAGCTCATTCCTTTTCCTTGTCTTATTGCTTTTCTAGATCTTCAGTATTGAATAAATATAGTGATTATCTTCAATTTCTTTCACTAAACCAACTTTTATTTATTTTTATTGTTTTTATTTTTGACTTAAATCCAAGTTGGTTAACTTACGGTGTAATTCATTAAACCGACTTCTTAAAAACATGTATTGAATACCTACTGTGTGTCAGAGACATCTGGGAGTGGGTCATATGTAATTTTTATTTTCTCTTGTTTGTTTTCTTAAGTTTATTTATTTATTTTGAGAGAGAGAGAGAGAGAGAGAGAGAGAGAGAGAGAATCCCAAGCAGGGCCCGTGCTGTCATCGTAGAACCCGACGTGGGGCTCAAACTCCCCAAACTCACGATCCAGGAGATCATGACCTGAGCCAAAACCAAGAGCCAGACTCTTAACCAACTGAGCCACCCAGAGGCCCCAGTCACTTTTATTTTCTTAATTTTATTGATGTTTCCTAAAATCTCCACATCAAGCATCTTATTTCTGCGATAAGAATTTAACTTTTTTTTTTTTTTTTTTTTAAAGCATGTGAGCTTTTGAGACTGGGACAAACAGGCACTTTAGCTCATGGTCTCACCTAGGATCCAACCTCTAGCAGAGTCACTAATTAAGGATCAGCTCCTTCTCTGCGGAACCTTCTCTGGAGAGCAGGGAACCTCTCTGTGCCCCCCTGTTCCTCCCCATCCCTGCTGCCTGGACCAGGGCCTGGTTCAGTAAACCCTTGTTGAACTGAGGTTCTCAACTGTGATCCTAATTCCCCTTCATTGCCCCCTCTGGGCTGACATCCCGGCCTTGATCTCAATCACCATGGAAATGGTTTCTTTCCTAGCCGCGTCCCTGGGGGGTAATGAGTTTTGCCTTCTCCGGGTTAACTGGCATTTCCTCGGCTACATCAGGCCCAGAGTTCTTGCTCAAGGGCTCAGCTTTGGAATAGTGGCCTATGCCCCCGGCCCCAGGACTGACAAGGGTCGTAACCACTCAATAGCAATGACATCAAATAAAATTAAAAACAAAAACAAACAAACAAAAAAAAAAACCCAGGGACGCCTAGGTGGTTCAATAGGTGAGCGACTGACTCTTGGTTTCAGCTCAGGTCATGATCTTGTGGTTCCTGAGCCTGAGCCCTGCATCCGCCTCTGTGCCTCGAAGCCCGCTTGGGATTCTGTCTCCCTCTCTCTCTGCCCCTCCCCCTGCTCGTGTTCACGCTTTCTAAATAAATAAATAAATATTTCAAAACGAGCAACGACCCTAGTTGCAACAGTGTCCGACTCACAAGACTTCAGGTATCGGGTTGGTCTCTTTTCTTATCCCTACGTACAGGTGACGGATCAGACTCAGAGAGAACTACTGAGTGACCTTTCCAAGGCCACACAGCTAGCAAGCGGCAGGGAAGAGATGCAGGCCCACGTCCCTCCAGCTCCAGAGTCTGACTTCGCCATCACTGCCCTGCACCGCTTCTAGGAATAAATGCTGAAAAAAAAAAAACAAATTTGTTGACGCTCTCTGGGTGCTCACTGGATAGCAGGTGCCCCACGATGTCCGTATCAACTTATTTAGTCCCCCTAACAGCCCATTTTACAGAGGAGATAACCAAGAGGAGCAGTCCAAACAGACTGCCAAGGCCCACGGCGAGGAAGTGCAAGGTCTGGATTTGAAGCCAGGAGGCGGGGGCCGAACACCATCCGTCATACACAGATACAGCACGTTACGTCTCTGAATGTGCAGGATGGAAGGACGAGCTCAGGGACGAAGCCACTGGGACTGAGACCCGACCACCGTACTCCTCACGGCCCCCTCTTCAAAGGAAGGGCTCGGACGGAACAATTTCCATGGTCCTCCCAGCCCCGGAAGGAGCTTCTGCGCTTGCTGCCTCGGTTTCCCCACCTGTCATGCCGGGGAATGGGATCTACATACTCTCTTGGGCCCTTCCCAGGTCCACAGGCCCTAGATTTCACCTGCTGAACCCCCCACCCCCACCAGGAGCGCCCCGGGGACTGGTATTTCATTCAGCCGGTTCTCTCCGAAGAAGAGAAACCACATTTTCTCCAAACCCTCGATCTGCCCACGTGTGCACCTCCGTGGATTGCTGTGGTGACCACCACCTGGGGGACACTTCGCCCCACCTTAGGGGTCCCTCCCTTCTCTCTGGGTGGGGGTGACTCCTGCAGAACCCAGGTGGCCGGTTCTGCAGATTCTCGGGGGGGGGGGGTGCGCACAGGCTGGGTTTTATCCGTGCAGAGGCCCAGGAAGGGCACGCGGAAGCCCTCCCCCCCTCCCGCCCCTCTCCACGGGCTTATTATTTTTGTTGGTCTGACATTACCACCGTGCAGGGATGGCAGGGAGGACAGAGGGCCAGGTCTCCAAGCGGCTGTCCCCGGGGAGACACCTGCGGTATCTGGAGGGCTTTCCTTGAAAAACCAACCAAGAGCAGAGACCCCAGCCTGCGGCTCTCTTACCCTGTCACCCATCTGTCAGCCTGGCTGTCGTCTGGCTGTCTGTCCTCTGGGCGTCAAGTAGGAATTCTGGAGGGAAACTCTTTCCTATCGGCTTGATTTTCCCCCGGGGAGGGCCTGGAGCATCTTGGAGGTGGGCTACGAGGCGTGTGTATTGGGGGCCGCCCGCGCCTACACCCCAGAAGCTTGAGAACGTGCTGCTTTCTGGGTCTCCCGCCAGGTGGAGTGAACAGGACGGACCCCGGGTTCTTCCCAGAAGATTAGGAACCGCGTTGGGGTGCACAGTGTGGGGGTGTGTGGGGGGGTGATGAGGGTGGAGTTGGGAGTTGGCCCTGCCCCCCTCAGCTGTCTCAGAGTCGCCCCCCTCCACCCGAGGAGGACTTTGTGAATGGAGGCGGGGGGGGGGGGGGG
>NC_064807.1:85540637-85560909 GCF_023721935.1 Panthera uncia
GGTGAGTGCGGGCGGGGCGGGGGCGGGGGGTGGGGGGTGGGGAGCCCGGGCGGAGTGGGGGGGCGGCCGGGGCCCGGGGCGGGGGCGGGGGGGGCGTGGGAACGGAAGCGCGGGGTCCGCGGGGGCGCGCGCTCCGCGGGGTCCGGGACGGGAGGGAGTCGGGGCGGGGGCGCGGACGCGGCGCGGGACCCGCCGGGGGTGCGGCTGCCGGGTGGGGGCCGTCGGTCTGCGATCGGGCGGGCTGCGGGGACCGGGGCTCTGGACCCGGGGAGGGGCTCGGCCGCCCTCGGCCACGGCCGCCTCCGCAGGTCGTGGGAACGGCGGGGACGTGTGCCGCCTTGGTGCCCGGCCCGGTGGGGGGGGGGAGGGGGGTGGGCAGCGCTCGCGGCCGCCCCGCCAGGTCGCCCGGGAAGTGGGTGCGATCACTGCCAAGTCACAGCCGGGGAGACCGAGGCTTCCGAGGGGCAGGGCAGCCAGGTCACACGCCTGGGTTTCAGAGGCCGCCCCGCTTCCTCCTGTCCCACCCCAGCTGCGGCTAGGTCTTAAGATGGGCTCCTTGGCGGGGGTGGGGATGCCTGCCCCCCCCCAACCCCACCCCCAGTTTACCCCACCGGCGTCTTCCTAGATGGACTGGCCCAACCCTAAGGAGCCAGCGAGGCCTCTCTCCTCTGCCGAGGTTAAAGGTCATCAGGAAAGGGCTTTAAAAACAAACAACCCACCCAAGTGGCTTTTTTCAGAAAGTCGTACTGGATCACTGGGGCCTGAGCCCTGGGTGAGACCGGGAGGGGTGGGGAGGGAGAGATGGAGATACAGCCAAGGTGCCTGGCCCTGGACGTTTCTCGTGGGAGCCGAGGAAGGACGGGAGTCCCCACGGCTGTCCTACAACCTGTAGAGTAGCCAGGGTGGCTGAGACCACAGCCAGGTCCCCTAGCTCCGGGGAGCCAGCTGGCCTGCTAGAAGCTCTGGGCCCCTTTAAGAGCCCTTCCCACCCCGTCCTGGGGACCCCCACTTCCTGCACCAGCCTCCAGGTCTCAGGGGAGTTGTGCCCCCCCCCCCTGCCCCCCTGGCTGGCTACATGCCCTGCTTTTCAGATGAGAGGAGGTGCAGGGGGCACCGAGGTGACTCCAGCCTCGCCTGAGACCTTGTCCAGGAGCACGTGTGTACGTGAGGCGTGCCTGACTCCCAGCGGCACCTCACAGAGCACCCAGCTGGTGCCAGCCGCGTCTGGCCACTGCTGGCTCCCTCCTGGGGGCGTCCACTTGCCCGCCAGCCACAGCCTTCCGGCATCTCTCTGCACCCTCCAGGGTGAGCACTAAGCAGGCCGACCCACCCGCGGGAGCTGGGGTTTCCCTGATGGAAAAGTGGAAGCCAGGTGTCTGGTTTGGGCCGGGGGCAAAGTGGGCGCCTTCTGGTGCAAGAGGAGAGGGGCTCTGCCAGCCTGAGTTTGTTCCAGGACCCCAGGGCTCCTGGGAGGAGCAGCTGGCTCTGAGCTGGCTTCCCCTAAGAGGAGAGGAGAGGTCTCTGATTTTACCTGAACGAATGGGGGACCCCCGCTGGGGGTGGGGAGAGAAGGAGGAGCAAATTGAAGGTGAAGCCCAGAAGGAAGGGCCAAAAGGAAGGACAGGAGAGAAGAGAGGGGCGCAGAAGTGGCCGCGAGAAGGAAGGAGGCACGGGCTTCCTGCCCTCGAGACCTGGACAGGGACTGGGTGCCTGTTTCCAGCCCAGCCGTGGGGAGAGACGGTGGAAGGCATCGCTGCTCTTGGCACACAGCATAGGTTTCCCAAACGCAGGGTTATTCTGGGGGTGTCCCAGAACTGCTTGTGTCAGCTGCAGACACAAGTGCCTGGACAGGGCCGCTGGCAGCCCCCAGGGAGCTCAGTGGGTAGGGGGCCTCCCCAGCACCCCCCTGCCCACCTTAGCCCGGCCACCCTCAGTGAGAGCCCGCGGTGGGGGTGGGGGGGGGGGGCTCTCCTTTCCTAGATGGGGCTTCCGCACCCTGGGGGCACCAAGGCCCTGGAGACAGGGAACGCACTGGGTGTGGGGTCGGGTGGGGTGGGGCAAGAGCGGCGGCAGCGGTCTGGCCCCCAGAAGCGAGCATCTCCCACTCAGCTGTGAAACTGAAACCTGCATGGCCACCGTGGAGGGTTCTTCGGGAAGCTACACGTTTCAGTTTCCAGGCTTCTCTGTGTTGGGGATCCCATCTTTCCCCCTCACGTGTGGTGTTAAAACGCCCTTTCTTTCATGAACTGGGGATGATAATTGGAGATTGTTTGATTTTAATGTCCTTACTTGGCAAAATTAAAAGGAGGTAACCCTATACTCATTCCTTAGATTGGAAGCAAATCGCTAGTCCATGAAATCCAAATGTTTTATATAGAGTCAAGCGTCTCCCCAGGGCCAACTGGGCGCATTCCAGGGGTGCCCGCTGCGGGCAGAGTTCCCCCCGGAGAGGCAGGCGGGACGCAGGGGGGGAGGGGACACTGTATGGCTGTCCCCCTGGCCCGTGAGACTCCCTCGGCTTGCTCTCTGCGTCTGGGCCTGCAGAGAGAGGGCAGAGGCCGGCCGCTCTGTTCTTTTTCCATTTCCTTCCCTCCTCAGGCAGGTGCCCCCTCCCACTGCCACTCACTGTGGATTCCCGAGTCTCGAAGTCTCCAAAGTGGGGGAGAAGGAACCTTCCCTCCCGGGATCTCGGGGAACCCAGCCTGCATCACGAGACCCCTTTCCTAAATAGGCAACCAGACCTTAGGGTGTCGGGACTCTAGACCCCAGGCCAGCAGGCACGGGGCCCTGGGCTGTGACTTCGTCCCCCAGTCCTGGGCCCGCCTGGAGCCCTGGCGCCTCGCCGAAGATTTGCCCATGCTCAGAAGTGGGTTTTCCTGTGGCTTCTGGAGCTGTTTTTGGGTCCAAAGAAAACAACTGACACCAAAGAGAGATGTTCCCCCCCCCCATTAAAAATTAAGGGCTAATGGAGAAACTCATGAGTTAGAAAATTGATACATTTTCAGTCTGCCAGGAGAGCAGGCTCAAAATTAAAAAAGAAAAAAAAATTTTTTTCTTCTCTTTTGTTTTCACAAAGCCACCAGTAGATGTAGCCGAGCCTCGCCAGTGATTTTCCCAGAGCAGGCGTCCCCGGAACTGGCCGGGAAGGCTGTGGCTTTGCTGGTGACTCAGAGCAAAGCAGGGTCTCGTGTCCCTCCCAAATCAAACGCTGAGGTCTGCGCCGGGCACTGAGCTATGCCAAGCACGTTAGGAAAATAAACCCTCGTTTGCTGTCTTTGCAGTGACTTACAACAAAAGAAACCACATTAATAACTGAGATTTTCTTTAAAGCATTCCCTCCTGTGGGCAGGGCGGAAACAGGGATGCGGACACACTGTGAAAATAAACACGGCCCCTGGAGCCAGCCGGGTGAGGCCCCCAGCCCGGGAGCCCCCCCCCCCCCCCCCAAAGCCATCTGGCTGGTACCTGGTTTGGAGACCTCAGGACCACGAGGGTCCACTGCCCGGAGATTCAGGACAGCCGGGTGCTTGGAGGCTGAGGGCACAGGCTGGGCCGGAGGGTGGGCTGGAGCCCCGGGTGGGGGGTTCTGGGCTCCCTCAGCCACATCTGCTAATGGGGGGCCAGGAGGCCAAGGGTGAACCTGGTTTAGGGTGGGGGCCTGCCCCTTCCCCGGAGTAGTGGACCTGAAGGGACCCCTGAGTTCTAGAGACTGGCCGACCTGCCTTCAATTCTTAAAACTTTTATTGTAGCGAAATGTATCCAAGATTCAGCCCTTTAGCCATTCAGGGGCGCTCAGCGCATTCACGCCGTTGTTCAGCCGCCAACTGCTGCCCGTCCCCAGAACTTTCTCAGCGTCCCAGACCGAGATTCTGCCCCCTTGAAACACTGACTCCCCACCCCCCACTCTCCTCTCTGTCTCTCTGAATCTGACAACTCTAGGGACCTCACGTAAGCGGGAGCTTACGATGTTCGCCCTTTTGTGACACTTAGCAGGATGTCTTCTGGGTACGTCCATGTCGTAGGCGTGGGTCAGAATCTCCTTTCTTTTTACGGCTGAGCAGTATTTCGCTGAGTGCGTGTGTGTGTGTGTGTGTGTGTGTGTGTGCGCGCTCGCACGTGCCACGTTTTGACCATCCGTTCATGTGTCGGTGGACACGTGGATGTTTTCCACCTTTTGGCTGTTGTGACAAATGCTGCCATGAGTACGGTGTGCAAATACCTTTTCAAATCCCTGCTTTCCTTTCCTTTTTTTTTAACGTTTATGTATTTATTCTGAAAGAGAGATAGAGAGTGAGCAGGGGAGGGGCAGAGAGAGAGGGAGAGAGAATCCCAGGCAGGCTCCGTGCTCTTGGTGCAGAGCCCGACCCGGGGCTCGAACTCACGAAGCCATGAGATCATGACCTGAGCCGAAACCAAGAGTCGATCGCCCAACCAACTGAGCCCCCCGGGGGGCCTAGAGCCTACCCTTCTTCCCTCTGGCCTTCCTTTCCTGGCATCCATTTCAAGGGGGTCCTGGGGGGTGGGAGGGCGGGGGCAGAGCCGTCTGCAGTGGGAGCCCTGGCTTTTGCTGCCCCCTCCGTGTGTGACCTTGGGCATGTCACATCCCTTCTCTGGGCTCAGTTCCCACCTGAAAGGGGGAGGCAGTGCCCAGATGTTGGAGGGGCCCCTCCCGCCTTTCATCGTGATTTGATCCAGGCTGAGAAAACGAGCAGGAACGTGGAGTCTCTGGGGTCTGGATCCTGGCAGGGCCTGGTGAGGGCAACCCCCCAGCCTATGCCCCGGGTAGGGAGAGAGGAGGGTGAGCGAGACGCTGAAGAGCCAGGCCTAGAAGCTGGGAGCCCAGGGGAATCCAGTTTGAGAACTGCTGGGTCGGCCGGGCTGGCGGGAGGGGCACGTCTCTGGCTTTTTGTCAGCGGGGTGGGCACTCCCTGTTTAGTTCATTGTCCTCTAGGTTCCAGGGTCATCTTGGTCCTCTAGTAAATCATCTGTCTGGAGCTTGGGGTGCGGCACAGGACCCTCAGACCCGCTAGCACCCCATAAGGGCAGAAGCTCAACAGGGCCCGAGCGGTCGTTGTTCCCTCACGGAAGATTCTGGAAAAGTAGTTTTGGAGCAGTGGTGAGAATGCCTGTTTGCACACCACACTTGAGGCCCTGAAGGCATTGCCAAAGACGACGGGGAGAACGGACCTGATGTCCCTGTAGGTGCGGGGCACCCTGAGTGGGTGCGGGAGGCAGCACGTAGTAGGTTCTCAATAAAGGGCCTCCATGGCAGCTCACTGGGATGCCCACGCCTGCCCTGGGAATCAGGCAGGGCTAGTGATTTACCATCCCTATTTTGAGGGGGCCCAGAGAGGCAAAGCAACCTGCCCAAGGCCTCCCAGCTGGGAAGGGAGGGGCGGGATTTGTTTGGGGAACTAAAGGGATGGAGAGGTGGGAAGGGCTAGGCCTTGAGGGCTGCACAGAGTGGGGCTGTGGGGGTAGGCCCTGTGCCGTGTTCAGGGTTTCTAAACGTCTGAAGACAAAGGAGGGCTTCCGGTGGCTCGTCCTAGGCGAGGACGTGGGGTCAAATGGGCTGAGGCAAAACCTGAGGGGCGGTCCTGGTGTCTAAGACCCAAAGGACAGTGGCTGACCCCAGATGGAAATGAATCTTGGGGGGTGATTAACGGGGAGCCGGCGGGTCCCCTGAACACATCCGACACACGGCACGTCAGGGTCGGGACCTGGCCCGGGGTTGCCCTGGAGTTGGAGTGAGAAGTCGGTTGCGGGAGTAGAGAGAGGGGACGTGCCGGTGAGGCCGTGACCGTGGCCAGCGGCCCTGAGAGGCACGTTCGCTGAGTGCTCACCGCGTGCCAGCCAGGGCTCTACCCGCCTCACCCCTGTTGTCTCCCCACCAACCACGGAAGTGGGTCTTTTTAGTACCCCCAATCTTTTTTTAAATGTTTATTTGTGAGAGAGAGTGCACATGGGAGAGGGGCAGAGAGAGAGAGAGAGGGAGACACAGAATCCGAAGCAGGTGCCAGGCTCCGAGCTGGCAGCCCAGAGCCCGACGCGGGGCTCGAACCCACAAACCGTGAGATCGTGACCTGAGCCGAAGTCGGACATTGAACCAACAGAGCCACCCAGGCGGCCCCCCATCCCCATTTTACACGAGGGAGATGAGCCACTCGCCAAGTCACAGCTTCCCGTGAAGCTTTCCAGGTCTGTCCAGTTCTGAAGGCCCTGTTCTCCACCACTGCCTAAAGCCATCCCCGGAGCCCCCAGAACGCGGGCTGGTCCAACTGGGGATGACCACTCCCAGGCCGCACTCAGGGGGCATGAGGCAGCCTGTGGAGGGGTCTTTTCAGCAGCCCGGCCTGGGGGAGACGAGCAATCCTGGCAGTGTTGGGGGGCCCCCCAGCTTGGGGGGTTTGGGAAGGTGTGAGCCGAGTGGGGGACCCTCTCCTGCCCAGAAACATCCAGAATGGCCTATCCCACCCTCCGCAGGCCTATCTCCAGCCTCCCGGACACAGGAGAGCAGTGGAGGGTCCTTGACTCTGAGGAACATCGATAGGACGGCCCCCTTTCCTAGTCGGCCGCAGCTCCCATACTCATTCATTCATTCATTCATTCCACAGTTGTTTTCTGAGTGCCCACTGTGTGTCAGGCCTCGAGCCCCTACCACCCGCCCGGGCTTTTGGATTCGAGCCCAGTGAGCTTAGAGGCACTGGCCCAGAGCGGCTGGTTGTACAAGTTGCCCAGAAACCCATTTACTCGCGACAGGACCGTCCGGTTGCCTCTGTTGCCTCCGTCCGTTTCAGACACAGAGACACCCCCCCCCCCCGCCCCGCACACACACACTCGCACCCACAAACCCTCTCACGCCCACCCACACTCGCGTCCGTACACACAAGCCCACTCGTTCGCACACACCCCCTCATCGACACACACGAACGTGCGCGCACACACTCACGCCCACAACGCTCACGCCCCTCCGCCAGGGCTCCAGCCTGGCCCAAGCGATCGCGTCCAGGCTCTTAGTGGGCAGGGCGGCCGCAGGCAGCCAGTGAGCAGTGAGCGGCCAGAAGGCTCTGGAACGGGCCAAGGGTTAAGTGCCTTTTGTGAGGTGGTGAGTAGGAGAGCACCGTGGGAGCTTCCTGTTTAGACAGAGGTGGGGAAAGTCATTGCACGGGCTCCCGTGCTGAGCAGACAGGGTGCTCTGGGGGGTAGGCGAGGGCACAGGGGGCAGGGGGCAGGAGGCAGGGTGCTCCCCATCCAGGGCTGCTGCCAGGAAGGAGCCGCGGCCTCTCCGGGAACGTGGGCTTGCTGGCAATGGCAGGGGCAGAGCCCCCACCCCCCCCACCCCGCCCCCAGCCAGAGCCCAGGAGTCGTGGCATCTTAAGATGTCCTGGGAATCAGGTCGCGGAACCACCCAGATGCTGTCACCGCCGCTGGGAGTCTGGCCCCTTGCTCTGTGTCCCTTCCACATCTGGGAAGCTGCCTGTCCCCAGCCTGGCTCCGAGGGGCCACCGTGATGACAGGCGCCGTCCACATGGGGTACTTTACAGCCGGCGATATCTTATTGCATCCTAAAAGATGAAGCGGGCTCTGGAAGGCATTATTTTTGGTCCCTCTTTGTGATCCATTCTGCTTTTCTGTGCATGGGAGGGGCAGTTGGGACCTTCCAGTTTGGGGGGCGGTGGGGGACGAGGCGTGACAGAGAAGCCAAGAAGCTCGGACCTGGCGGCCCAGGGGGGGACCGTGGTCTTTGGGGAAGCTCCTTGGTGTGGGGCAGTGAAAGGGGAGGAGGCCGGGACAGGCACCCCTGGGAGCTTCCGCAGCGGGCCCTGAGCAAAGCGTCTTGGTCGCCTGAGACCCGACCGGGTGAAGGTTTGTCACGTCTGTGACACTGCTGCTCAGGGGGTCGTAGGTGGGGCCCTGGACGTGGCCTGTCGCTGGTCTGAGGGGGTTTGGACCCAGCTGTGGGTCAACATGTGGCCCCAGAAAGACGCACCTGGGCAGCCGGTTGAAAGGCATGTTCCTGGGCTCTACCCCAGCCCGTGGAATGGTGCTCCGTGGGCCCGGGCACCTGCATTTAACAGGTTCCCACACACTTCTACGTGCATTAGGGGGTGCACGTTAGAGTGGCGGGCACCACCGAACCCTCAAAACCCCCTCCCGGCGTCCCGCCCGCCCGCGGCTCTCCCTCGCGGGGGTGGGTCCCCGGGGGGCCCCAGGAGGGCGGCCACCTGGCCCCCCCCCCATCCCACCTCCCGGTCCATCCTCCCCTCCTGCCGTGGGCACAGACATCTCCACGCCAGAGATGGCGTTATTAAAAGTGACATTTAACCAGAGCTGGAATTAACCACGCGGATGGCTGCAAACCTCGGAATCAAAGCGCGAGCCGCCGGGCGCGCCTGGCAGGGGTCTGGGCCTCTCCGCCGCCAGAGCTCCGCGCCCCGGCCTCCCATATAAAACCCCCGCGGAACGCCGAGGTCTTGAAAGCCAGTGCACCTCTTTTCATTAGACTAACAAATAACACGTAACAGAAAACATCTGTTAACAGCAGCCCCTAATGTTCTCAAGATGCTGTTGCGGGCGGCCGGTCCAGCCAGCGGGCAGCCAGGCCGATCAGGGCTCGGGTTCTGGCCGCCCCCCTCCCCAGGGGGGGTCGCAGGGCCCTCGGGGGAGCCGGGCACCCGTCCCCCGTCTCTCCTGGGCCCCTGCACCCTGTGCGGCCCGGGGGATTCCTTCTCCGCCTTTCCTTCCTCTGACTCTCTCCCTGTTGATGAGAAGCAGTCATCCGAAGGTGTGTTTGCAGGGGTGGGGGGTGGACAGTGCAGCGGGGTCCTCCCCCCCACCCCCCGCCAGCCGTGTGGCCTCGGCACGTTTCACAGATCTGGGGAAACACGAG
Organism: Panthera uncia; assembly: GCF_023721935.1. Lineage (NCBI taxonomy): Eukaryota > Metazoa > Chordata > Mammalia > Carnivora > Felidae > Panthera > Panthera uncia. The sequence continues at coordinate 85,549,528 of NC_064807.1, forward strand.
AGCTGGCTGGCGGGGGATACGTGGCGTGAGGTGGCCAGCAAGGGTGTCGGCTGCTTTGATTACCGTCGGGGAAACGGAGGCTCCGAGGGGTCAAGCGACTAGCCTGGGGTTACACAGGGGGCGGAGAAGCGAGGCCTGAGACAGCACAGGCCGGCCCTGCCCTCGCGGAGGCCCCACGTCCCCTCAAAGTCCCCACCACTAACCGCACGGGCCCGGAAGGCAGAGGGGCCTGTGGATGCCCAGACGGAGGCCGGGAGACCTGAGCGCCACCCCCCTCCCGGGACCCGGAGCATCATCTTCTGGCCGCTTCCCAGACCGAGGGAGGGCCGTCCGGGAAAACAGCCCAACGGTGGGAGAAGAGACAGATTGGCACTTTGTCCCCTGTTTCCCGTCATGGTGAAGCTACAGAAAACAGGTCTTCTCGTCGTCCCCCGAAGAGACCGTTAAGCCCCAGCCCTCCCCGCCCCTCTCTAAGATATGCCTTGCTTTGGGGTTGCAAGGTGACGGGCTGGGGCGCGTTAATTTGCCCGTTCATTCAGGGCACACGTGGTGTTGTTCCGAGACATCGTGCGGGGAGAAAACACCAGGGGGACGGGGGAGCCCTGGTCCCTCACCGGGGAGGGGAGCGCGAAGGCAGGGTCGCGGCCTGCGGTCTCAGCCGGCCGTCCCCACCTGCCTGGCTCAGCACAGCACTTCACGTGCAGCCCGCTGCTGAATTCTCTCAGCGGCCTTAGGAGGGCAGGGAAGCATTATCCCCATCTTGCAGATGAGGAAACTGAGGCTCAGAAAGGCAGAGCGAGGTGGCCCAAAGCCGCTGAGGAAATGTGCGGTGATCCCCAGAGCTTAGGGACAAGGCTGGTCACCCCCTGCCGGGCCCCCAGGTGGCCAAGGAGTCAAAGGGTCCTCTCGCTGCAAGCAGCCCTGACATGGAGGGACTGTGTCTCCCATCTTCCTGGTTCTCACCTGGAAACCTCTGCAGTGCCCCCGAGGAGGGCACTGCTTTTCCAGGGACACCCTTGTGCAGAGCCTCGCCCCCAGCGGTCAGGCAGGGGGACTCCGGGCTGTGCTGCGACGCAGGGGCTGGGGCCGGGGGCCCGGGTCGGGGGGGGGGCCAGGAAGGGACCCCAGCCTTTGGGAATCTCGTGTTTCCCAGACACGTCGTGTTTTCCCCGGGAAGGCCGGCCCCTCCCCCAGAGCCGTCTGCCCTGCCATCACAACCCCAGGCTGACCCCCAGGCAGGGCGAGTGTCAGGGCTCGAAGCGGGAAATTGCTAGAGACAAGAAGTAAAAATGGACTGCTCTGGTTTCACTGGGAAGGGAAGAGGAAAAGGCGAAGATCTAACGCGGCCGAAAGCGAGGTCGCTGTTGAAAGGCGATCGTTGCTGTTGCCGTGAACTCGAGTCCGGGCCGAGCAGAGCTCCCAAGAGGGTGGCCTTTTCGAGGGGCTGATGTCTCTCTCAAGGGAGGAAGAGAATGGGGGAGGCATCCCGTGAACGCTTCCCTCCCTCCTTCCACAAATATTTGTCGAGCACCTACTCCGTGTCGGGGGGTGGGCTAGGTCCTGGGGTCCCAGCGGGATCAAGGGAAGTGTGGTCCCCGCCACGAAGATGTCCTGGCTGCCCTGAGGACAGATAAAGGGGCCCCCTACGTGGCCTGGAGGTTCTGGGAAGGCTTCCTGGAGGAGGCGGAATTTCAGACTGTACCTAAAGGATGAGTGGAGTTAGCCAGAAGAAGAGGTGGGGGAAGGGTGTCTCGGGTGGTGGGAATAGCAGATACAGAGGCTCAGAGGTAGGAAAGAGATCGGCTGTTCCAGGAGCAGAGGGGTGTGAGGGAGCCCCGTGGCGGTGGGCCAGCGAGCAAGGCCTGACCCAAGACCCGCCGTTTTTTGTATGAGGAGCGGTGAGAACGCTTCCTGCTCGTCTGTGGGTGCCTGGAGTATCCAGAGCACCCAGGGCCTCCCCAGGAGCTCTCCTGGTGAGCCAGTGAGCCTGTCGTGTGGGATATGAGTGGCTCACTTGGGAACAGCAGGTGGCCTGGCTGCCCAGAGCGCCCAGGGTGCCCCTGTCTCCAAAGGAGCTGACCACAAGCCCTAACTGGCTGCCCAGGGCCCAGTCACCGTGAGATCTGAGATCCCGAGTCGGGGAGGAGAGACTTTGCAACAATCCTGAGATCGAAGCTTCATCCGCGGGTCCGTTAACAAGGCGAAAGGTCGGCCCAGGCCGTCCAGCCGCAAATCCCTGGAAGGACGGAGGGGACTTGGGGTGCTCGTGGCTGGGTCGGGGCAGTGGGGCCGGCTGATTTGTGGGCATGTTCATGTTCATCACGATCATCCACCAGTCCGGACCATCTATCGTGCACCTGCTGTTTGCTCAACCCTCCGTGGTTCCTCTCATCAATCCCTCCCGGATACTCTAGGAGGAAGGTAGTCTTCTGGCCCTGTTTTCCAGACGGGGAGGCTGAGGCCCAGAAAGATGAGCTATGTACTGAGGACACGGGGCTCCCAGGTCTGAGGCCCTTGCTCTCAGCATGTTTCTCAGCCTGGCTGGCCCAGGGCCCCTGGGGCTGTGCTCACTCCGACCTCATCCAGCCTCTCCAGGCTTTGCTTATGGGAAAGAACAGAGGCTCCAGCTCGACCCTGGGACAGGGACAGCCTCCCTGGACCCCTGTGTGGCTCCATGGCGACACCGGCATAGAAACAGACAGCTGGTCCCAGTGGCTCCCCTGCCTTGTCAGGGGCCGGACATGTCGCTGGTGGGGTCTGGCCTGGCTGTGGGATTCTGGCCCCAGCCTCACCCCCCGATTTCTGACGATCTTGGGAAAGTGCCTTCTTTCCCTGAGCCTCATGTTCTGCGTCTGCAAAATGGGCGTAATGATAGCAGCCGGAGCTTGGATTGTTCTGAGGAGTTGGTGAAATCAAGCAGCTCGGGGCTCAGTGCTAGGCCCCCCCGGCCAATTTGTTTTCGCGTTCGCTCTCTCTGCCACGTGGGAGGAGGAAGCAGCCCAGTTTAGGACTCCCAAGCCCTCCCACAGATGGAGAAACCAAGGAGGGAGAAGTTTCCCGAGGCCCCACGGGAAAAGGAGCTGAGATCAGGAACAGAGTTCTGGGTCCCAGGAGCTGGCTCTGGCGGCCTTTGCTGGGATCTAACTATGCTTTCCAAAGAGGGGACAGATTATCCAGCTCTGGGTGCCCCCCCCCCAACACACCCGCAGGACCCAAGCCCCACTGCCCCTGCCCAGCCCTGCCTGGTGACCTGGGGTCCTCTCTCTGGAAGGACGGCACGGATTTGCTGCAGCCCCAGCCTGGCTGATACGGACTGCTTGTTCCCGTGCAGAGCGAGCCTCTTGCTTTATTTCCTGTGGCCCATATTGTATATATACGTATAATTTCATGACAAATGCCGTCTATAAAACACAACGCAAGTATGTTTATAATGTGGCATTTGAGGTTAAAAATTCAAATGAGAGATCAATTGCCACTTCTGAAGGTCTGTGCATAAAATGGCTCAGGGAGGAAGGCTGAGATATTCAGATATGCTCCCTCAGGGATTACGGATGGGTTCTTGCCACATATCTAGAACAGGTGTGTGTGTGTGTGTGTATGCGCGCACACACACATGCACACACACACACACACACACACACACACTCTCAACTGATCCGAGGGCTCCAGCAGAGCTGGTTTAGACACGGTGTTTGCCTTCATGGGAAAGCTGATCTCGATGCGGGCTCCTTTCTCTGCCCAGGACCCCAGTTTCCTGCTGCCCACCGGAAGCAGGTTCTGTGACGATCAGGCACCCCCAAGTTCATGGGGGCAGATGGCAGGGGGAAATTCACAGAGCTTGGGGGACCAAGAAAAGAAGGTACCAGATTTACGTCTGCCGGCTGCCAGCTCTCAGCTTCTCCTTAAACCCTCTCCTCCCTCCACCCCTGAAAAACCAGACCCGGATGGAAATCTAAGTGAAGAGTGGGTCTGTGGACAGGGCAGACGGCATGGGAGGGAGCCCCAGTCAGGGAGGAGGGAGGAGAGCTGGGCCTGTCCCATTCCAAAGGGGCCGGAGGCGGGGTGCGTCTCCTTCGGCACCCAGGGGTCAACCCGGAGCCCCCACAGAAGAGCCTCAGGGTTCTGGAGAGTTCCATAGTAGCTTCTTGGGCTCAGCGGATCGTGAAGAATGTTTGCTGCTTTCTTCAAACCGGTGTCCTCTGCACGGCAGATTTTCGTCTCTACCTTCCCCCCCGGTGCATGCATGTCAGAGACCTGCCTGCACCGCCCCCCCCCCCCCCCCCCCCCCCCCCCCCCCCCGCCGTCAGGAAGGCAGAAGTTCTGAGGAGTTCGTAGCCAAGCCTGCAGCCTGGTGGCCTCCTTGTGTGTCCAAAGGGCCCCAGGGAGAGGAGGTCCAGAGTGGGGGCCAGTGAGTCCGACCAACCCCAGACGGCTCTCTGGGGCGAAGGGCTTTCCCTTTCGGGCCTCAGTTTCTCCATCCACAAAGTGGGGATAATGACAAGTGGGTTGTGGGGACGCAGAGTTGGGAAGCGCTTAGGCTGTGCTCCATCATTACTGCCATTGCTGTAATTAGCGTCTCACATGCGGGGCCCTGAGAGAATGGGAGGAGGAACCCGCCCCACCCCGGCATCTGCCGGTCCCTAGGGTCCCTCTTCTCCCCAGCAAGGGACAGAAACTGTCGCAGCCCAGACTAGCTCCATATTAAGGCAACAGCTCTCTGCCCACCCCGAGCCCCACCGTGGGCAGGGCAGGGGGAGTCGGGGCTCGTCTGTTCCCCTTGTCTGCTGGCCCTGGCAGGGGCGGGAGAGGAGGGGACATGCAAACAACAGGCCGAGGTCTCCGCGGTGGGCACCCCACCCCCCCAGGCCGCTCCTGGCCCTGCTCTGGCGAGCCATCAACCTCGCTCCTTTGGGTGATGTCACTGTCCACAGAGAGCCCCTGCGGGGACCCCCTTCATAAGAGTGACAAATCACCACCCCCCCCCCCAGAGGAAGCTCTCACCCAGGCCTAAGCCCAGGGCACACATCTCGCCCGCACCTCCGTCTTTACAGGAGGCTGTCAACACTCCCATTTTACAGGTGAGAAGTGGAGGCTCCTCTACTCAACATATACTTCTTGAGCCCCATGTGATGTGCAGCCACGGGGCAGACATCCAGCCGTCAGCCTTTAGCGGCTTCCAGGTAACGGGAGACAGGCAATTAACTGATAATGACACAGACGGGGAATTGAGTCCAGTGCCAGTAAATTCCGCCGAGTTGAGAAGCACGGGGGGGGGGGGGGGCCTCCGCGGCTCAGAGACAGGAGTTGCCGTCCCAGGACTGCACAGCCAGCCCCTGGCAGGGGGATCCCTGCCCTCCCCGTGGTGCGAGCTGTGGCTCACGAGAGCCCCTCCGAACAGGCTGCAAAGATCCCCTGCCCACCGTAGCTGGGAGAGGGGTCCGCGACCGCCCACGTGGCAGGGGCAGGGCTACGAGCAGAGGAGGCCGGTTGCCAAAGGCGGGTCCACAGGTCTCTCCGGTGCTGTACTTGGAGGAAGGGGGTTCCCCTCGTGGGGGGGCCCGCCGCCCTCGTGCTGCTAGGCTAGGGATGTAGGTGAGGCTCCAGCAGTGTGCTAGTCAGTGCGGTCACCGACAACGGAGAGAAAACTGGCCCTGAGCGAGGAGCTTAGGCGAAAGCAAGATCGTGATGTGCGTAACTCAAAAATGCAGGGCGGGACTTCAGGCCCGGCTCCATCCAGGGCTTCAACAATGGAGCGGCCAGCATCGCTCCCCCCCAGGGTCTTGCTCTGCCAGGACTGGGTCCCTGCCCACGTCCGAACCAATCACAGAGGGGCTTCGTGCCGATTGGCCGAGGGCTGGGCTGTGTGGGTAGAGGCTTCGCCCAAACCCTCTGGGCCAGGACGAAAGGAAGGAGGCCGGTCCTCCAGAGGGGTGCAGCCCGACACAACAGAGCTTGCACTTACAAGGAGGCATTCCCCAAATAGCACGGGGGGCCTGCTGTGCTTGTTTGGCATGTATTATCTCACCTAATACTCACAGAGGGGCCTTTATGTGCCCGCTTTGGAGACGAGGAAGCCAAGGCTCAGAGAGGTCAAGTAACTTTCCCGAGGTCACCCAGCCCGTGTTTAGAGGAGCTGGACCTCGTGTCTCAACCGTGACCCTCAAAGCAACCAGTGTCTCTCCAGGTGGCACCGGGGCCACCCTTCTGCCGTCCTGTCCCCTTCCAGCAGGACAGGCAGCCGTGTCACTGAGGCCCCGTGCTCCCCCCTCTTGGGGCCGAGTGAGTCCATTTGGCCACGTGGGTCTGTGCAGTGCCTGCAGAATCTGAACACTCTGTGTCCTGGGCTGAAGGCTGGTGGCAGGAAGACACGGAGGTAACTTCAGAAGGGGGCTGTCACTGCCCTCGCCTGGCAGCTGGGGCTGTCAGGGTCTTGCTGGACATAGGACCCCCTTCCGGTAGCGGTGTCCCCCTCCCATGACAGCAAAGACTCCATGGCAAGTACCCTTTATCCACAGCCGAGAGCGGTGGCGGACTTTGCCTGTCCGGCTGACCTGCCGTCATGTGCGGTCAATGTGCCCTCCCCCATTTGTTAATGACCCTTCCACATTGGATCCTGGAGCCTCTATAGAAAACTCTATCGCAGGGGCGCCTGGGTGGCTCAGTTAAGCGTCAGGCTTCGACTCAGGTCATGATCTCAAGGTTCGTGGGTTCGAGCCCCGCGTCGGGCTCTGTGCTGATGTCTCAGAGCCTGGAGCCTGCTTTCGGATTCTGTGTCTCCCTCTCTCTCTGCCCCTCCCGCATTCGTGCCCTCTCTCTTTCTCTCTCTCAGAATAAATAAATAAACTTAAAAAAAAAACTGTATTTCACATCTTTCATTTTCCTGGGCTCTTAAAAAAAGCTCCTGGGCCCTAGACATTGTGGCTCTAAGGCTAAACGGAGCTGGGCTGTGAGTCATTCATTAATTCATCCGGTGTTTATTGAGCACCTACCTAGCGCCAGGCACCATTGTCAAAGCAGATGACCCTGGACAGGGACAGAGGGAAACAGGCTGGTGCCGTCCAAGGGAGCTTAACCAGTGATGGTGAAGCGGTGGGGGGAGGCAGACAGGTCCCCGAGCTTTTCTGGGCTGGGGAGGGGAGGGTTCCCACGGGAAGTGGTGCCCCAGGTGAGAGGTGAAGACTGGGTTGGGCAAGGTGGAAAAGAGTTCTAGCCAGGCCCCCCGTGGGTCTGGTGGCGGGAGAGGGTCTCGGCAAAATGCTAATGAAATCAGAGCTGCCCAGGTGGGGGCCAGGCCCTGGTTAGGGTAGAATTAAGCAAATGTGCCCAACCTGTGGCGGACTCTTTTCCATATTTGATTGGTGCCGGCTGAGGGACAGCCACCCGCAGCGCAGCCCCCCCCCCCCCCCCCAGCGGGGGGGTTGGGGACATATGATGGGGGTGGGGAGCAGGTTGCTTTCTCAGTCCTGGGAGCCTGCCAGACTCCGAGTGGGCTGCCCTCGGCATTCAAGGATGCTTCGTGGAAGGGAGGGGGCAAAGATGGGCCTCGTGGCTCGGCAGGGAGCTTGGCCTGTACGACTGCCCCCCCTCCGGACCGGTGAGGGGTACAGAGGGCCGGACGCATGCTTGTCAGCCGTGGTGACACCTGCGGGTCCCATATCTCGACCGCCTTCCGGGCATCACCCCACGGAACCCTCACAACAGTCCCTGAGAGGTGTGCTGTGCGCACAGGGAAACTGAGGCGCGGAACGACGAACTGACTTGCCGAGGTGGCAGAACCAGCAGCCTGATTTGCAGGCCGCCTTGGCCACTGTGCCCGAGCCCATGGAATCATCCTAAGCACCCAGCCAGGATGGCTGTCTTCTTATACCCACCTGAGATGGGAAGCAGGAAGGTAGCACGGCCCAGGAGCTAAGGGTGGGCAGACTCGAGCTCAGATCCCAGCTGGGCAAACTTGGGCGGCCCACGTCAACTCTCCCGGGCTCTTTCCCCTTTCGTAAAGCCAGTCGATGACCGGATCCCCCTTGCACCGTCTCTAAGGGTGGGTGAGAAAGGGCTTCGAGGGCCGGAAGGGTCTCCGGGAGTGAAGGAGGGCTGTTTGAAGAGCCACCCTCCACCCGGGCTCCACGGTGCGGGCACGGACCATGCCTCTCCGCGCCTTCCTGCCCCCACCCCCAGAACCCCCGCGATAGCACACCGCACTCCTGTTTTCTGCAAGAAGCACCACGGACAGCAGCGTGAGGCTCAGCGACTCTGAAGGAGAAAGGGGGGCGAGGGCTCCCCGGGTCCACGTGGCTCGCTCTGACTGTTCCGCTGAGGCTCCCCGGGAGGTAGGGACAACGAGGGTCTCGTTGGCGGGAACGTTGCACGTTGCCGTCTGCCGAGAGGCCCGTGGCTTACAGGTGCTGGTCCCGTGGCACCGGGAGACACTCCCACGCTCCTTACCGCACCCCCACCTCCTCTCCAAATCTCTCCCCTTTAAGCTTTCTTGGCTTCTCTGGGCTCCCCGGGCACTCACATCTAGAGCAAAAGCCTGCCCGCTCTGGTCTGAATCCTAACGCTGCCGACCAGCTAGCTGGGTGACCCTGGGCAGGCCCTCCTTCTCCCCGAGCCTTGGCTGCCCCCTCCGTAGAACCCGGGTAAGCGACAGCGTTCGTCTCCCAGGGTGGTGCATTTGGCTCGGTGCCCTGCACGCGAGGGTGGCTCCGCAGATGTCTCCAGAGCCCATCATTTCTCAGTCCCCTGCCTTCTGCCCGGCGCCGTGGGGTTAGCTACCCGAGTTATCGCCGGTGACGATCCATTTTGCAGATGGAGAACTAGGCCCGCTTGGGCTAAGTGGCCTAGTTCTGGGGCTCGACTCCAAGACCATGCATTTGGCGTTGTCTGTGGGTGGTTCTCGACCCTGGCTTGTGTGGTAGCCCAAAGCTGTTGAGTCAGACTCGAGGGCGGAGGGCTGGGTGCGGCTTGGCATCTTATTATTATTATTTTTTTTAATGTTGATTTATTTTTGAGAGAGAGAGAGATAGAGCACGCACGGGGGAGGGACAGAGAAAGAGAGAGAGGGAGACACAGAATCCGAAGCAGGCTCCAGGCTCTGAGCTGTCAGCACAGAGCCCGACGCGGGGCTCGAACTCACGAACCGTGAGATGGTGACCTGAGCCGAAGGTGGACACCCCACCCCCCAGGGATTGTGCTGAGCACCTACAGCTAGGACCCCCGTTTCAGCTTGCAGCCCCCATCCCTCCCACCTTCCCCAGCCCATCCCCTGCTTCTCTCATGGGCTGTGTTTTGCGGGGTGCGTCCCTCTTTCCCTGAGAATTAGCACGAAACCTGAGTCTTCTCTGGCAGAACTTGTCAGCCCTTTGGGCACACTTTTGAGGGTAATGACTCGCTTTAGAAAGGCCCCCTGTGTTCAGGGCAGGTGATGTTAGACACACAGGTTGCTTCAGGTTGCTGGGAAGGATCTGAACCTTAGTGACCAGGTAAGCAGGATCGGGGGCTTGACAGGGCCGCCCAAGGGCCACAGTTCTGGGGGACAGATACACCTATCACTGTCAACACAATACCTGCTCTCAAAATCCTAAATCGGATGTGCCTGGACCAGGATGTGGGTAACTGGGCCAAACACCTCCCTTGGGTGGGCCAGAAACCGTAGTGGCTCAGGAGTGCCAGCTAGAAAATGTGCAGTATTAGGGGCGCCCGGGTGGCTCAGTCGGTTAAGCGTCCGACTTCCGCTCAGGTCACGATCTCACCGTTCCCGAGTTCGAGCTCCGCGTCGGGCTCTGTGCTGACAGCTGGGAGCCTGGAGCCTTGCTTCCGATTCTGTGTCTCCCTCTCTGTCTCTGCCCCTCCCCCACTCACACTCTGTCTCTCTCTCTTTCTCAAACATAAATTAAAAAAAAAAACATTTTTAAAAACGTGCAGGATTTTGGAAGCTGATTGTCAAACACAGATGCCATCGGGAGTTCAATTACATAAACTCCCAACTACACAAGCTATATTTAAAGCAAGGGCAACATTTACTCCAAACTCCCCTCTTATCATTTTGCTACATTTACTATTATTTATATCCTTGGGGTCATTTGCATGTATGGGATCTGGGCAGCGGTAAGAACTAGACTGCCCTGTGCTTCTGCGTGGCTCCTGGTTTTGCCTTCGCTGGTGTTACATTGTAGCTAGAAATTGGTTGTGGTGGAAGCAGTTATACCCCAGAAACTGGCAAACATAAATCAAGGGTCACTGGTTGTGACACGTTTAGGTTGTGACACGTTTAGCAGCATACCACAAGCCATAACTTGAAAAAAAAAATTGTTTTTGGTTTTCCCTCGAAATAGACTTTATTTTTTTTAGGGAAGTTTCAGGGTCACAGCAAAGGTGAGCAGGAAGTTCTCATCCCCGTCCCCTGCCCCTCCCACACGGTCGGCCCCAGTGTCAATCTCCTACGTTTGTCTGTCGCAGTTCAGGAACGCACACTGGCACATCATTGGCACCCCGCCCGTAGGCTTTGGACAAATGGATAATGACAGATACCCGCCACTACAGTATCCTACGGAATGGTTTCACTGCCCTAAAAAATCCCGTATTCCACCTGTTTATCCCTCCCCCGGATGCCCACCCCTTTTTCTTGTTTGCATAGTTTTGCCTTTTCCAGAATGTCATACGGTTGGAATCATACAGGGTGTGGCCTTTTCAGATTGACTTCTTTCGCTTAGTAGGATGCATTTAAAGTTCCTTCATTTCTTGGGGCGCCTGGGTGGCTCAGTCGGTTAAGCGTCCAACTTCAGCTCGGGTCACGATCTCGCAGTTCGAGCCCCAGTTCGTGAGTGCGAGCCCTGCGTCGGGCTCTGTGCTGATGTCTCGGAGCCTGGAGCCTGCTTCGGATTCTGTGTCTTCCTCTCTCTCTGCCCTTCCGATGCTCACACTCTGTCTCTCTCTGTCTCAAAAATAAATAAGCACTAAAAAAAATTTTTTTTAAGTTCCTTCATTTCTTTTCCTGGCTTGATAGCTCATTTCTTTTAAAGCCGAATACTATTCTGTTGTCTGGATGGACCACGGTTCATCTGCTCACCTTCCAAGTTTTGGCAGCTATGAATAAAGCTGCTGTGAGCGTCCACGTGCGGCTTTTGGTGTGGACGTGGGTTTTCAACTCCTTTGGGTAAATACCAAGAAGCGCGATTGCTGGGTCACATGGTTAAGAGTAGGCTTAGTTTCGTAAAAAAAACCTGACCAACTGGCTTCCAAAGTGGCTGCACCATTTTGTATGCCCGCCAGCCGTGAACGAGAGTAAACCTGGGTTGTTTAGGGGCGCCCGGGTGGCTCAGCCGGTTAAGCATCCGACTTCGGCTCAGGTTATGATCTCAAAGTTCATGAGTTCGAGCCCCACGT
>NC_064807.1:85561009-85564371 GCF_023721935.1 Panthera uncia
TCTCTCTCTCTCTCTCTCTCCCTCAAAAATAAATAAGAATTAAAAAATTAAAAAAAAAAAACGGGTTGGTTACAATATAATTTTGTAAAAAACTTTTTTCATGGTACGGTCTTAAAAATAATTGTTCTCTCGAGGTGAAACTTGGCTTGCCCACATTACTAGCAATGTGATATTCCCGTGCAGTGGGCAGAATATTGTCCCCGTTTTATTTTTTTTAACTTATTTATTTTTTTAGTGTGTATTTCGTTTTGAGGAAGAGAGAGAGAAAGAACGTGAGCGAGGGAGGGGCAGAGAGAGAGAGGGAGAGGAGAATCCCAAGCAGGCTCCGCGCTGTCAGTGAAGAGCCCAGTGCGGGGCTTGAACTCACGAACCGTGAGATCTCACGGTTCGTGAGTTCAAGCCCCGAGCCGAAATCAAGAGTCGGGTCCTTCACCGACTGAGCCACCCAGGCACCCCATCCCTATTTTAAATATGTCAAAGGCGGTAGGACGACTTTTCTTGCCGCCACTGGGGCCCTGGACAAGGGCTTGCCTCCTGGAGATGCCAGATTGCCCCTCATTTATTTCCTTAAGGAGGCAGAACCGAACATACGTTTCTTCAAATGCACCTCTGTGAGCCATGTCACAGATGAGTGTGTCAGGGGCCAAGGGGCAGTGAGATGATGGCCCATGTGACACAACCCTTGAGGTGGAAAGAGCCCCCAGAGGGGAGCAAAACCCACGCCCCCCTCTCTGCCTTTGTCTGGAACTCTCCCTGCGCCCCTGAGCACACGGTGCCTCCTTCCTGGTCTCTTGTCTTCTGCTTCTGTACGACAAGGACGCTGCAGCCAGGCTCAGGACTGACAGATGCTCGCCTTCCAATCAGACCCCCCTTCCTGAGCCCATGGCAAACAACCAGGGCCCCTCAGGATCTTCCTTAACACAGTGTCCCAAACAGCTGTACCAGGCGATTAGAAGTGGTGTGGGAAGGCGCGTCGGGGTCGCGTGCCTGATTAGTCCCACGCTAACCGGCTGTGTGACCTTGGAGACGCCATTCGTCCTCTCAGATCCAGTGTCTACATCTGTGTAATGGGTTGATGAGGGTATCTGGTTCCCGGGGTTGCAGATGTGGGGACTCTGGAAAGTCACGGGTGCAGGGGGTCCGGCACACAGGGGTCTCCGTGGAGGGTGGCTGCGGGAGCCCCTTTCGGGGTCACGCGAACTCGTACGGTGTCGGCACGTGGCCCCGGTGGTCGAGCAAAGGCCTCAGAGCTGGGCCGGGCCTCTGGCTTGGGAGGTTCAGCGTCCCTCCCCTCCCCAGCCACCCACCCTGGGCACCTGCGGTCAGCATCCTGTCCAGAGGCTTCTGGCTAAGGAAGGAGGGGGTGGGGGGAGGCCACCAGATGGAAGGTCTGGTCACAGACCCCTGTGACCAGAAACTGTCGCAAGCTTCAGTACCAGGAGAAAGAAACCACCTTGACGGAGTGGCAGCCGCTTCGTAGAATCCCTCCCTCCAAATTCACTGTCATTTGCTCCAGGCTCTATTAGGCCAGGTCGCTTCTTTGGTTCGTTTTTTACACCCGGAACCCCTGTCTGTTAGTCCCGGCCAGTGGCCTGGCCTTCAGTGGCCCCCAGGCCCACTCGGCGTGCCTTACCGTTGGGGGGGGGGATATCTTACTCTGGGAGGGGGGAATAAGGGCTGGGAGCTGGGTTAGGAGCCCCCAGTTTGCAGGAGCCTCCCCTTCCTGCACCAGGCTGCCCTTCTCCCGGCACCCCGTTCTGGGTGGCGAGGGTGGGGGATGGGGCCCCCCCAGCCCAGAACTTTAACGTGGGGCTTGGGCTGGAGAGTAAAACCAGACGGGCTTTGGACGCCTGGGCGCATTCGCCAAGGCCGTGGTCGCAGAGCCTATCAGCCTTCGGGCCGGGAACTTTTTAAAAGTGTGGTTTTGTTCTCAAACCCAGAGTTTCTGATGGCCCACGTTAACAAGCCCCCCAAGTGAATTCAGAGGGTATTAATGGGAAAGTTCTGAACAGAACTCCCCCGTGGTGTAAGCAGCTCCGGGAAAAAAAAAAAAAATGCTCTTCTCCTAGTTTTAAGGGCGAACGTGGCACTTTGATGTGGGTCCGTTTTCTTATAAAGTCCCCTGCGAGGGGGGGGAAATGCTAAAATTAAACCTGCAGCCAACAAATTACTTGCAATTTGCAAGCACACGTGCTTACCTCTAGGGGCTAAAGGCCGTAGTGTATATGCGTGTGTGTGTGTGTGTGTCTAAAGAGAGGGAAACCCGCTTCCACTGGCCGACCCACTTTAACCCGCTCAGATGGAGATCCTTTAAAGATCGTAGCTTCCTTTTTATTTTTAATTTTAATATTTATTCATTTTTGAGAGAGAGAGAGAGAGAAACAGAGCACGAGTGGGGGAGGGACAGAGAGAGAAGGAGACACAGAATCCGAAGCAGGCTCCAGGCTCCGAGCTGTCCGCACAGAGCCCCATGCGGGGCTCGAACTCACGAACTGTGAGATCACGACCTGAGCCGAAGTGGGAGGCTACACCGACTGAGCCACTGGGGGAGGAGGGGGGGGCTCACAGCTTCCTTTTAAAGGCAAAACAGACATGGACATGCCGTCTACCCTCGAATAATAATAAAAAAAAGGCGCTTCCAAAGCGGGGCGGCTTCCTCCGGAGGAGCCGGGGTGGGCCTGAAGCGCACCCCGGGGCTGCAGGGTTGATTTCGGGAGCATTTCGGAATGAGGAGGAATGAGGAGTCGGCTTGGAACCTTGCCGAGAGAAAGAATCCACCCACATTGCTGAGCTGCCCCCCCCCCCCCCGGAAGCCTCACCGCCTCCAGGTGTTGGGGTCGGAGGACCTCAGCCGAAGCCTCAGGGGTTGCAGCTGAGGACAGGCTCTCCTCCGAGAAAGGGGGTGTGGGCGCCCCAGGTAAAGGCCGGTGTTGCCTCCGCCGACTGCCAGTGACCTTGGGTTCCGGGTGTGCGCGTGAGGAGTTGAGGAGGCGGCAAAACTGATGCCGAGCCGCCTGGGGGGTGGGGGTGGGGGGAGCGGAGTCCTGCGCCCCAGTGGGAGGCCAGCTGGGGTGCCTTCCCGATGGGTAACCTTGGTGCGACCGGCCGCTCCAGCCTCAGTTTCCCGACCGGGAAATGGACGCGCGGTGGCAGCGGCGTCTTCGCAGAGGGTCACGGTGCGCGGAGGTGCGCCCTCGCGGCGCCGCACCCCCGCGCTTGGCCCGGCCGTGCGCGCGGGGGCAAGCGGGCAGCGCCGGTCACCGGCTGGCGGAGGCCGCCGTGAACTCGGGTTCCCGGGACGGGAAAAGGGCGGTCCCGGTTCCAAGCCGGGGACGGAGCGGAGGCTGGGGGGCGGGGGTGGG
>NC_064807.1:85569371-85590847 GCF_023721935.1 Panthera uncia
GGGGGGGGGCACACGTGTGTTCTCGGGGACCGCACCTCGCCTCCGGGGGCAGAACGTGGGACCCCAGTGCCTCGCTGGGAGCCTTTGGCCAAGCCAGCGCCCCCCTCCTTGCCGCCATTTCCACATCTACGAAAATAAAGGCCTTTGACAGATGAGCTGTGAGGGCCCTGCAGGTCTGAGCCCTCGAGAAGACGAGAGTACCAGGCTTGAGGCCCCCAGGGCCGTTTGCGGGTTTTCTTCGGAACCGAGCTCTCCGAACGTCTCTCTCCCTGACCATCAGGGCTCACCGCGGTTCCCAGCAGGTGCCGGCTGCGGGCTTTGCGAGCCCCCCCCCCCAGGCTCCTAACTGGGAGGCAGGACCCCACGCTGGCCCCTGAGCGGCAACGTCACCCCGGTCTGGAAGTGGTTAATGAGGGCAGCTTCCTCCAAATACCAACCCCTTATTAAAATGGAGGTCTGACAATAAATTTGGCATTGGGCCACCAGCCTCAGATTAAAACCAGACGGGACAGACACTGCCCTCCTTCTCTGACCAACCTGTGAGCGGGGGAGGAGGGGGGCCTGCTCCTCTTCCTCCTGAATGACTCCCCGACTCCCTTCCCTCCTGTGCTCCCACTTTCTGGAGGTGGTTTCGGGGTGTGGGGAGCGGAGGAGGCTGGGCCGACGCCGATGTCAAGTTTGAACCCTTGGCTCCTGGGCTGCTAAAGCCAGAGGCCTGGGTGCGGGACACAGGAGGAGGCTTGGGAAACCCAGAGCCTTTGAGATGGCCGGCTGTAGCTGGCCTTGACCCCCTGGCCCTTTTCTGTGCCTGAGAATAGGACGTAGATATTCTCTGCCCAGTAGCTTTGTCGCTGCTCCCCGCTTGGGCCCAGTGACGCCATTTCTCAAAAGGCTCCTGGGCCTGAGAAGAGGCTTTGGCCTAATCTGTATCTGCCCCCTGGCTTCCCCCAGGGGTGGCAGCCCCACATGTCCCCTCTCCCATGGAGACGTTCTGCCCCCAGCCTTTCCTGTGTACTTCTTTTTATAGACCAACTTTATTGAGATATACTGCATGGGCCATGCAATTCATCCCCTTAAAAGTGTGCACGCCAGTGAGTTTTAATATGTTCACTTGTGCAACCATCGCCAAGATTTTAGAGCTTTCCGGCAGCCCAAACAGAAACCCCGCACCCCTCGGTCATCACCATCCATCCCCCCCACCCCACCCCACCCCACCCCACCCCACCCAGGCCCTAGCAGCCGCCGACGGACATTCTGTCTCTCTAGGTTTTGCTTGTTCTGGACGTTTCTCGTCCTCGGAATCCTTCATTATGCGGCCCTTCCTGGATGGCACGGGCTGCTTTTACGTAGCACGGTATTTTTAAACATAAATAACGTTTTTAAAGGCTCGCCCACATCAGAGCATGAATCAGCACCTCGTTCCTTTTTACGGTCAAAAAACATTCCATTGTGTGGACAGACTACATTCTGTTTACCCAGTCATCAGTTGGCGGGGCGTTTGGGTTGTCTCCAAGTTCGGGCTGTTTGGAGTATCGTGGTGTGGACGTAGGTTTCATTCCCCCCCCCCCCCGGGTAGATACCTAGCAGTGAAACTGCTGGGTCAGATGGTAACTCGGAATTTCACATTTGGAGGACCTGCCAGACTCTTCCAGAGCGGCTGCACCATTGGACTTTCCCGCCAGCGGTGCACGGGGGGGTCCAATGTCTCCAAATTCTTGTCCCCACTTGTTATTATCTGCCTTCTGATTCTAGCCGTCACACTGGGTGTGAAGCGGCATCTCCTTGTGGTTGCGCGCTGCGTTTTCTTGATGACTCAGGACCAGCACTTTTTTCACATGCTTGTTGGCCATTCACATGCCTCCTTTGGGAAAACGCCGATGCGGACCTTTTGCTCATTTTTAATGGGATGGTTTGCCTTTTTATTGTCGCGTGGAAAGCGTTCTTCATATTTTCTAAATACGATCCCTTACCGAATACGCGATTTGTGGATATTTTCCTCGTTCTCTGGGTTGTCTTTTTTACTGTCTTTTTTTTTCCTTAATGTTTATTTATTTTGAGAGAGAGGGCGGGGGAGGGGCAGAGTAGAGGGAGAGGGAGAGCATCCCAGGCAGGCTCCGAGCCGTCAGCACAGAGCCCGACGCGGGGCTCGAACCCACAGATGTGAGATCGTGACGAAGCTGAAGTTGGACGCTCAACTGACCGAGCTGCCCAGGCGCCCCAGCCCCCTTTTTCACTTTCTTGATGGTGTCCACCAAAGTTTTAATCTTTATGAAGTCTGATTTATCCTCCTTTCTTTACTGGCTTGTGCTTTGAGTTGTCCCATCTAAGTAGCCATTGTCTGGCCTTTTGAAGGGCAGGGGGAACTGGGTTTGGATGCTGGGACTTCCCATTGTTTTCTGGAGGGAGGCCTTCCTTCATTTATATTGAGACATCTTTTTGAGACCAAACTTCTTGCCCAGTCCCCAGGATATAGCAGTGACAAGGCACACACAGTCCCTACCTCCTAGAGCTGAGCTAAAGGGAAGAGACAAGCACAAAGTGGAGAACCAGAACAGAAGAACAACTTCATTGCAGACGTTCAGGAGAGGGAGACAGCCCAGGAGCCTGTGGCGAGGAGATCTGGCCTGACCCGGGGGCTTGAAAAGCCTTTCAGGGCAGGGAATTTTAGACTAAAAACTGGGTAAGCATGAGGCAGAAGGAATGCAGAGGGAAAAGCATGTGCAAAGGCCCTGAGGTGGGGAGGAGCTCATGTGGTCTTGTAGGGTAGATTCCATTGGTGCACTGGGTTTCTTGGGGTGGGGAGGGGGTCCAGTCATCCTGTGGAAGCGTATGCAGCACCCCAAGACCTTTGTGCATTTGAAGGAGAGGCTCCAGAGCCTAGAGAGACCCTAATGCGTGGCAGCTGCCTCCAGGGCTCTGCTGAGGTTTCTAGGGGACACGGGGGAGCCTTCCCCAGCCTCCTCTAGACTCCAGGGTCGGCCGAAGCCTGCTTAGGCCCCCTTGTAGCCACACCGGTCACTGGCCTGGGGGCTGTGAGGGGAGTATGGGCGTGACAGTCCCAGGTTTCTCATTCCCTCGTTCACCCAGCACTCAAAAAAATATTTGTGAAGAGTTTACCCTGAGCTAGGTCCTGTGATGGGTTCCAGAGAGACAAAACCCAGTAAGTTCCAGTCCCTGCTGGACGAATGACCCCACGTCTACTCTACAGTGTGGCACAGCTATGACAGGGGTCTGGGAGGGCTTCCTGGAGGAGGGGGCATTCTGCTGCTGAAGGTAAAAGTCAGGGAGGGACAGAGGGGGGCGGTGGAAAGCCCAGGAATGGTATGCAGAAGGGGTCCGCAGTGAGGGGTGGGCACGTCCAATGTGAGTATCACCAGCCCTCCTGAGGTCCAGGCCCTGGCTCTGCCCACCAGGGTGGCCTGGGTGGCCCCATCCACTGGATAGAGCCAGAAAGGCCCTCAAGAGAAAGCCTCTGTCCTTCTGTTGTGCTCATCATTGGATTTGCCCAGCCCTGGGCTGGGGGGCGGGCTACCTCCTCTCTCCATTATCCCAGATGACTGGCTACCAGGGATGTATCGAGAAGAGAAAGGGCCGCGGGAGTGGGCTTTCCTTGCTGCGTGACCCCGGGTAGGTCCCGGCCCCTCTCTGGGCCTCCCTCTGCCTTCTCTGTAGGACAGAGACAGCCCTCCCTGCCCGCCCCTCTTGAGGCTGTTGGGGGCCTCCGGGGAGGTGATGCTGGAAAGTCTGCCTGTGTGATCTCACCCGAGGACCCGAGCCCCTCCCCTGTGTCTTAGGCCTGGTCCCTCAGTGTCCGGGACCAACGCCAGCTTGGCCGGACATGAAACCAGCTCTTAAGGTTCCTCGCTTGGGATCCTGGCTGGAGTGGGGCCGGCCGCCTAGGGAAGCCCTTCTCCAGAAGGCTCCAGGGACCATGTTTCTTCTCCTTTCTCCCTCCTCCCCCCTCTCGTCTTTGCTTCCGTTCTTCCTTCGAACGTAGGCCTGACTGGGTGCCGTGCTCCCCTCTGGCCCTGTCTCCCAGGCTGGGCGGCCCGCGCACCCTTCTCTCCTGTGCTTCTCCAGCTGCTGCCTTCCGTGTCCCTCCTCCTGGTTCACCCTAAGCCCACGGAGAGATTCTCAGAATCCCGCTGCGGGAGGAACGAGGGTGCGGGCCTCTTAGGGCCGGTCCCCCCCACCGCGCCAAGGTTTAAGAACCTGGGCCTGGTGCCCATCGGCAGGTTCAAATCCCAGCTCCGGCCTTGACGAGTCCTATGGCTTTGGCATGTTGCTGTCCCGTGTGAGCCTCAGGTGCCTCATCTGTAGAATCGTGGGCTAGGGGCCCTCGTGTAAGGCCCATAGGAGAGTTAATGAGGTCATTTCTGTTGTTCCCAGTTTTCCGGGAGATTCCAGAGGCTGGGAGTCGCTAACAGATTTGCCCTGGCCACTCTGCTGGAGATCATTCCCCCTCAGCCACGGGGCTGTAGGCCTCTCACGTCTCACCTGAAGAGGCGACACATTTCCCTTCAGGTGTCCCCTGTTGGCACCGGAGACAGCTAAGGACAGATTCCAGGGTTCCCGTCTGAGCCCCGACAAGGCAGAACCAGGGGTCTTTCAGAGGAACCCTCGTCCCTTCCAGGAGACCTGGGGGGTGGGCCCGAAGCTTTTGCAGGCCCCTCCGGGCCCTCCACCTTCTTTTCTCCAGTCTTCCTCAGACTTTCCCGGCTGTAAATATTTCTGCAGCTTGGAGCTCCTTTGACCAAGGGCCGGTGTTAATTTGTTAAATCCACATCAAGGTCCTGGGGACCCGTTGTTTATTTTTGCGAACGTGTTGGCAGAGATCACATGGGGGGGGGGCGGCGA
The DNA here is from genome assembly GCF_023721935.1 of Panthera uncia. Classification (NCBI taxonomy): domain Eukaryota; kingdom Metazoa; phylum Chordata; class Mammalia; order Carnivora; family Felidae; genus Panthera; species Panthera uncia. The sequence goes on from NC_064807.1 coordinate 85,574,229, forward strand.
GGAGAGGGGCTGCTTTTCTGGTCAGAATAAATGCTAATTAATAAAAGTTATTTATTTGGGTTGGAGCTCGCCGCGGCCCCGGGGTCAGGCACAAACTGACTATTTGAAGCAAAAACAAACAGAGGGTGTCTCTCAACAGCTTGAGGAAGGCAGAAACGAAGAGGCTGGGTTTATTTGTCTTAGGAAGAATTTGCAGTTAATTCCCTCCAGACTATTTAGACCCTTAAATTACACGGAATAAGAAAAACCATGGGTGCAGGAGAGAGAAGCCAGGACCACTCGATTATCTGGCTGAGAGCGGAGTTTTTAAATGTCTTTGGCCCTCAGTCAGCTAAATAAATGGTACGTGTGAAATAATTTAATGGCAGAAAACTGTGCACAAGTCATTCCTTTTTTTTTTTTATTGTAATGTAACCGGGGGACGAAGTAATTCGGTTTTAAGGGAGAGGGGGTTTTAAGGGAGAGGGAGCGTGGGCGGCAGGCCTCCCCCGTCTGAATACCTTTCTCTCTCCCCCTAGAGAGAGAGAGGCGGTTTCAGGCTTTCTTTTTCAACCCCAGAGAAAAGCAGGACTTTTACCGAACAAAAGGAAACTTGGGGACTGGCCCGACTTGGAAAGGGGGGGGCGGGGCCAGCCATCGCTGGCCTGAGGCTTAGTGAGTATTTATTTCTTTTCCAAATGCTTCAAAGTCCCAGCGTGGAGCCCCCAGGGGGACACACGCCCACCACAATACATTTCTCAGGCGGTGACTCAGGGACTTAGGGTAACAAATATCCAGCACATCCGCTGGGAAGCCGGTGGCCAGCCGGTGGGAAGGCCAGCCAGTGGGTTCGAGCCCCGGGTCACCTTCAGGACGATGCTTCAGTCGTCCTCGGCCTCGGCCACCTCTCAGCCTCTGCCCAGCAGGGACTACAGACCCGTCTTTCTACTGCGGGCTGGGACGAGGGGACCCAAGGGCTGGGGAGAAAGACCCTTGGCTCCCTCATAAGCGACAATGCTAAGGGCAGCCGCTATTTATTGAGCAATTACTATGCTCTCGGCACGGAATTAAGCTCTGCTCCTCTTAGGAACTTTATGTGACTCTGGGCACGCTGTGTGTTGTCCCTTGCCGCTTCCAGAGGTGACGTCTTCCTTCGGAACAAAAGCGGGACCCAGGGACGTACTTCCCACAGTCTGGGATGGAGACCCAAGGGCATTTCCGCACTTAGGCCTCCTAGAGCCAGGACTGAGATTGTGACAGACCCCTGCGTCACCTTCCCTGGGAGCAAGGCGGGTGAGGGAGGAGAGGCCGAGCCTACAGCCCCGGGGCCGGCCGAGCCTCTGACAAACATGAATTCCAACCCAGAGGTGCAACCTTGGCCTCAGTTTCCCTGTGTGTGAAATGGGGTCACACCCCCCAGGGTGGGGGTTAGGGAGCGGGTGGCCCGCTTGGCACCCCCCATGGCCCCAAACCAGCTTTGGCTGAGCGGCCCCCGTCGGAGCGGCCTTGCTGTGACCCCGGAGAGAGCGGACCCCAGACCGGCGAGGAGCCCAGCTGGGGCTGGTGTGGCAGGTTGTCGGGGACCTGGCGACAAATGCCTTTGCGTGAGGGTTCCGGCTCCAAGTCACTACTCGGTTTAAACCAGCGACGAAAGAGCCCAGTCTCTTCTGACGCCCACTTGGCGGGGCAGAAGCTGAAGAATGGTTTTCATTTAGACACCCTCCGTTTGGGATTGCTCGGAAACTTCTCGAAAAAGTCTCCTTTTTTGGCCGAAATGCCTCCTGCGTTGGGTGTGTGCCCAATCGGCGTTGCCTGAAGGGGGACGGAAGTCGTCTCTGGGTTGGCTGGTGTTCCAGAAGCTTCTGTCCCCGCTTTCGGGGCTGTTGATCACCCCCCGGTTTTCAGTTCATGGGCCCTCGTTGTTTTGGTTTAGATTTCCTCCCGCTCCAGGGGACAGGGATGCAGGGCAGAGACACGGTCACAGGCACCAGGCATTCTCCTCCACTTTTCCGTTTTCCGGCGGGAGGGGGGGTGGGGGGAGGGGAGAAGGCTGGAGCCAGGCCAGGGGACGCGGCGGCTCCCTTGGGACCACTCGCGTTCCCCGTCGCTCCCCAGCCTGTGTCTCCTGTGTTTGCAACCATCCTGAACGTCCCCCTGAGCCAGGGCCGTGGGCATGGTGCACGAGAAGATTCTTCGCTGTGGGGGCCTGTTCTCGTCCTGAAGGGTATTTAGCGACAGCCCCCGGCCTCCACCAGTTCAATCCCCATGGCACCTCCCGCCCCCCAGTCCTCACAATCAAAACTATCTCCAGACACTGTCAGATGTCCCCCCGGAGGCAGAACTGCCCTCAGATGGGAACTTCTGGTCCAAACTCAGCTGTAAGGTCATCTGTGCCCGGGCATTCCCTGAGTCCTGCCTGAGAAGACCCCCTCTTTGCCCCCACGATCATTTACCAGTCCTGTGGACCACTTCAGCCTCAAGTCCAATCAGTGGATTGCCCCAGAGGCAATAAACCCTGCTCGCGTGGGATCTTATTTGAAAGCAGGGACTGAGTGGTAGCCATTGCCGGGCCTGGAATGTTCTAGATGCTCAGCAGAGCCAATACCCGGCATTGTGCAGGGAACACTGAATGTATGAAGGGAACGTGTCGCCGGGGAAAGCAAAAAAAAAACACAAGGCGTGGACTGAACTCCCAAAGGCCGACAATACGTTCTGTTGTCCAAACTGGGCAAAACAGACCTTCGCCTACACCGCTGGTGGGAAGGCTGGTGCGGGAACCTGGCCACATCTGGCGGTTTTTTGGGTTTTTTTTGTTTTTTATTGGCCCGGCGATTCCCGCTTCTAGGAATCTATCCCAAACAGACACCGGCAAAAATAGAAAATCATGTCTTCACGAGCTTATTCATCATGGCACTCTTTCAGTTGCGGAAGATTGGAAACACGCCAGAGGCCCATCCATAGGACTCTGGGAGGATAAACCAGGGGACGGTCCCCCAGCCAAGGGCCTTGGGGGGGCTGGGGAGAGGAATGTGAATGATTTCTGGGCCCTGGATGGAGGGATCCCTGAGATAGGTGCTAAGTGGGGAAGAGGTGAGGTGAGGGGGCAGGACGTCGTAGGCGACTTTTTGATAGGAAAAATATGGTACGTATTTTATTATATTTGCAAAGAGCGATGCTCCAGCAAAAGCAAAAACGGACCTAAAAAAACTAAGTCCCTACGCGTGGAGGGAGGGGACGCGAGAGAAAATCGAGTATGCAAAACAATCCAAATAAAGAGGGCTGTGTTTGCTGTCTGCGAGATGGAATGTCTGGAATATTATCAAGTAAAAAACAGGGAAGTCGAAGCACCAATGTGTTCAGCACGGTCTCATGCTTGTAAGTTTTTTAAAGGTACATATGTAATCTGGTAAAGCGTGGGGAGAGGAGGGTACTTCGTGTCACTTTTTTACCCCCTTCTGGTTTTCGAATCCGTTCCTGCCACCAGCAATGACATTACTTTGTTATTATCATGTACGTTTTTAATAAGAAAATCGGATAGGGGAGGAAGGGCTGACCTGGGCAGTGTCGCGGGTGGTGCCGGTGAGCGCGGGAGGGGATCCCACGTGGACCCGGGTGATCCGGAGGGCTGCCTGGAGGAGTGGGCAATGACCTGGGCTCTTGGGGACGAAGAGTCAACAGTTCTGCCCATCGATGTGGCAATAGTGGCTGAATCCCCCCCCCCCCCACCCGTCCTCTCAAAGGACAGGGTGGACCTAAAAGGTAAGGGTTGCTGACCCCGTGCGTTCCCTAAGGTTGTGCTGGGCATCCTTACCTGAGCCGCCCGTTCTGAACCAGAGGCCAGCACAGACCCTCGGTCGGCTCCTCTGCTGGGATCCACCCTCTGGCTCATTTCCACCTCCTGTGGAATCTGCCTGCTTTTGTTCACTGTTATATTCCCCGTGGGCCCTAGCACTGCGCCGGTCACACAGTAGCTGCTCAGTTAATACGTGTTGAAGAATGAACGGATGGATGAATGAAGGGATGCGTGAAGGAGAGAATTCAAGGGATCTGCTCCCGCCCTCGGGGCTGGACCCTCCATCCATCCGCTGCGGGAGACACAGGGAGAGCGCTCAGCGCACGCTGCCGAGCCAGTGGGGGGGGGGGGGGGCGGGACCCCCTGGGCACCTCCGGGGGCGGGGCGGGGCGGGGCTGCACCTGCTGACACCCGATCCCCTCCGCAGGTGAGTGTCCGAGCCCCGGGCGCAGCGGCGGCGCCGCCAAGCGGAAGAAGAAGCAGCGGCGGAACCGGACCACGTTCAACAGCAGCCAGCTGCAGGCGCTGGAGCGCGTGTTCGAGCGCACGCACTACCCCGACGCCTTTGTGCGCGAGGAGCTGGCGCGGCGCGTCAACCTCAGCGAGGCGCGTGTGCAGGTGAGCGCCGCGCACGCGCGGGCGCCCGCGGGAGCGCTCAGCCCCCTCGCCGTCTGGGGGGCGCAGCTGCTGCGGAGGAGCGGTAATTAAGAGCGGGAGCGTCCGAGGCCCGGAGCACCGAGGTTCGAGGTTCGAGGCCAAGCCCTGCCACTTCCCAGCTGTGTGGCCTTGGGCAGGTTACCTAACCTCTCTGGTGCCTCCCTGTAAAACGAGGATCGCGTGGGTCTATTTCCTGGGGTTCTTACGAGAACCAAAGTAGTGGATATATTTGGGAGTTTAAAAATTTTTTTTATTTTTTTATTTTATTTTATTTTGTTTTATTTTTAAAAATTTTTTCAACGCTTTTTATTTATTTTTGGGACAGAGAGAGACAGAGCATGAGCGGGGGAGGGGCAGGGAGAGAGGGAGACCCGGAATCCCAAGCAGGCTCCAGGCTCCGAGCCATCAGCCCAGAGCCTGACGCGGGGCTCGAACTCACGGACCGCGAGATCATGACCGGAGCCGGAGTCCGTCGCTCCACCGACGGAGCCCCCCGGGCGCCCCTGGTTAATATGTTTGTCAGCGGGCTTGGAGCCGTGCCCGGCGTGGAAGGTTTGGGTGACTAAACGCCGTGTTGCAGCGTTCAGCCCCGCTCTGAGCCAAGTGCCCCTCTCTAGTTGCAACCTTACCACGGTGAAGTGCTCATTTTTGCACACGCTCACCCAGCAGCCTTAGCATCCCCATCTTCCCAAGGAGGAAGCTGAGGCTCCGTGGGGCCGCCCGTCCAGAGCTGGTGGCAGAGCGGGCCCGCACCGCCGTCCCAAAGGACTTGGGGTCCCCCCTTGCGGCCTGCTGTGCCCCGTTCAGCACGCCTTCCCACCCCCAGGTCTGGTTTCAGAACCGCCGGGCCAAGTTCCGCCGAAACGAGAGGGCCATGCTGGCCAACCGCTCCGCCTCGCTGCTCAAGTCCTACAGCCAGGAGGCCGCCATCGAGCAGCCCGTGGTTCCCCGGCCCGCCACCCTGAGCCCCGATTATCTTTCCTGGACGGCCTCGTCCCCCTACAGGTGAGAGCAGGAACCCCTTCTGGCGGGAGGGGGAGCAGCCTGGGCGACCCGCGCGGCCTCTTAGGGCCCGGGGCTCCTTTGAGCATCTCAAGACAGCTGTGCATGGTGCCCAGGCGCCCCTGAAGCCTGGGCCTTCCGTGTGGGGACACGTGTGTGTGCCGATCTCCCTGGGAGGCCAGGGAGGGCTGAGGGCACGGCTCCCCTGTCCCAGGGACCCGGCTGGGGTCCAGAGCCACGTTCTGGGGCAGTTTTGTCCTGGTCAAAGCTGGAAAAAGGCGGCAGGGCAGGAAGGAAGAGGGAAGGGGTGCCAGGGAGTCGTTTTTCTGTGCCCACAACTCCAAGGGGTGACACCTGTCCCTTAGTCTGTGTGAGTCACTCTGCTGGAGCCCTGGTCTTGTGGGAGGCAAGATCCGGCGGGTCGGCTTGTGGGGTCAGAGTCCTCGTGATCCCATGTTGGCCAGCTCTCCTGCCCTGTCCTTACCCGGAGCGGAAGGGCCACCAAGAGGTGGTTTGCCGTGTCTCCATCCTGCTGTGCACCAGGCCCAGTGCAGGTGCTGGGTGGAGGGGGGCGGGGGCGGGGACGGGACCCAGGACCTGCTCTCCGGAGGCTCCTGATCCAGGGAGGGACGCCTACAGATCCACAGGAGCTGCCTGTGTCCCCGTGCTGTCTGTGGGCATTTCTGACTCCTCCCCAAATTCTGCAGCCCCGATCATGCCCATCCCGTGGCGGGGAGGGCTTGCCGGGAACGTAAACCGAGGAAGGGAGGCGGGAGGACCAGAGGCTGGGGTCCAGGGCTGGCAGCCAGAAGTGGTCAGCTTCGGGCATCACGTCAGCCACAGCCCCGTGTCCTGGTATCTTCTGTCGCCCCCAGCACGGTGCCGCCCTACAGCCCTGGAGGCTCAGGCCCTGCGACCCCGGGAGTCAACATGGCCAACAGCATCGCCAGCCTCCGTCTCAAGGCCAAGGAGTTCAGCCTGCACCACAGCCAGGTGCCCACGGTGAACTGATGGTCGGCCCGCCAGGACCCAGCTGCCCGCCTGGTCTCACAACGGCAGAGAGGGCAGACGTGCGGGAGAGTGCCCTTCTCCTGTCCCCTGTCTCCAGGACAGGGATCTCCTGGGCCCTCTCTCCAGTCTGGACTCCCAGGCCCAAGAGGCTGCTGAGATCCCGGGAGCCTGGCTCAGGCCCCCGTCTACAGCCGTGGGAGACTTTGGCCCATGACCTTTGGGGGGGGTTGGGCCAGAGGTGGAGCAGGAACCCCACAAGGACTGCATTTATTTTGTGTATTAAAACCAAAAAGCTTTTGTCTTTAAGAAATAAAAAAAAAATTTTTTTTAAACCCCAAAAAGGTTGAGGGAGGGCGGGCGGACGAGGGCAGCAAAGTAATTGAGGGATGGCCTTCTGGGGCCCTGCTCTGGCCTGCAGCCGTCGTGGGGACGGCCCTGGGCCATGCTCGGACCAGCAGCCATGGCAGGACCAGATGCCCTCATGTCCCAGCCTTCTTCTGCACGAAGCTCTCCATCACCCTGCAGAGCCCCAGGGCTGGGGAGTGGGGGAGGAAATCAGAGACCGGCCCTGGACCCCGTGGACACCCAGGCATCTGGGAGAAAGCCCTGCTGTGTGACACTGGGCGGGATCCCTTCCCTGTCTGGGCAGGGAGTATCCCCTCTGGGCAGGGAGTATCCCCTCTGCCCTATGGTGGGGGGCAGGGTAGGTGACCTTGGATTCCTGGGCTGAGCTGACAGAGTGTGAGGCAGGTGCTAGAAATTCAATTCCTTATCTCTGGGGCTTGCAGGATGTAGGGGACCTTCCTGGGCATTTGACTGTAGAGCGGCCGAGACAAATGCCCCAGACATAGTGCAGAGTGGAGGTCCCAGGTGGCCCCCCGGGACGGAGGAGTGGTCCCAACAGCCAAGGACACCAGAAGACCTTATCCTAGTCCGCCCGCCTTTTTGCAGACGATAAGGGTCACAGAGGACACATGTGCCACCAGCCAATGACGTCACTTGTAAGGGAGTCTGCGGGAAGCCCGGGCCCCCTCCGCCTGGCCCCATACCACTCTTTCTGTGGGGCGCACCCTCCAGGGAAGTTCAGAGTCATTTCTGCTGAGGGGGCCCTCAGTCAGCCCCCAAGTAAGTAGGACAGCGCTCCTCGACCCCCAGAGGGCACGAAGGCGACCAGTCCCTCCTGGCGATGGCCCTCGCGGTGACACGGCGGTCACACCCCATGGGGTAGATCAGCTGACCTCTTGTCCCGGAGTCTGCCCTGCCCTTGCAGCCAAGTGCCCCAAAGCGTCCGTGTTCCCGCCCATCAGCTGCACACCCCTGATGACCCCCAAACGGGTCAAAGCCTCGGGGACAATCCTTGTGTCGGGGACGATCCCCATTTGTGTCTTGGGAGGTATGGTAATCATACCTGCGAGTCAGACGAGGACCCCTCCCCACCCTTCAGCTGGAATTTCGCCACGAAAACGGGGTTCTCGCGCACTGAGCTTCTTGCCTCCTTCGGACGCGCAGACGAGCCCCAGGACGCTCCCCGTGTGACTGCCTTGCGGCTGGACAGTTGGGACTCCGTCCGCAGGAGAGCGTGGGGCACCGTTGAGGGTGAGGGAGGCACGGGCTCCGGCTGAAGGCGTGGGGGGGGGGGGGGGGGTCCTGCGGGTGTTTTGGGGGGGCCCGGGCTCACCCTGACTGCGAGGGCCAGAGGGGGGGAGGCACCGGTGCCCGGGCCGGGGGGGGGGGGGGGGTGGGGGAGCGTGTGCGGCCAGAGCCGCGTCGTCTTCCTCCGTGTGGCCTCTGCCTCGGGTAAGTGGTTCCTGGGCCACCATTTGCCACTTATTCATTGAATAAACATGACACGCTGTGTGAGGAGAGAGCAGAGAACTGACGCAGGGTCCCTCGGGGCAGAGGCCACACCAGGCCCGGGGAGCCCCAAACTTAGTCTCAGACATCTGGGCAGCCTTCCCGGAAGCGGCGTCCTGCAAGGACGAAGAGTTTGCCGGGCCAAGGCGGGGGTGGGGGTGGGGAGGAGAACAGTGTTTCTAGCTAAGGGAACAGCGTGCGTGAAGGCCCCGGGAGGAGCCAAAAGCTGTCTCTCGGGGCCAGCGGGGACAGTTCCCGGGCTGGATCTCCTCATGCACGATGAAGGTGGAGAGGAGCAGAGGCTGGCTTAAGTGGGGCCCGTGGGGCCAGATGGAGAATTCTGGATGTCATCCTGGCGGCGGGGAGCTGTGGTGGAGGGACACGCCCCCCCGGGGTTCCGTGTGGAGGAGTGGCCCCAGGGCTAAGAGTGGAGGCAGAGTGACCCCTGCGGGGGCCAGGGCAGATGCTGGATGGACAGGAGCCCGGACCGGATGGGGACAGAGCGGGCAGATCTGGGAGGTATCCCGGACACAGCAGGGCAGGGGTTAATGACCAGATGACGGGCTGAGGGAGACGGCCAGGTGGCCAGGATGTGGCTTAGGCACGCGGGCCTGGGAGAAAGAGATTCTGGAAGAGGGGCCTGCCTGGTAGAGGTGTCGGGAAGACGCTGGCCTGCCCTTCTACCCACACGAGAGCTGGGCCGTCCTTTTCCAAGCAGGGAGTGGCGTCCTCCCTCGTGAGGAGCTGACCGTGTCCCCCACCCCCGACCCCAGGAATCTGCACGAGTGAAGGGCCGGCCCGCGGGGTCCAGAGCAGTGCCCTCGCCACTGGATGGAGGCCCATCGGTTTATGTCTCATCCAAAGGGAGGGTCTCACGAAGCATCGCCAGGTCGGGGCTGCCTGCGGCGGAGATGGGGTCACACTGGGCGGAGGGCTCCGGTTGGGGGGTGGGGGGAAGGCGGGTCCCAACAACACCCGCTGCAGAGAAAGCTGGGGGCCCGTTTCCCACGGAGGCGCTGGCCCTGCCGTTGGGCCACCAGGATTTCGGTGTCACTTCCTCCCAAGCACGCTAGAGAAAACAAACCGTCTTAATCGTTTACATATGCCGCTCCGGGAGCTGAGGGAGGGGAGCACAGCAGCCCCCCTCCCCCCCCCCCCCCCCCCGTAACAGAAAATCTATTCAAACATTGCTGTCACTCTTGTAGCCCTGATTGCTGGGCTGTGTGGGCAGCCGTCCTGGGATAGAATTTTCCATGAGGATAAGGTACCCCGGGCCCCGTCCCAGGCTGGGAGAACTTGGAACCTTCCTCTCTCGGCCTCCCTCTGCCCCTTTGGCCAAGCACGCTTGGGAGAGGAGATTGCAAGCATCTGCCTCTATTTTTTTTGTTTGTTTGTTTGTTCGTTTGAAATAAAGGAAGGTGATTGGGAGAAAGAGAAAAGGCAGTCCGGCTCTCGGAAAACCCCAGACCTGAGAAACAGACCGGTTTGACCTTGGGCAGAGCACTTCTCCGGGCCTCAGTTTCGTCCTCTGTAAAATGGGGTAAGAACACGTAATGATCACAGAAGCCACGCCACAGGATTGTTGGCACAGAGTTACCTTCTATCAACGGGCACTTTGGTGTTTATGGTGACAGCACGCAGAGTGGAGTTTGAGGTCCCGGGGTGCAGTGAACAGCGTTCCTGCCCGGAGAACCTGGCGCACACCATTCAGGGCCCCTTCTTTGCCCACACTCTTGGGGAACGCCAGTTGAGGACCAAAGCAAAATGGCATCCCCACGTCCCACCCCTGTGTCATCCCTCCCTGGAGGGCGCTGTGAGGCCACTGTCGGGCACAGAGCTGGGAGAACCACAGGCCTAGTAGGGGGGCCCCTTACCTAGCCTTCTCTTGAAACACAAAGGGACGAACAAATCCTAAATCACCAGCAGGGGTCACAGCGCAAACACTGGCACCAGCCTTCCGGAACGTGTCCCATCTGATGCCATCTGTCAGCCCCACGTTGAGAAAGAATCCAAAAGGGGAATCAAAACCAATGCGTGCTGAGCCGTTTGCCCCACGTTTCATCCCCGTGGTGTAAAAACCCTGAGAAGGCGGGAACCAAAAGGTAAATATTGTAGTTTACGTTTTATGGGCGGCTTGCAATCCACTCGTCTGCATATTTTCTGTGACGTGGCTGATAACCCTATCGAAAAACAAAAAACAAACAGGCCCACGTAATCGTCTCCACTGGCGAAGGAGCTCTTTAAAGATGGAAAATGTGTTGGGGCGCCTGGGTGGCTCAGTCGGTTAAGCGTCTGACTTCAGCTCAGGTCGTGATCTCACAGTTCATGAGTTCGAGCCTCGCATCGGACTCTTTGCTGACAGCTGGGAGCCTGGGCCTGCTTTGGCTTCTCTCGCTCGCTCTCTCTCTGCTCCTTCCCTGCTCACATGCTCTCTCTCTCAAAAATAAATAAACATTAAAGGAAAAGAAAAAGCACTGAAAGGAGAGGTGTGCGGTAGGCATCCTTCTAGAATGGCCCCGTGATTCTCACCCCCAGGTAACCACAGCTTTGTGAAATCCCCTCTCCTTGAGTGTGGGTGGAAACTCTGACTTGTTTCTAACCGAAAATGAAGGAAGTTAGCAGAGTTTATGAAGGTCCCTAATCAGTTGACTTGACTTAATCAAAAGGGAGAGTGATTATCCTGGGTGGGCCTGACCTAAGCAGGTGAGCCTTCTAAAGAGACTCCAGTCTTCCCTGAAAGAAGGGGCTCAAAGTAGAGAGATGCTCTCTTGCCTGCCGGCCTTATAACCAAACAGCCCTGTTGTGAACTGCCTTTGGGGGCGGTGGCCCCCAGCAGCGGGGCGGGGGGGGGGCTCAGTCTTAACAGCCGACTGCAAGGAATTCAATTCCCCGTATAACGTGAATGTGCTTTAGAAGGGGACACTGAGTTCCACAAGAGGCCCCAGCCCCAAAGGCCTCTTTGTCTGCCGCGAGACCCCTAGCAGAGGACCCAGTTAAGCTGTGCCCCGACTCTTGACCTACAGAAACTGTCAGATCATGAATGGGTGTTGTTTTAAGCCACTACGTTTGCAGCGACTTGTTACACGGCATAGACAGGAACACAGGTGGAGATAGAGCTTGGATGTCTACCTTGAGCTGGGCCTCCCTCTGCCCGTGGCACAGGACCCAAGGACCTGGTGCCCAAGGACCCCAGACCCACCACAGAGGCGACCTGGAGCCTTTGCTCGAATTATCTGCCAGGCCACAGGAACAGCCTCCCCTCTCACCTCCTTCCGGGCCCTTCTGTACAAGCTGACCGATTTCTTGCCCTAAAACCCAGCTCCGATCATGTCCCTTCCCTGTCTAAAGCCTCCTGCGGCTCCCGAGGGCTCTCTTAACGATGTTCCATCACCCAGGCCAGGTGTTCGGGGCTCCACCACCTAGCCCTGCTCTTCCTGTCCAGCCTTAACCCCTCCTTGTCCCCCGCCCCAGACTCCAGACAATCCCTCCAGACGGTTCCTTTTCCCTGTCTCGTTCCTTCCTCTGGCTGCTCTCTTATGGCCGTGAAAATGCATTCCAATGAGGGTTATGATGTAGTGTCAACTTTTTTTTTTAAGAGAGAGAGAGAGAGAGAGAGAAAGAGAAAGAGGGAGAGAGAGAGAGACAGAGAGAGAATCTCAAGCAGTTTCCACACTCAGCACGGAGCCCAACACGAGGCTCAATCCCACGACCCCGGGCTCACAGCCTGAGCCGAAACTGAGAGTCAGACGCTCAACCCACCAAGCTGCCCAGGTGACCCTGTAGTGTCAGCTTTTTAAAAAAACAAAGTCAAGTTCTAGACAGCCTGCAGATACCTCTGCATGTCTGGGGAGCTGCGTGAAGTTTGAAAAAGAATAATTCAATGTCATAATTTTATATTTGGAAATGGAAAGGAGAACCCTATTATTTTCAAGGTTCGAGCTTTGGAAAGGGAAGCGGCTCAGAATCTTCTTGGCTGGCACAGATACCCTTGTCCCGTGGGTGGCCACATGACAGGCTCTCCAGGGAGCAGAGGTGAAGAAACCTGACATGCCTCACCGTCTCTCTCTCTCTCTTTGGAGAGATATATACACACACACTCATATATAAGTGTATTATTTATACACTGACACATTTACATGTATCTACTATGCACAGATATATTATGCTTATTACATCTCATATGCATGTTTGTAATATGCATGGTTAAAAAAAAATCTGGCAACTAATAAACCATAATGTGAACGGTGATTTTTCTCAGGGACGCGGGATCGTGGGGGGTCTCTGCTCTTTATATACACGCTTGTAAATTTCCCCACGCGGGCACTAAAACTTGACAAGACTCTTTTTTTTTTTTAAACAATTTTTTTTCATGTTTTTATTTATTTCTGAGACAGAGAGAGACAGAGCATGAGCAGGGGAGGGGCAGAGAGAGAGGGAGACACAGAATCTGAAGCAGGTTCCAGGCTCTGAGTTGTTGGCACAGAGCCCGACGCGGGGCTCGAACTCACGAGCTGTGAGATCATGACCTGAGCTGAAGTCGGACGCCCAACGAGCTGGGCCACCCAGGTGACCCATCAAAACTCTTTTTAAAATCCCATCCAAATGGGGACTGTTGTTTTGGAGCACAATCTCTATACCGCGAGCCTCAAAAAAAACACATGCCTCTCACTCGGCAATTTTGCTTCTAGAAACGTACCTTCAAGAAACGGACGTGCACAGAGATTTATGTTCGAAGATGCTCGTGAAAGCAGTGCTGATCCCGACGCGGCCTTGGAAAATTGACTTATCCGACGATGAGGGCCGAGTAAATAAATGACGAGGTTGTCCGGGATGATGAAAAACCAGGGGGATAAAACTCGCGTTCTTGACCATCGAAAGCCCCGGGAGGAAGTGCAAATGTACCGTTAAGGAAAACCTCCAGCGGTGACAAAAAAGCCGGTCCCGCATGTCGCTGCAAGACTGTGGGAGCCCCGAGCCCGGATGCCACCCGGGTCTGTGACGCGCCAGGAAGCCCTTCACAAAAACTTTGGGTCGTGGAATCCCACACCGGATAAAGGCAATCCTGAAGCCTTACCTTGTGTTGCACGTACACACACAGTCACGTTCATTTTACACACTATCTGTTCACTTAACACAAACACCTTAGGAGCCAGGCACCCTTCCGAGGCCTGGGGACACGGGCCCAGTAGGAAAATGGCAGAGGCCCACACCCCTGTGCCCCTCGCACTCTACAGGAAGAGACCAACAACGAAGAAAAGAAGCGGCCAGCCTCGCGAGAAGGCAGCGTCCCTCGAGTGGGAGGCGAGGGGAGAGGCAGGGATCTGATTGGGAAGTGGTCGCGATGACCCCAGCCCTCATCACAACGGGCACGAACAAGGGTCCCAGAGCCCCCGGGGGGCGACCCAGGACTGCCTCTGTGTGGTGACAGTACGGGAGGTTTTTATTTTCTTCTTCGAGCTTTCCCATGGTTCCCGAACCTTTGACACTGACCACTGGTCATACCTATAATTCACAGTTCGGGGCGCCTGGGTGGCTCAGTGGGTTAAGCGTCCGACTTCGGCTCAGGTCACGATCTCGCGGTCCATGGGTTCGAGCCCCGCGTCGGGCTCTGTGCTGATGGCTCGGAGCCTGGAGCCTCTTCCGATTCTGTGTCTCCCTCTCTCTCTCTGCCCCTCCCCTACTCACTCTCAAAAAATGAATAAATGTGAAAAAAAAAATTTTTAATAAGTTAAACAAACAAACAAACAAGCAACACCCCCCTTTCAGGTTCCAGTTCAAAGGATACCTCTCCTGGCAAGGTTGATTGGATTTCACCAGCCGGACACCTAGCCCCTTTGCTGTGACCCCCCCACCCCCACCCCGCCAAGGCCCAGCCCGCTTAGAAGGGGTGGGTCTTTCCTCCCTGGCCAACAGCCTCCTGGGGACACACACACACACATGCACACACACACAGAGGCTTCTGTGGGTCCTCTGGGAACCGGGCTCTGCTTCTGCAGGGGGTCCCCAGATCCTGTCCCTGCCTCCCGGACTGAAATCCAGGCTTCTTCGCCTTCTCAATAGTTGCCTGGTTTCTCAGGTCCCTCTCACACCGGGGAAGCTTTTGGAAGCCTCGAGCCAAGAAGTCCGTTGGACCAGGGAGCCCCAGGGTTTCCCGGCAGGGGCCCTCACGGGACAGGGGCCCCCAGCCATCACCTGTCTTGAGCTTCCTCCGTAGAATGTGTGCGCGCTGGAGTGGGGGTATAGCTTCTATGACGTTAGACCACACTGGCAACATTTTGGGGGCAGGGTCCCAACTTGACCCTGGGGTCTCTGTGACACCCCAGCCCGGCTCGGGCCTTTCCTGCTCACTCAGAGCCCAGGAGAAGATGCCCCCAGACACGACACCCCAACCAGGGCCACCTCAGCTTCCCGGGCCCGGGTGTGCGGCCACGGGGCTCCCAGCCCTCCCCCACCCTGGATTGGGTCTGCCCGGCTGGCAGGAGCACAGCACATCCCTGGGCGTCCTCCTCCCCTGCTCCGGCCAGCTGCCCCCGGACAGCACCCTCGGCTGGCCCTTCCCAGCCCTCCGCTCACACCTGCCTCTCCCCTGCCTCTCCCCTGGGCCCTCCCGCTCTGCTCCGCCCACTGCCTGGCGGTCAACCCTACTTTGCTGGCTTTCTCAGACATCCTTTGAGGACGCAGACCCCAACTCTACCGATCCCCCCTCCAAAGACCCCCAACAAGGCCCCAGAGCCTCAAATGAGCCCCGCTGCTGCTGACTCCTTTAGCCTCATTTTCTGCACACCCCTCCCCTTCCCCTCCCCTCCTCCCACTCCTCCGCTAGCCTTCCCTTCACCCCCTCCCCTCCATACCCACGCCCCCCCACCCCCCACCTCCCTTCCACCGCCGCATCTTCCCTCCACCCCCCTCCCTGCCACCCCCTACTTTTCCTCCACATCCCCACTGCAAGATCCCAGCGGCGAGAGCTCTGCTCCTCTTTGCCCCTCAGTTTCCTCCGTTTGGATAATCCCCCTAAAACAGATCTGTCTCACCTCTATTCCCAGGTGACTTCTGCCCCCCCCCCCCCCCCCCCCCCCGCGGAAGCCTGTCTCCGCAGGGCTCCTAAGGCGCTCCCTGTGCCCCCACTGCCTCATCCCCCCCCCCATTAGGGTGCCGGCACTCTAGGTGGTCACTGTGCTGTCCTGCTGTCCCCCAGGCCTGGCCCAGCATCTAAGGAGGTTCCACAGAGGTGAATGGCTGGGGGGCAAGGCGCAGGGGCTCATCGGCTCCGTGGCTCCACGGGGCCACCCCCTCCATCCAGGTTCACAGGGCTCCCTCCTCACCCGGCTCTGAGCTGTGCCCTCTCAGCCCCTCTTTCTCCACGAGGGAAAATACACACAAGTGGGGGGAGGGGGCGGGGGCGCCTGGGTGGCTCCGTCGGTTGAGCGTCCAATCCCAGGGTCGTGGGATCGAGCCCCGCGTCGGGCTGAGGCGCAGCCTCCTTAAGATTCTTCCTCTTTCCCTCTGCTCCTCTCCCGGACTCGGCTCGCACCCTCTCTCTCTCTAAAACAAACAAATACACACACACACACACACACACACACACCCCTGGCCTTTTACCACACCCCAGCTGGGGGACAGTGGGCAAGCGACCTCTCCCCTCTGAGCCCTACTTCCGCCAACTGAAAACAGAAATGCCTCCCTCCCGGGATCAGTGCAAGGATCGCGTGAAAAAAGATCGTAAGCACCGCGCCCAGCCAGCGCTTAGCAAACGGCAGGCTCTCTCGGGCTGCGACGGGGCCCTTCCCTGTTCTGGATGAGCGTTCGGCTCCCTCCGGAGGCTAGAGTCTCATCTCACCACCAGAGGGCAGTGTTGTCCACTCCCAGCTGTGAGCGCCTCCCCACCCACGGAGCCTCAGGGACCAGGGGGAAGCTGGAATTTCTGGAGAGGTCAGGGGTCCCCACGAGGCCCCCACCCGGCAGGTGCATCAAGGGCAGTTCAGCGGCTTCGGGCTGTTGGGAGGGACACCTGCCCAGCGCCTTCTCCAGACCCTGGAGAGAAGCGGCAGCGCTGAGAGGCGGTCAGGGGAGGTGAGGCAGCAGGGGATGGTGGTTAGAGCGGGGCTTCGGAGGCGGACGCGCCAGATTCAGAGCGGGGCCCTGCGCGTCAGGGGCCCACCTCCTGGAGCCTCAGTGTCCTCATCTGTAAAGGATGGACTTGATAGACCACCTTACTCACCTGTGGGAAGGAGGCAGGAGGGGGCCCGCGAGCACCCAGCCTGCATGTTTGCGTGGGACTTAACCACCCCCCCCCCCCCCCCCCCCCCCCCCCCCCCCCCCCCCC
>NC_064807.1:85590947-85636694 GCF_023721935.1 Panthera uncia
TCCAGCGAAAATGACCCACTCGGGCAGCGATAGACCCCAGGGGCGGGCAGCCAAGGGGTTGCAGGGTGGTGGCCCAAGCCGGACAGACCCTTCCATTGAATGATCAAGGCCCCACACATCTTAGAACAAGAGTCTGGGAGATACACACACACACACACACACACACACACAGATTCCCCGCAGGGGTGCACACTTGTACTTTTCAAATCTTGCGGGTACCGAAGGAGCCAGAAAGTTCCTTTGAGCGGTTGGTCATGCCGGGCCCATTCTCTTGCTTTATTTATGGCCCTTAACCAGTGACTGACTCCCCCGGGGAAGAGAAGCGACCTTCACTATGGGCCCCGCCTTTCGGCACCTGCACGTAGGAGAGAAGGATCCAGCAAAGGAACGGAGACTGAGCACGGGGAGTGTCAACAGGGCGCCGGGGAACGTAATCCCCCGCCCCCCTCGCTAAACTCCCACCACAAAAGAAATCCCAATATCACACCCCACCCTGTGCCGGGTCCTGCTTCTGGAGGAAAGGGGTAGTGTGGAGCCGGGGCCCGGACACCGCTGGGACACGGGGGAGCTTTACAGAAACGCGGATGCCCAGGGTCCCCTCGAGACTAGCCGAATCGGAATCTCTGGGGTGGGTCTAAGAAGCTTGCGGCTAGTACAGCCCTGAATCCGGATGGTGGTTTTGTTGGGGAACCTGAACGGACTCTTCTCTCACTCGCAGGGACGGAGAAGGAACATGGCTTTTAATGCGCTGGTGCTCGAGCGGGACGATTTTTCTGTCAGTCTTGAGAAGCCATCTCCACACGGTCCGGGCAGCCACTCCACCCAGAAGTCCGAGAGGCACGCCCGCCCACACGCGTGCACACACGTAGGCAAACACACACAGGCCCGCGGAGCCCAGAATCCCGCGCTCGGTGGGTTGCCAAGAAACCGGGTCCCTGGGCTGAGCACAATCCCCAAGGGCCGCCCAGCGCCCTCCGGGTACAGTCACGGGGGCTCGCGGCCAGCGGTCTGCTGGCTGAGCAGTTGTCGGCTGCTGGTCACAGGTGGCAGGCAGCTTCCCAGACGATCTGGAAGGCCATGGAGGCACAGGGGAGCTGGGCCAGGGTGTAGGCCAGGGAGCGGGTGGGTGCCCGAAGCTTGCCCAGATAGGCCACGGTGTGCACCACGCGGCCCAGGAAGAAGACGAGGAAGTGCATCCGGGCGATGAAGGGGTCAGGCCCCAGGAAGGAGTAAACGAGGCCCAGGAACAGGAAGGGGTAGATGGTCTCCATGTCATTCCGGTGGGCTCTGGGAAGGCAAGGGTGTGCGGTCAGCCGGGCGTCAGCATGGAGACGCTCGTGGAAGCCGGGGCCCTCTGCCCCGAAGGGCCCCACGCCCCTGGGGACCATCTCGGGGTGCCCGACTCGAGTCCGTTCGTGGCCGGGAGGAAGAGATACCACGGAGGCAGAAGCGACAGCGACTCCAAGTCAGCTGCTGCCAGGACGTAAAACCCCACTTATGGGCCAGTGGCCGTGACAGGCAGCTAGCCGGGGTTTTCCTACCGAGCCCTGGGGCTCCCCAGGACTTGGCCCCGGCCCCGCTCCCCACCGTCTTCCGTCGTGTGGCCTTGGACGCCAGCCGGGAACAGTGGGACTCAGAGGGGGTTGAGAGCGGGGGTGGAGCCTAGGTCTGACTCCAACCCGCGCCCTTTACCCCCCACCCCCCGGGCAGGGCTTTTCGGGGCGGGTGGGGGCACCCTCCTTCTGAATGCAGGTGCCTGGGCCCTCCCCAGGGGCGTGGGCTAGAGCACATGTCTGAAACCCTTGCCTAACCGTCTTGTCCTGCCCCTAGATGTCGGCAAACCCTCCTGCCTCTTTCGGGGATAATAATAATAACAGAACAGCTGCCCCCCCCCCCCCCCCCCCGGTAAAGCTCTTCATTTCGTCTACGCTGTCCTGTGTCTTTGTGTTTGTTCAAAACGGTCAAGCGCGTGAGCACGTGGGGTGGCGCGGGGGGAGTGCAAGGGCTGAGTATAGCCCTGGCGTAAATAAATGACCAAGAAAGAAAACGCACCCGCGTCTGCTAAGAGTTGGGTCACATTTTCCATGACTCCCGCTAATGGACAGCTTCCTTGGGGAGAGGTGAGGAGGTCAAGTCTCATAAATTAGAGACTGAACCCGTGCCTGAGGCCACAGACGCTATGTTGGAAGAATAAACAGGAACCTAGTACCGGGGCTGGGACCTCCCCCGAGGACAAGGCCGCATGTGTGAGGCAGGGGGGACTCGGGGGCGGGAAGCGAGGTGCGCCTCCCAGCTGGGATGCGTTCCCCCAACGCTGTGCGCCTGCCGGCCGGGCCCAGCCCAGCAGCTCCTGTGTGATGGCCGGTAACACGGCCCTCCTCTTCCCTCCCACTTGCAAACAGAGCCTTAGGCAAGGGCCTGGTGTGTGGCCTGACCTAGGGAATGGGGCTGGGCAGGGCACGGGAGAGGCCCTAACTCGGCTGCCCCGTGCTGCAGGGGTCTCTGCCGAGTGACCGGCGTGGGTGGGTTCAGGGGAAGAGATGTTTGCACCGAAGCCTGAATGATCAGGGATCATCAGCAGGTCACCACCGGTGCAGGGGAAGAACTTTCCAGGGAGCAGGAGGGGCAGGCGCGAAGGCCCTGGGGTGGGATTGAGCATAGGGTGTTCGAGGCACCGAAAAGTGACCCTGGAGCGTGTCTGGAATGGGTGGCATGAGAGGGAGCGAGGCAGGTTGAAAGCAGGAGGGGGGGGGGGGCTCGTGAAGGGGGGGCTTGGGGCCTGGAATTCAATCCGCGTGTGCAAAAGCCCCCGTTAACCCAGCGGGGCCTGGACCGTTCTTAGGTGAAAGTCGGGACACAGCGGTTGGCGTCTCTGGCCCCATATCCCGAAGCCAACGTGAGCCCGCCTTCCCCTTTTCTCCCAAATCTCCACCGTGGGACCCAGCCTCGGGGAAAGCAGGTCTGCAGGAAGGCCCGGTCTCACCCAGTTGGGTGAGGCCCTGCCGCCTGCCTGTGCCTGAGAGCAAGTCGTAGGCCCTGGTCAGATCCTGGCCGTGGGAAAGAAGAAGAGGGAAAACTAGGCTGGGCCCGCCCCGTCCCCCGGCTCCCTGATCAAGCAAGTCCCTTACCTCACTTGTGAGGGGACAGCAAGGCTTCCTCCAGACCCCTCTACCCTATGGAAATGGGGCTGTGCCCCCCAACATCCCCCATTAGAGGGACACCCTTGGGAAACGTGCTTTATTCTTCTTATTCTTTAATGTTTATTTACTTATTTTAAGAGAGAGAGAGAGCAGGGGGAGGGGCAGAGAGAGAGAGGGAGCCACTGTCAGTGCAGAGCCCCACGTGGGGCTCAGTCCCATAGACCGTGAGATCAGGACCTGAGCTGAGATCACGATGAACCGACTGAGCCACCCGGACGCCCCTGGAAAGCTTACTTTACATGAAGTCAGTGATGGGGCGCCTGGATGGCTCAGTCAGTCATGTCCGACTTCGACTCAGGTCATGATCTCGCGGTTCGTGGGTTTGAGCCCTGCATCGGGCTCTGTGCTGATGGCTCGGAGCCTGGAGCCTGCTTCGGATTCTGTCTCTCCCTCCTTCTCTGCTCCTCACTCCGCTCACGCTCTGTCTCCCTCTCTTTCTCTCAAAAATAAATAAACATTAAATGAAGTCAGCGTGTCCCAGAAATCGGTCTGCCTCTCACAGCTGACCCACCTGGATGGGCCTTTCTGTCACACGCTCATCTGAAAGTTTCAGGAAAAGCACCCACTAGTATGGAAACCCATTCATCCGGATACTGTCCTTTAAAGCAGGTATTCACATCGGACGAGTGAGTCACTTTTTAGAGAGCTGACATTGGCCAAACCCCAAAGAGCCGACAAAGGGGAGCAGGGTGGAGAGGAGGGTGGGATGGGCAAGGTTCGTGGCAGGTGGGGACCCATTCTTCGGGGCAGAACCGAGAGGCGGGGAGGTGCAGCCCCTGCAGAAAACCAAGCCGTGGTCCTGACCCCACCTCCCAGCTCCAGCTCAAGGTCGCCAGTGACGGAGGAGAGGTGGCTGGGGGCTGAGAAAGCCCTGAGGCTCTGACCCTCAGCACCCCGCCCTCCACCCCACCCCCCACCCCCCACTGAGAGCTGGCCCAGCCCGTCCCTCCTCCCTCTCCCTCCTCCCTCCGGTAGGGATCAAAGCGGGGGTTCCCCACGAAGCCCACAAGTGGTGCCGAGGACAGGGAGCTGTGGGGAAATCAAAGGTGAGGCAAGAAAACTCATTCCCCTCCCCGGGGGGGGGGGGGCCCGGATGTGAACTCACAGACGTGGAGGGAGTCACGTACCAGAGAGACGTGGTTGGGCAAAACGTGTCATTCCAATAACAGCCACTTTTTAACATAAAAGTCACCCAAAGCAAATCCCCGCCAGACCGGACTTGCTGGGCTTCCTGTGGCACTGGGCCGCCCCTCCCCACCCCCCAGACATTGCAACACCGGCTGCATGACGGCAGGTGACGGGCGGGGAGAAGGTCTGCGAGTAGCCCCAGGCAGCTGGCAGGGACAGCTGCCGCGACCTCCACCTCCGTCCTCATCCCTGGCCCTCCCGCCGCCCACGCTGGCCATGCCCTGGAACGCAGGTCCCCCGCTGCTCAGTGTCAAGGGCAGGCATAAAGCCGAGCAAAACCGCGTTCCTACAGAGCCCGCGGTCCCGGGCTCAACCGCGTGGCCTCCGCAAGCCTGCTCTGCCTCCAGAGATAACAGCACCCTCCCCGGGGAGGCTGTTGGGGGGCCCGGCGGGTTGGCAGCTATCGACAAGGTGCTTAGGACCCCGCTGCCGCGGAGGGGCTGCGCCCCGATGCACCTGCCGTCTTCCTCCTCTCCCTCGCCACCATCGCCGGCCTGGTCTGGGGCACGACCCTGAACGCTAATCTCGCCCTCTCGGTTTTGCCAGCCTCTCCTGAGCCGCAGAGAGGAGGGCCGGGCATGAGCCCGCGGTTCTGCGTGCCTCTAACCTGCTCCCTGGCCTCGGTTCACCGTCCACAACATCGAAGGGACTTCTAGGACTGCGATTCGGAGACCGATCTCCGGACAAACCGGTTCAGTCGGATTCAGGCTGCGTGTTCCGAGTAGTCAGAGACCTCGCCAAGCATGGGCCCCGTGCCCGTCTGCCTCCCTTGGGGCCACTCGGAGACTCCCTCCCTGAGGTTTCCCACACACGGACTCGGGATCTGGCCCAAAGACACCTGAGCAGGAGGCTGGGATTGGTGTCATGAAACAAGGTGGCCGGGTTTCATCATTTCCCTGGAAATCCGGCTCCTGACCTCTCCCAGAGCCGGGCTCACGTTCGTTTTGGCTCTGGCGTGTGGCTAATCTGCAAGGCAGATTTATCCTCCAAGAACCAAGACGTAAGTGCTTTCCTGTTTGGGCAGGAGGGTGACCCTGACTGCACCATAAACTCTGGTCTAATATTTAACTAACTTCTGCTTCCAAGGCATGTCCCCCTCAGGTTCCAGCAAGTTCTCCAGCAGGGGATGACGGGACGTGTGATCCTCTGAGCCCTGCACCTTCACGGTTCCATGACGTTCTGTGAAGGCAGGAGGTGGAGGAGACCCCGGGGGACCAGGAACCCCCAGACCTGCCGTGGTAAGTCTCCAATAAATACCAGTACGTCGCACGTCCCCTCCACCGATAAACACTTGCCAAATGGACATAAAACGTTATCTGGTAAGGGGTGCTCAAAAAGGGTTGAACTGGGACGCCTGGGTGGCGCAGTCGGTTAAGCGTCCGACTTCGGCTCAGGTCATGATCTCATGGTCCGTGAGTTCGAGCCCCACGTCGGGCTCTGTGCTGACGGCTCGGAGCCTGGAGCCTGCTTCACATTCTGTGTCTCCCTCTCTCTCTGCCCCTCCCCCACTCACGCTCTGTCTGTCTTTCAAAAATAAACCTTTTTTAAAAAGCGCTGAATCGAACTCCAGCCGTTGGAGCATCGCCACTATCGATAGAGGGTCATTTTGATCGGAAGAAGAAGCTGTACTGGGTACGTAGAAACATTTCGGCACCACACGGGTCTGTTATCTCTCCTCGGCTTGCTTACAGCCAGTAAAAAATAAACCAAAGTGCTCGTCGGCTCACGTAACCGCTCCTGTGCCACAAGTAAGCTTCGCTACGGAGGACCCTGTGAAAAGCCAAATAAACCCCCTCGGTGGCTGCGGTGAGCCAGCCCAGGCTATCCACGGTCACGGCCGCCTTGACTGCTCAGGCCCTTCTCCACCGCCCAGGAGAGTCGGGCCAACCAAGGGGGTGGGCGGGATAAGGGTCACCGGTATGGACTCGGGTATCGGGACGGCTTTTGTCCACTTGTTCATTACGTGTCCGGTGGATGGATGGATGGATGGATGGACGGACGGATGGACCTCACAGGAAGAACTACATACCCTAGTTATATCAGAAACACTAGAACAGCACAGGATTTCACTGCCTACCTTACACATCTCTGTCATTCTTAAAAACCACAAGTATGCGTATTATTTTCAACGGGCAAGAAAACGAAGAGAAAAAAAACGCTCTCCTCGAAGAAAAGAATCTCTTATTTACACTCCAGTGTCCCACCCATTTCTGCCCTCGGTGCACGGGAATGCCCTGGCAACTACGTGAGAGTTTGTCTCCTGTCTCCCCCTGTGCAGCTGCCCGTCCTTCCGCTTGTCCCTCAACTCCGCTGGCAGTCCCTGTCCCCTGGAAGTGTTGCCTCCTCCCTCTCCAGCCCACCGGGGTCAGCCAGGGGAGAGCCAACTGCCAAAACCACAACATTCAGATCAGGAACATGAAATCAATCCACATCTAGTCTCCGATGGGATTTTACGCAGCTATTTTTTTTCCCCATTTTTCCCATGTTTTTATTATTTTTAGTTTTGAGAGAGACAGAGTGTGAGCAGAGTGGGGGTAGGGAGACACAGAATCGGAAGCAGGCTCCAGGCTCCGAGCCGTCAGCACAGAGCCCGACGCGGGGCTCGAACTCACGAGCCGCGAGACCATGACCTGAGCCGAAGTCGGACGCTTAACCGACCGAGCCACCCAGGCGCCCCAGTTTACACGGCTATTTTTAAAGAATCAGGTTTTGAGTAACATTTGCCCACACGGAAAGTGCTCACCAAATAACGTTCACGGAAAAAGAAATACCAGAACCCCACCCCGGGCACACAATGCACACGGGATTTTCTGGGAAACATCTACAAAGAGGAGCTGGGTGAACACAGTGTTAGAGGTTAGCGGGGATTAGAGTCGGGACCGGTCTCCCTTTGCCCTCCGTGTGTTTGCAGTGCGACCCAGGTCGCCGGCGATCGTCAGCGGTTCTGACTTTCACGATGAGAAAAATTGTTTTTGATCGACTGGGGAGTTGCTCGGCAGAGGGAGTGACGTTCAGCTTCACTCCGAACGAAAGAAATGCAAAATAAAACCAAAACGTGGCAAATGTTCACCCGTCCCATTGGCAGAACCCATCCACGGTGGAGGGACTGGAGGCGCCTGGGCGGCTCAGCCGGTTAAACGTCGGACTTGTGCTCAGGTCCTGAGCTCAGGGTTCGTGAGTTCGAGCCCCGCTCGGGCTCTGTGCCGACGGCTCAGAGCCCGGAGCCTGCTTCCGATTCTGTGCCTCCCTCTCTCTCTGCCCCTCCCCGGCTCGCACTCTCAATCTCTCTCTCAAAAATAAATAAAAACATTTTAAAAAAGAAAGAAAGAAATTAAATCAATGAATAAATTAGAGCTGTCTGAGGGGCTCCGGAAGGCAGGAGACCTCGGTCCTCTGGGTGCCCCCCCCCGGCCCTGGTGCTCAGAGCGGAGCCTGGGCGGGGGCAGACCGTGGCCAGGCTGGGGCCCAACAGTACTTGCCTGAGGCAGCGATCTACGTCCTGGTCACTCCGGCAGTACTGGAGGCCTCCGTGTCTCAGGGCATCCTCGGGGTTGGCAAAAGCCTGGAACACGTCAGCGAGAGTTACTGGCCTAGCCCCCTCCACGTGCCAAGTGCTGGCACTCGCCATGACCAAGGCCGCTGTGGGCTGAACGTGTGCCCCGCGGATTCGTATGTTGAAAGCTGACCTCCAAGGTGATGGTGTTGGGGGGCGGGGGGTGGGGTCCTCTGGGGTGATTAGGTCAGGAGGGTAGAGCCCTTGGGAATGGGATTAGTGCCTTTAGAAAGGAGACCCCAGAGAGCTCCTTCACCCTCCTGCCACTGGAGGATACAGCCGGAAGACGGCCACCTGTGAACCAGGAAGTGGACCCTCACCAGACGCGGAATCTCCAGGCACCTTGCCTCCAGAATGGTGAGAAAGAAGTCTGCTGTTTACAAGCCCCGCCCCGCCCCCAGTCCAGGCCCGTGTGCCCGCGACACTCTTATAGCAGCCAGAACGGACGAAGGCAAAGGCCCTCATGTCCTGGCTTGTGGGAAGCTCATAGTCTGATGGGGAAATGGCCTACGAACCAGGGAAGACCAGGTGGTGAGTGTTAAACAGAGAGAAGACAAGGTTGGCCTTGAGAATGTTTCCAGGAGACCTGATCAAGCCTGGGGGTCAGAGGCGGCTTCTCTGAGGCAGGGGCATTCAAGCTAAGCTTTGGAGGAGGCAACAACATGAGCCCGGTGAGGGCCGGCTGGAGAAAGAGCATTGAAGACATCCAGGAAAGCATGTGCAAAGGCCCTGGGGTCAGAAGAAGATGGGGGTGTTTGAAGAACAGAAACCTAGCGTGGCTGGAGTATAGAGAGCGAGGGACAGAGGCCCAAGATGAAGTTGCTGGGGTCCCGAGGGCACTCTAAGACTTTGGACTTGGAACTAAGAGCAGTGAGAGGGTTTTTGACAGTTCCACAAAGACTAGCTGCCCATTTCTTCGCTTCCCTGAGCCTCAGCTCCCTCATCCGTGAACTCTGGATCAAGCGGGGCTCATTTCCCGCGCGAAGAGTGAAGGGGAGAACTGGAGAGGCCTCCGCCCAATGCCGGGCACTGGGAGCACCGGCATGGGGAAGGTGCTCGACGAATAGTCTACGGCCAGCAGAAACTTCAGGTCACGTTTCGGTCACCGGAGGCCCACGCCCAGCGCTCACCAACCCCACAGCAAACACGAATCTCAGCAGCACGCTTTCTGGATTGCTCATCCAATGGCAAATACTCCCGCCTCTGACTCATGAGCCCTGGTGACCCCTGTCCCCAAGCTCTGGTGCGTCCCACCTGTCCCACGCCTGAGGCCCGTCAGGGTCAGGATCAGAGCCCCCACACCCAGAATTCCTCTCCACTGGCCCTGCACTCGTGGAATCACCAATCCCGATGGGCCGGCACAGAGTCCGTGGACCCGTGACTCCCTTCAAAGGGTCCTAGGCCCGGGTCCGAGGGGTGGCTCGTTCCTAAAGACAGAACCGGAACACAAGCCCGCCGGGCCGGGAGCCGGTTGTAGGGCAGACCGAGGAACCGCTGTCGTCCGAAGCCAGAATTGCTACCTTTAATTGGGACAAGGGGGCAGGCTGTTGGATGCACTCCCGGGACCGAGCTGTGGTTGTGCCTTCGAGTGAATTCCAGTTCTTTGTTCGTAATGAGAACTCACACTTGCTCTGCGCCAGGTGCCGAACTCGCCCGGCTCGAGCGTGACTGTCCCCCGCTTTACAGATGAGGAAACGGCCCCCAGACTCGCCCCAGGGGCAAAGGGTGGACGAGTCAGAGCCCTTATCTGTCACCTGCCCAGGGATGTGGCTTCCAGGCTCCTTCCTGGCATGGGAGGGAAACTCACAGACGGTAAGGGGCCTCTGGGGGACAGCCCCAGGGAAGGTTTCTTTCTGGCACTCTCCACCCACCAGAGAGAAAGGCACTCTCGGGTTTCCCTCCTTCTATCCCTGAATTCACATTGAAGAGGGAGGCTCCGGACCCCTGCGCTTTGCTGTTGAGAACTCTATCCCCGTACCTGCCCCCTCCAGACAGGTTGTGGGGCCGGACAGCCCCGTTCAAACCCTGCTGCGTGGCCTCACAGGTGTCCTCTCCCGGAACACAAGGTGAATGTGGCTCCCACCTATTAAACGATCAGCTCCAAGGAAGGACTTAATGGCTGAATGCACCTGTCCCTGCTGGGTTCCCCGTATCCTGCATCCAGGACCGGGGTGAGGCAGGGAGGAGGCAGGGGTCATCCGGGTGCCTGTGTCTGTGCCTCTGGGTGTTAAAGCCGTCCCGCCTTCAGCCCTGCCCGCGCCTATGCCAGGGGCTGAGTCCGACTCCCCAGCAAGATCCCCGCTCCTGGGTGTCCACACCCAACGTGATACCAGAGCTAACCTTGCCTTGCCTTTGAACGGGACAAAGGCGGACAAAGGGGCCATGGTTTCTGGAAACGAGTCCTCTACTGAAAAACAAGACAGCCGGCCGGCTTGGCCCAAAACTTCTCTGACTCTGGTCGTGTCCAATGCGAGCAGAGCTGTTCTGAATGGGCCGTCCCGCTCACCCAGGCTCCGATCTTAGCCTCTTTGTTGTTTTGGCTCCGGGGACTTGGGATCGGTGGGGTGGCGGGGGGAAGGGGGTGGGGAATTCCTCCTTGAAAATTCCAGTGGAGCCCAGGCCGGCCGAGACCTGGCCTCTGGACGCTGCCGTGCGTTCGTAAGCCACCTCGCCAATGAATTGGGAATTTCCACTTAAAATTCCCGGGGCTCCTGCGTTGCCGGTTTCCACTCCACCCAAATCTCCGATCTCCTGTGCTGGGAAGCTGCCAGGTCTGATGGAGGCATTCTTGCTGTCTCATTCCACCCTCCGGGACCTGCTTCTCTCTGAGACACCCAGCAGAGCTCAGCAGCACCCGTCGTGCCAGAACTTACCTGGTAGCACGGCAGGGTGAGTAAATGCTCTTACAACAGAGGACAAGAAGGTGCGGGTCCTGCCATCCCAAAGGTCTCCAGGGCCCTCTCATTCTGGCCTGGAGAACACCTCGGCCAAGTTTCCCATCCCTGCAGTTTCCCAGCAGGGCTGGGGCCGGGGAGGCGGGGGGGGGGGGGGGTGCTCCAGGGGAGCATACCTTCTTCCGAAGCCTCACTTGGCCCGTGATGATGGCCACCACGTACATCTTGATGACCAGCAGCGTGCTGCAGAGCAGGAAGGCCGGCAGCGCCTGGCCTCTCACCAATGCCAGGACAGGGGCAGGCATCTCCATGGGCAGGCGGGAGCTCTGGGGCAGGCGGCCGCAGCAGGCGCGTGTGGCTGTGTCTCTATGAGCTGGAGGAGGCGGGGAGAGCCCGCCAGGAGGCCTGTCTGCACACAGCACACGCCCACTCTCAGCGGCCAGATGCTGGGGGAGGCGCAGGGCTGAGCTGTGTCCCCTGTCCAGCCTCCGGCCCCAGACACCCCTCCCCTGGCAAATCCTTAAACGCGTTCTAGTCTGTCTCTTCATCTGCAACATGGGGGCGTCCGGCAGGGCCTGCCTTCTGGGGGGGGGGTGTGTGTGACAAAGACAGACGCCTGGCGGGACATCCACAGGTGGCCGATAGCTCTGGTGTCTGTCCCCGTCCCCGCGGGTCAGCACAGGTGTTGGGCAGGAGAACTGGGCCATCTGTCCCCACTCTCAGCCTGGACGCTTGAACCACAGTCATACCTACCTTGATGTGACTCTGATTTTTTTTTTTTTAAGTTTAGTTATTGATTTTGAGAGAGCGAGCGAGCGCCGAGAAGGAGCAGGCTGGAGCAGAGCGAGAGGGAGAGAGAATCCCGATGTGAGCTGTCAGCTCGGGGCCCGACGCGAGCTCCGTCCCATGACCTGAGCTGGCACGGAGAGTCGGACGTCAGCAGAGGCAGGAATCTTTTGCCTTTAGGTTCGCCAACACCGCTCGCTTTGCTCGGGGGTCCCCTGGGGAGGGGGGGCAAGAGGGAAACCTCAGTGTCCTGTGCCTTCTCCGCCCTGGCGCCTGCCCCGAAGGGACCGCGGTGTCCGTCTGGGCTGTGCCCCCAAAGCAGCAGAGACCAAGAGAAAAGACTGGCCAGAGGGCAGAGACACTGGCCATGTGCTCCGGAGCCCGACTCAGCTGACGTCGGGTCCCAGAGCCAGCCCTTGGCGACTGCAGCCGTGTGGTCTCGGGCGAGCAGGTTCCTTCTCCGAATCCTTGTCTTCAACGAAAGGGAGTCGTGTCTAATTATTAAACACCGGGCACCTAGGAAGCCCTGATCTGTATGAGCTTCTGAGCCTCAGTTTCCTCCTCCTCCAAATGGGGGTAACGCTTGGCTTGCCAGGAGGGAGGCTCTTGGAAGCACCCCGTGCTTGCTGCTGGAGCGGGGAGTGGGTAGGGGGTGGGGGTCGATCGCTTGTCCATTTGCTGTGCGCCAAGCCTTCCTTCATCCGGACAAAAGACGTGCTTGGAAGCCGACACCCGTGTTTCTGGGACATGGGGCTGCCAGCCGGGGTCGTCCCAGACCCACACGATACATGGCAAGTCACAATCAGGGACGGGACAGAGGACGCAGGGGACGTCCTGCATTGTACGTTCTCTCTGCCTGGGTGTTTGAGGGAGCGCGCTGGGCCCTGCTTGGGCTTCTGAAACGAGACAGAAACCTCACCAGCAGAGGCTAGAGAAACCAGCGCGGGCAAAGGGCGGATTGTTACCCATCAGTCACCTGGAGCGGAAAATAAGAGGGACTTCGTGGGGAAGCCCTGCGGGCTGATGACTTCACGGTAGGAATCTTTTCCTCCACGTCTGCGGGAACGAACCAGCCAAGCCAGGGCCTGGCAGACAGACGGGACGAGGTCTCCTCTGATTTCCGGCCAAGAATTTCCCTAAAGCCTCCCTCCGCCTGGGGAAGCTGCGGTTTTGTTCTTGGTGGTGGTGGTGAGGGTGGTGACGCTTCTCTCGGAGCTCAGGTTCTTTGCCTGCAAAAGACGTGCCCCTGCCTCGCGGGAGGTGGGGGGGACTACAGCAGCGCCTGCCTGAAAATGAAGGCAAGACGAAACCCCCGGGAGGGGGGGTGTCCCCCAGGAGGAGGCGTCCTGGGGGTCAGAAATGTGTTTACATCACGGCTGGGTGGTGGTTACACCGGTGAATCTAGATGTAAAAATTCCCTGAGATGTATCTTAAGTGGTGAATTTGCTGGGTTAAACACACACACACACACACACACACACACACACACACGCACACACGCAAGAATTCTCTGGTCACGGTGAGCAAAGAGGGGCTACTTTGTCCAAGCCCCCATGTGGCTTCTTCCAGCTGGCCCTCCTCGGCATTTCCTGAGGATCAGAGACCCAGCTCTTGGGCCGGTTCATTGTCTGTGACTTCAGAGGAGCTTAAGAGAGAGGAGGAAGCAGCCCCACCCCTGCGGCTGGTTCCTGACCTCGGTGAGAGGCGCCGGGACGTTCTCCAGCCAGGGGATGGAAGAGAAAGAACCGTGGCTCGAGCGACCGGAGGCAGATTTGTATTGCGCCGCAGTCGTCCCGGCTGGCATCGGCCACGTCTCCCCACCCTTGAGAAGGGGTGCCTTGCGAACGCACGGATTAGCCGGCGCTTTCCGATGGCGCTGCGTGCGGGCCCCGCTGGGGCAGAAGCTTCCGGCTCCGCTCCCCTCCCCCCTGCTCCAGGTGGGACCCCTGAACTCCTCGCAGAGTGAACGAGGCCATGAAGGGCTGTCGAACCACCGCGTCCTCCTAACTAACCCTGGGAAAGCACAGCTTTCCTTTCAGGGACCGTAGGGGCAGCCAATCCCAGTACTCCCTTTCTTGGGAACGGGGTGGGCCACGTGACCCAGGGAAGGCAATCCCAATGGTCCCCGCAGCTGGCAGAGCCAATCAGAGGCTTCCCTGGGAGTTTATATTGTGACCTCCCCCTCCGGAGACCCCCCGTTGGCTCTAGGGCTGAGGCTTGGGACCTCAGCGGCCTGAAGCTGCGTGGAACTATCCCCCCCGCCTTCCCCACGTGGAGGGGGCCTGTGTTCTGGGGGCAACAAGGCCCCAACCTCTGACTCACCCGGGCCTGGGAGTCTTAAGAGTTTCCTTCTTCGCTTAAACAAAACATTGGTCAAAATCACGTTTGTCTTTGGCTCCAAACTGCGGTGGCCCCCGTCTTGCTCAGAGTAAAAGCCAAAGTTTGGACCGTGGCCCACGGCCCCGTCCCATCTGGTCTCCATCCGGTTCTCTCTGGATTCCTCCCCTGCTCGCTCCGTCAGCCTAGCCACTCCGTCCTTGCTCCCAGCCTTCACTCTGGCGGAGGCCTCTGCCTGGAAGTCTCTTCCCCTGGACATGGGCTGTGTTGACACTTCACCTTCAAGTCTTTGCTCAGGTGTCGCCTCCTCCACCCCCACTCCCCACCCTGCTCCCAACACCGCATTAATCCGCTGCGCAGCCCGCCCCCCCCCCCCCCAGCCACTTCTGATGTCATTTTGCTGCCTGTGCTTTCTCTGTTCTTTCCACGGCCCATTTCATTCAATGACACGCCATGCAATTTATTTCCTGTCCTTACTGTCTAACACCCGGATTCCTGGGGGGAAGGGGGGGGGTCTCAGTCCTGTTTGCTGATGAGCCACAAGCACCGGTCCCGTGCCTGACATACAGACCCAACTGTAATTCACTGAATCGATTTAAGCTCACTTGATTGGGATTTCTTTCTTTATAACCAAAGGAGTCTAGACCCGGATAACTGAAGAGCTCCAGAGTTTGGTTCAGGGTCCTGACTCCTGCCCGCCTACTTCCTGGAATGCCCTGGGGGGAGCTTGGCTGCCTGCCTCTCCTGACAGGCACAGAGCCAGGGAAGAAGCCTAGGTCAGCAGCTGACGTTTACTCATAAGGATAAATGGGGACGATCAGGCTGCTTCCTGGGCTCTCAAGGCCAGCCTGGCCCCTCAGCCCATTCCTGAGATAGCCAAGATGGCCTTGAAGGATGATGCCATTCTGCTTAAGGACCACAGTCAGATAGGGCGGCGGCCAGAGGATCAATCACTGGGCAATGCTCTCAGACCCAACCTTGGCCTAATCACAGATGCCATCGTATTTAACCCTCCTGAGGGAGATAGGACTATTAGACCCATTTTAGAGATGTGGGGCCTGAGGCCCAGATTGGCGGTTATACTCACCCCGGGTCTCACAGCTGGGCTTGGATCCAGGGGGATGTTCTTGCCACCGACGCTTTGCTGTTCTGGCTGCGGGGCTGTGGGCTGTGGCCCAGGGGAACCGGTCAGCACCTTAAGAGGCAGCGATCTGTAATGCGTAAGGGAAGGTTCCTCTCCTCTCCGGAGGCTTCCCCAAGTCAGGAACCTCCCGGGGGGGGGGGGGCTCTTCCCCTCTTGGGAGTGAGGATGAAAGCAAGGTTGCTCAGCTGTAAAGCCCGGTGGCTTCACCCACACAGTGGAGTATTGTTCAGCCTTAAGACGGACGAACTTACTAACACCTGCTACAAGGTGGATGAACCTGGAAGGCATCGTGCCAAGAGCCAGAAACACGAAAGACTGCATATCATATGATTCTGTTTATAAGAAATGTCCAGAATGGGCAAATCCCTAGAGACAGAAATCGGATCGGTGGCTGCCAGGGTGTAGACGGAGGCCGAATAGGAACGACCATTTAACACGCACCGGGCTTTCTTCTGGAAGGGCGGGAAAGTTCTAGAGAAGATGATGATGGCTGCACTACAGCATGAACCTACTTGGTGCCACTGACCTGTACATTTCAAGATGGTTACTTTTTTTTTTTTTAATATTTATTTATTTTTTTTTTTTGAGAGAAAGACAGGGCTCAAGCAGGGGAGGGGCGGAGAAAGGGGGGGAGAGAATCCCAGGCAGGGTCCAGGCTCAGCGCGGAGCCCGACCGCGGGGCTCCATCCCACGACCCTGGGATCATGACGGGAGCCGAAATCAAGAGTCAACCGACCCCGCCAGACAGGCGTCCCCCACAGTGATTCATTGTACGTTGGAAAGAAAAAGGGGAAAGGAAAACCTGGGCTGCTGGCTTCTCCGCGGCTGTACACACGGCACCCGGTGTGGCGTCTGCACAGAGCTGGGCTTCGCAGGTATTTGTCGGGAGACGGGCCACCTGAACGTGTGCCTGACACACTGCGCGTTCCCGGGCCGTCCCGTTCTCCTGTCGCCGCAGAGAGGAGCACACGTGGGGCCCTTCACACTCCGACCAAGCGCCGCCCTTGATGGAGCCCATCTGTTGGCCCCTGACCGCGGGCCTCAGATCCGGTTACGGATGCGCAGAGCTGCGGTCAGGCAGGAGCATTTCCTGGATGCTTTGTGGGGGGAGGACGGCACACAGCTGACAGGAGAGGCGGATGGGGGAGGCGAGAGGGGAGGAAATGTTCGTCTCAGCACAAATCGCTGCCAAGACCTTTGCAGAGAAGGGGCAGTCCTCTGGGCAGAGGCTCCGGGATCAGGCCGCAGCCAAGACCCTCCCGTGCCCAGGCTGGGGACGCGTCCAGCCAGCGCCCACGCACGCGCACCGCCCCCGGATGCTGTCTCCCCGGGGGCATTTCCCGTGTCCGGCCCTCGGACGCATCAGGAAGCCTTTTCCTAGGAGGCCCTGGAAGGGAGTTTTGCATTCCTGGGATCCCAGTTCAGCCAGCGATGGCTCAGGGGACAGCGGGCCGGGGCTTTCAAACACAGCGATGATGGGAACCCTCCGGCTTTCCGGGGGCCCCTGGGACCCCGAACTTCCTCAGTTTCACAAGAAGTGCCACCGGGTTTCCCCCGGGGCCTTTGTCACAAGGACAACACTATTTTATGACGGCAGGTTTTGATTTTTTTTACTTACGATGATTATTTATTTTTTAGAGAGGCGGGGGCGGGGGCAGAGAGAGAGAGAAAGAGAGAGAGAGAGAGAGGGAGACACAGAATCCGGCAGCAGGCTCCAGGCTCCAAGCCATCAGCACAGAGCCCGGCCCGAGGGCTGGAACCCCTGACCGTGAGATCCTGACCTGAGCCGAAGTCGGACGCTTCACCGCCTGAGCCACCCAGGCGCCCCCTATAACCGTGGGCTTTTAAACGAATCGTCCAAATATGACAGAAGCGGACATCGTTAAGGGGGCAGAGCGCGTGCTCCCTCCTTCAGCTCTGACGCGAGGTCATGTCTGCAACCTCCTGATGGCTCCTCTCGACTGGCACCCTGCCAGTCTGGGGGGACTCCCTACTTTCCAATAATAATAATAATAATAATAATAAAACAGCAACCAGAAAACAGCAGCTGTTGTCAAGGAGGTAGGCACCATTTCCGTGATTCATGCATCCACCTGCCTTGTCTTATCTTTCGCGCTGTCACCCTGGATGATAGAGCCTGATCAGCCAGCGTTCTCGGTGGAAAAACGGGCTCAGGGCTATGAATGACTTTGCCCTAAGATCACGGATCTGGGCAGAGGTGAAGCTATCGGCAGCCAGAGCCCGCTTTCTTCACCAGCGACCCCCCACCCCCACCCCACCCCCGCAGGCAGAGCCGAGGTTTGAAGGCAAGCCAGCTGTTCCATTCTTGCACAACTCTCGTTCAGATCTCCTTCCTTGTGCTGAGCCGAACTGCCCCTTCGGGGCCGCAGGGCACACGCATGCTCCCTTCTCCTCGCCACAGGCCTTGGGAATTGGAGGACACCACCAGGTCAGCCCTAAATCTCCTCTTGCAGGCAAAACAAACGCGGCCCCAGTCGGCTGGCTCATCCTCGGACGCCGTGTTTTCCCAGCCGCCGCGACCTAGTTTGTAAAGGTCCCTCGGAGACCAGGGGGGACCGCCACCCCTCGCTGGAGACCCCTCACTGCTGCAAGCACAGGGCGAGTTGTGACTCCAAGGAGGTCTGGCCACAGGAATCAGTGGGGCCCCGCGCAAAATGAAAACGCAAAGTCCCTTTTCAAACGTTGTGGGGAGTTTCAGGCGGCTGACAGTGGACTGGTGAGTCGGCCCCACGGGACCCCGTGTGGCTGCATGAACTGGCCCTGATTCTGTGCTCAGGGTCATTCAACATGAGCTGAGTAAGGAAGTCAGGTCCGAATCAAAGCCAGAGAAAGGATAACACGAGAGCTCGATAGGGCATTTCATCACCTCTGCCCAATGTAAACGATGCCAACGTTCTATTATAAATAACAACATGAACAACATTTTATCATAAGTAACGACACGAACAACCACAACACTTGCATAGGGGCGCCCGGCTGGCTCAGCCGGTAGAGCGTGCGGCTCTTGATCTTGGGGCCACGAGTTCGAGCCCCACGCTGGACGGAGAGATTACTTCAAAAGAAAAGAAAAAAGAAAACATTGTACAGTGTTCACGATGTGGCTGGGGGAATGTTAACCTGATCTTCGACATCCTGTTGAGGTAGGTACTACGACTATTCCCACTCGACAGATGAGAAAACTCAGACACAGAGCAGTTGAGTAACTCACTCAGTTACGGAACTGACAAGTGGTCTCGTCACAGCATTTTGGAGGAAGCACTCGTAACGACACCACCTCCAGTTTCCAGAGAAGGTTCCTGAAGCGCCTGGGAGGGAGCAACCATAGCAAAGAGATCGCGATTGGAGGGCTCAAACCCAGGATCACACGGCCACAGAGCCCACGCCCTTTGCAGTTCAACCTCTACCCTTCAGTAGCCCACATAACAGGTCTGTAGTGTGTTGAATAGTGTCCTCCGAAAAAAAAAAAAATATATATATATATATGTCTGAGTCCTAACCTACAGTATTTGTGAATGTGATCTTAGGAGAGACGTATATACACGGAGCTCAGTCTGAGTCCAATGACCCGTGTCCCTGCAAGGGAAAGCGGAGGGAGATTCAGACACCCGGAGGAAAAGGCCAGGTGAAGCGGGAGGCAGAGATTGGAGCGATGTGGCCACAAGCCGGGGGAGGCGGAGGCTTGCCGGAAGCCACCAGAAGACAGCCACGAGATGCGTTTCCCCCTCAGAGCCTCCAGAAGGAACCAACCCAGTCAACGCCTTGACTTCAGATCTCCGGCGTCCAGGACTAGGAGAGGATCCTTTTCTGTTGCTTTAAGCCGAACAGTCTGTGGTCATTAGGTATTACAGCTCTACATCACTCATACAGTGCCTTCTTGTGTTTTTATTTGATTGATTTTACGTTTATTTCTGAGAGAGAGAGCGTGTGCGCGGGGGAGAGAGGGGGGCAGAGGGAAAGAGAGAATCTCAAGCAGGCTTCCAACGCGGGGCTCGATCCCACGGCCCTGGGATCGTCACCTGAGCTGAAATCAAGATCGGACGCTCAACTGACTGAGCCACCCGGGCGCCCCTCCTTCTTGTGTTTTCAGAGGTGCTCGTGTGTCTACAGAACAAGCGTACGCAGCTCTGGTTGGATCTCCAGAGAGCGCTGTCCAGCAGAAACCTAACACACGCGCCAAGTGCAAGCCACACGTGGAACTTGACATTTGCGAGTCACCGTGTCGGGGCGCCTGGGCGGCTCAGTCTGTTAAGCGTCCGACTTTGGCTCGGGTCGTGATCGCCCGGTCCGTGAGTTCGAGCCCCGCATTGCGTGAGCTCAAGTCCCACTTCGGGCGAGCTCGAGCCCCAACTCTGGGCTCCGCACTCTGCACTCTCTCTCCCTCTGACCCTCGCTCACGCATGCTCTCTCTCTAAAATTAAAAAAAAAATTTTTTTTCTTGTAGCCATGTTAAAAAAAAAAATGTATCAGGTGGAATTAATTTCTATAATCGTATGAGTTCCCTGTGGCCACTGTAACAAATTACCCGGAACTTGGTGACTTAGAAGAGTAGGAATTTAGTCTTTCACGATTCTGGAGGCCAGAAGTCTGACGCCGAGCCGTTGGCAGGGTTTTGCTCCCTGCCACAGCGTCCAGGAGAATCTGTCCCTTGCCTCTTCTGGCTCCTGGTGATGCTGGGATTCCTTGGCTTGTGGCCACCTCTCTCCAGCCTGCTGTCTCCTCTTCTCCACGTGTCTGTGTAACTCTCCCTCCATCTCTCACTGATCAAGATACGTGTGATCGCATTCGGGGTTTACCTGGGTAATCCCAGGGTAATCTCCCCATCTCGAGATCTTTAACTGTGTCACAATCGCAAAGAAGGACCCCTTTTCCCAAAAGGCAACACGGGTTCCAGGAATAGGAACTGATATCTTTGGAATATTATGCAGCATATTATAATAATGTATTTGATTTAACCTAATATATCCGGGTGCCTGGGCAGCTCAGTCAATTAAGCACATGACTCTTGATTTCAGCTCAGGTCATCATCCACAGTTGGTGAGACTGAGCCCCGAGTCAGGCTCTCTGCCCTGACAGTGTGGGGCCTACTTGGGATTCTCTCTCTCTGCCCTTCCCTGCTTGTGCGCTCTCTCTCTCTCTCTCTCTCTCTCTCTCAAAATAAATAAATAAACTGTAAAAAAGAATATTTTAACTTAATGTATCAAAAACATTATCACTTGGGGCGCCTGGGTGGCTCAGTCG
Organism: Panthera uncia; assembly: GCF_023721935.1. NCBI lineage: Eukaryota > Metazoa > Chordata > Mammalia > Carnivora > Felidae > Panthera > Panthera uncia. The sequence continues at coordinate 85,611,309 of NC_064807.1, forward strand.
GTTAAGCGGCCGACTTCGGTTCGGGTCACGATCTCGCGGTCCGTGAGTTCGAGCCCCGTGTCGGGCTCTGTGCTGACAGCTCAGAGCCTGGAGCCTGCTTCAGATTCTGTGTCTCCCTCTCTCTCTCTGACCCTCCCCTGTTCATGCTCTGTCTCTCCCTGTGTCAAAAATAAATAAATGTTAAAAAAAAATTAAAAAAAAAAACATTATCACTTTCGGGGTGCCCGGGTGGCTCATTCGGTTAAGCAGCCAGCTCCGGCTCAGGTCACGATCTCACAGCTCATGGGTTTGAGCCCCGCGTCGGGCTCTGTGCTGACACTTCTCTCTCTGCCCCTCCCCTGCTCATGCTCTGTCTCTCTCTCAAAACTAAATAAACATTCTAAAAGGTAATAATATTTAATAATTACGGTAATGATTTAAAAATATTATTACCTTTTAGAATGTTTATTTAGTTTTGAGAGAGAGAGAGAGACAGAGCGTGAGCAGGGGAGGGGCAGAGAGCAAGGGAGACACAGAATCTGAAGCAGGCTCCGGGTTCTGAGCCGTCAGCACAGAGCCCGACGCGGCGCTCGAACCCACGAGCTGTGGGATCATGACCTGAGCTGAAGTTGGACGCTCAACTGACTGAGCCACCCGGGCACTCCCCAAAATATGATCACTTTAACGTGCAGTTAGTATTTGTAAATTATTAGTGAGGTGTTTTACTTGTTCTCATGTGAAGTCTTTAAAAACCAGTGTGAACTTCACAGTCATGAGACATCTCAGCTTGGACTCACCACGTTTTGGGAGATCAAAGGCCACATCTGGCCACTCTACATAAAGAGATGGGCTACTGTCACTGACCTCTCACTGTGCCGCAGAGTGGTCTAGGACCTTCTGGTTCTTTGGTTGCTTTAAGACACGCGGCACAAAGGTCACAGGTGCGCTGAGAATCTCAGATGAGGTGTCGGCCTTTCTGTTCCGGTCTCAAGATCTGTGAATCAAAACGTCAACGCTGTCCTTGAGGTATGTGCCCAAATCGTGGGCCGATTTCAAGCAAGCTGGACTTGAAGGTCAAGTCTGCAGAGCCCGATTTATTGCTGAAAGAGCAGTCAAGCTCCTCCTCCCACCTGTGATAACGATGCCAACCTCGGGGTCGAGTCTTTGCAGCTTGAAAACCGCTGATTTTCTGCGGCCACCTCATATGTTAAATCTGCTTCTCTCCCTTTTGGAGAAGGGGACACTGAGGCCCGGATTGACCAAGTAGCCTGTCCGCCGTGGCTCAGCGGTTGAGGAGCAGGACGGAAACCCAAGCGCCGAACCACTGCCTCCTATCCGAGCGCCATACTTCCCCTCTCTGGGCCTCGCTTTCTCCACCTCTAAAATGGGTGTGATAATACACCTTCCATGGAGGATTACTGAGATAACCCAGGTGACACGTGACATTGTGCCTCGTGTTAATCGCAAACGGTCACCGCGGCTGGTGTGTTAACCGCTGAGCTTCAACCAGGCCTGAGTCATCCCCGAGGCAGCGCCCGGGGGGCTGGACAGATACGGAGTGTGAAGGTCCGGCCCTACCCCCCCGCCCCGTGAATCATCAGTCCAGGGCCGGTAGAGACGGGCAAAGAACTAATTACATCACAACAAGATAAGAACCCGTAGCGGTGGGTGCGTGTATCAGGGGAGAAGTACGGGGGGGGGGGGGGAGAAAGGGGTGCTTGTGCTGGGTCCTCCGGGAACCTGATTAGCTGGTTGGAAGCCAGAGGGTGTAGCGCACAAGGCCTAGAACGGGAGCCCTGCCCGAGCCCCTGTAAGGGGTCCCCCCTCTTCCCGCACACAAACACGGGCAGACCCAGCCCCAGGAAATTCCGGGCTCTGATTGGACAGTGGAGAACGCCTGAGCACAGGGCGGCCAATGGGAGGCTGGCCAACAGCCAATGAGCGCAGAGCGCGCTGAGCAGGTGCCTCGCAGGTGTGAACGGAGAATAGCCAGCGGGGGACGGAAAGGTGGACCTGGGCGCCGGAGGAGGCTGAGCTCAGCGGCCCCGGGGTGGGGTGGGGTGGCTGTGAGTGGCCTGGGGAGAACCTCCGCGAATCCGAATCCGCTCCTGGTCGGCCCCGGGGGTCGTCACCTGCGTCCCCGCGCCCCTTGTACCGCGAACGTCCTCACCAGGAGCCCCTCGATCCCGGAACCCCCAAAGCAGCCCCGGCCTCGAGACGACGCAAGGAACCAGTTACCATTAACCGGGGGCTGGTCAGCGCAGGTCTGTCACCTGTTCTACGGGGCGCTGGGGTCCCCACCGGAAGCCGAGGCCCCCACCCAAGGCCGCTTTGGACCTCGCCTGTTTTCTGGGTCCTGTAGGGTAAGACGACGTTTTCTGCGCAAGCCTCTCATTGCTTCCTTGTCCAGCTCCCCACCCCGCCCCACCCCTAACTCCACCACCATGAAGGCCTCCCTGCTGTCACCTTGTCCCGAGAGCCAAGTCGTCCCCCTCCCGGAGGAGCACAGCACTCGGAATTGTTCTGAACTTGGAGTCTGGAAAGGCCCAGATGTGTCCCTTGCTGTCCCCACTACCCCCAGCACAAGCTGCAGCCAGGAACCCAGGTGATCAGGTTTGATTCTCCTGTCCCATCCTGGGGGCAGCAGTCTGTGGCCTCTGAGTTACACATTATCTTGGAGGGGAAAAAAAAAATGCTTCTTCCTCCTGGTTGGATGCCAGATCTATACCCAGCTTTCAGTCATCCCCCCAGCTCTGCATAGACTGAGCCACACACCTAAGCCTGTGCAAACGGAACGGGGGGGGGGGGGGGGGGGGGGGGGGGGACTCATGACCAGAATACCAGGGTCTGTTGTCGTGGGAACCAGGGACACGTGAGGCCCCAGCACAGCCACTGCTGAAGCTTAGAGGATTAAAGTGGGGGACCGGAGTGCCCCTCAGAGGCGCTCTTCTGGCCCCTTCATCCACTGACCCCCGAAGCCTGAGTGTGCCAGACACATTGCTGGTGTCGGAGACGCGGGGCTCACGTCAGAGGCGCCCTGGCCTTGGGAGTGGTTTGGAGCTGTCTCCGGGGCCAACTCTCCACCCCGTGACCTCTTGCCAACCCAGACCTGGAGTTCTGCTGAGACAACCTCAGCCCTCCCTCCTGCCTCTTACCCTGTCCCCAGGCGCGCCTCTGCCTGAGCTCATCGGTGATGACTTCAGAAATGTCACACCCAAGGCCTTGGCCAGCTTGAGATCTGAGGGGCTTCGGGCTCTTGCCGTCCCCTCCCTGTCTCTCTAGCATGACTCAGGCAGGGACAGGACCCAGGCTGTGGTAAGGCTCTCCATTTTTATGCAATCGCTTTCTTCACTCAAACCACAGGCCCTGCCGGGTCACACACACCCCCCCTCCCCCCTGCTTCGCCCGCCTTCCCCTGCCTCTCAGCCTTCTGACGCCAGGGTTCAGATGCCAAGCAGATAGAGACCCTCATCTCTGCTGAGGTCAAGGCCAGTCTTCTCTTCCGTCATGTCCCCAGCTGCTCAGGGTCGGGGAGCGGTGCCCAAGGATAGGGGACCGGTGGGGGGCCGGTGCTGTTGCCCAGATGAGAGGTGACGGGGCCTGAGGAAAGCCAAAACACAGAACTGGTGAGCCTCCGGGACAAAGCTGGCTGTCAGGAGGAAGCAGGAAGACAGAATGCCGGTAGTGGTCCGAACGGTGGTTACCTCTGCGCAGAGGAGCGGTGTGGACTGGGATAGGACACGAGGGAACTTCTTGGGTGCTGAGAGATGTCTGTCTCCCTCTGGGCGGGTTTCATTAAAAAAAGGAAATAAAATCCCAATGCCCAGATCTGACTCGAATAGCTCAGTAGGCAGGGATGCCACTGACTGTGATGGGAAGCCCAGAGGAAACGCGAACTTGAAAGAAAAACATCAAGCATTCCACTTTGTGTTGAACCGACTGCTGGACATCTAAATCGTTCCCAGTGCATTCCCCAGGGTAAACAATGCCAGGAGGCCACTTGTGCACGTTCAGATGAGCTCCTACAAGTAGTGTTTCTGGATCAGAGCGTGTCCTTAAGACTCGCTGGATCCCCACTGGCAACGAGGTTTCCCCAGCGTGTGTTCCTAACAGCATTCGTTCATCTGGCCATCCGTTCCTTCCCTGGGGGCCAGCTCTGTGCCAGGCCCTGTCCGGCGTCCTAGAGATGTGACGGCAAACAAGACGGGGAGATTGCTGTCACCCGCTCCCTGGAACTCCCAGTGTGGGATGGAGATCAGGGTAGGAAGAGGGACCCTCTTGTTCAGAGGGATCCATTCAACCCTGAAGGGGTGCACACACCGAAAATGCTTGCCCACAACGTGGGCCCGAAACCAGTGATCAGCTGTTCGTAGTGGCTTTTCTTCTATAGACAGGGAAAGATATCTTGGCGAGCCACAGCTGAAGGAGCTGGGAGCAGGGGGGAGGTGGGGAGAGATGGCCAGAGCACTGCAGGAAAGAGCCTAGAACATGCAAAGGCCCTGCAAAAGATCATCTGATGGCTGTGGGCGAAGGGCTTGCCGGGATGGGGGCGGGGAGAGGAGTCAAAAGCCTGCTGAATAAGTTAGATGCTATCTTGTCCATCGAATTTGCATTTAGGTCCTCCAGACTCGCCACTAACGGCAGCTTATGCACAGAAGAAGTATGGTTTTTAGTCAACCAGATGGATGTGATCTGTGACAATCTATGACAGAGGTTCACGATCAGGGCATGGAGAGGGGGGCCGAGATACATGGTCACGGTTTTGAAAAAGTCCCAGAACAATGGCTAGCGTATCAATCCCCTTTTCGCACAATCGGAAGCACAGGAACGGCCCAACATTTGTATCAGCAGAGAAAAGGTTCCGGAAGGAGGAGCAGCCAGCCAACAAGTGTTCATCTCTGCGGAGAAGGACCAGAAGGGTGACCTTCTCTCCTTAACTGGACACTCCTGTGTGGTGGGAGCCTTGTCATCCCAGGTTCATAGTTCATGCCATCCAGCCTCGTTTTAACTTCCAGTTTAGAGGAGGTAGGGGGCGGGAGCCATGAGCTGGGTCACACCAGGAGGCAGTAAGAGAAAAAGCTAGGGGGTGGGGCTTTCCCTGGAGCGTTTGGCCCCTTCCCGCCAGCCGGTCACTGGCGCAAAAAGGGGCACACTAGCTTACAATGAGAATACCGCATGGCCCAGCTTGAATGCCAGTATGCACAAACCAGCTACGAAAAAACACTGTGGGGGGCGCCTGGGTGGCTCAGCCAGTTAAGCGTCCGACTTCAGCTCAGGTCACGATCTCTCGGTGCGTGAGTTCAAGCCCCGTGTCGGGCTCTGTGCTGACAGCTAGGAGCCCGGAGCCTGCTTCGGATTCTGTGTCTCCCTCTCTCTCTCTGCCCCTCCCCAACTCACGCTCTCTCTCTCTCTCTGTCTCAAAAAATAAATAAATGTTACAAACATTTTTTTTTTCAAAAGGGAAACACTGTGGGGTTACTGGGAAATCATAAAAAAAAATTTAATGTTTTTTTTATTTTTGAGAGAGAGAGAGCATGAACAGGGGAGGGGCAGAGAGAGAGGGAGACACAGAATCCGAAGCAGGCTCTGGGCTCTGAGCTGTCAGCGCAGAGCCCAGCACAGAACCCCAGGTGCGGGGCTTGAACTCACAAACGTGAGATCATGACCTGAGCCGAAGCCAGACGCTTAATCAACTGAGCCACCCAGGGGCCCTTGGGAAATCTTAATAAAATCTCATTTTAGGTAAGATGAGAACTGTCTGAAATGAAAACATGGAAGTCACTGACAGATTAAAGCAGGTCATGAAATAGTGTATTTTGTTCGGTTCCCAAAATGAAATCACATCAGAATCATTAAATCGGCCCCTCCTAAGAACAATCGACCTTCTGTAAAGCCACAGCGTCTCCTCATCCAGAAAACAAAGCCCTAGCCTAGGAAAGCACCTGCCTGGTGAAAGATCTAGAAGCATCTAGTATTGGAACAGCCGTGATGTCTGGGTGGTGGGCATATGATAGATTTGCTAATTTTTGCTTCTTTGTATTTTCTAATTTTCTTCACGCACATGTCCTATTTCTGTGATTAAAAGTATTTTAGTTTATTTTTTTTTAGTTTATTTTTTATTTGTGAGAGGGAGAGAGAAAGCATGAGCAGGGGAGGATCTGAGAGAGAGAGAGAGAGAGAGAGAGAGAGGGAATCCTAGGCACCGTCAGCAAGGAACCAGAAGCCGGGCTGAACTCAGGAACCGTAAGATCATGACCTGAGCGGAAACCGAGAGTGGTTAGCTTCACCAGTTGGGCCACCCAGGCGCCCCTGAAAAAATATTTTAAAATATACACACACATTATGGGTGCTTTTTATTTTATTTTTTTAAGTTGTCAAGTCAAGGGAAGTGATGAGTGGCGGCCTAAGGTTCCCCGCCTCCGCTGTTAGACCCTTTTTCCGTTGTTGTTCGGGGTCTTTCAAAACCTAGGTGAGGTCTGAGTGGGGGAGGGGAGATGCCCCCCCCCTCCCCCGCTTCCCCAGGGAACTGCAAGGGCGCCAGGGCCCGAGCCCTGCGCCCCGGCACCGAGCGCCCTGGGGCCCTGCGTCTTGACTTCTCCCCAACCGTGCCGTCCAGCTGTGCGTGGCCTTTGCGCTCAGCTCTGGTGTCCCACTTCCGTTCCCCCTGCGACCCCCCCCAGACTCAGACCCTAGCCTGATCCCATGGGTCACAAAAGCAAGCGTTGGGGTTCAACACCCATGAGCCGGGCGCTTCCCACCGCAGCGGAGGGAGAAGTCAGAGCGCGGTGCAGAACCCAGGGGCCACGGGACTGCGCCCCGGATGGGAAGGAGCCGCGGGGTCAGCAAAGCAGGCGGTGGATAGAACCTAAGCTTCAGCAGCGTCTCGGGGCCCAGAGTTCACCAGGCAGGGTTCACATCCCGCCTCAAGCTGGGGGACTTCGGGCAAGCTTTGCGGGTTTTCCCTCATCTATCCCACCCTGGGGGGATCGCGGCTCAGCTCTCTCACAAGGATTCTGCCTACAAATGTGGGCAGCAGCCCCCACCCAGGCTGTTCCGAGGGTTCCTTGAGATGCCCCCTGCGCAGTCCTTCCCTGGGGCGCCTTGGTTCCCTGCAAGGTCTCCCCCAGGCTAGCAATTGTCATCAATTTTCGTTCGATTTCAAATCTGGCTTCTCCTAACAACCAAATGCAAGGCTGAATCTTTGATCAGATCTTGGGCTAAAACAAACCAACCAACCTCTAAAGGATAGTATCGGGGTCATTGGGGGAACTTGAATGGGGACTGTATAATCGATAATATTACTATACTGAAGGTAAGTTGTGTAGGATGGCCTTCCGGGAGTTGTCCTTAACCTTAGGAAACACATGATGGAGGGCTTAGGGTTGAAGTGTCATGATGTCTGCAAAGGGCTTTCAAACGGGTCAGCAGAAGGAATAAAGAGGTGACCAGATGGGAGTGCGTTCACATTGGGTGGGTCCCCGTGAAGGGCGTACGAATGTTCACCGTAGTCTTGTACTTTTCTGGAGGTTCAATTCCCCCCCCCCCCCCCCCCCCCCGCCGAATAAAATGCTATCAGTTTTCTAAGAAGGAGCCTCCTGCTTTCTTGTTGCATCAGGAACGGGGTTGGAAACTTTTCTCCCCCTTCTCTCTCTCTTTCCCCTGTATCACCCTCAGGACCCGCAGCTGGGCTAGCCTGGAAACCCCGCCATTTTTGTTTATGCTGTTTCCAGGGAGAAACAGCATAGGCTGTTTCTATGCTACAAGCCTACTTCCAGAACCATCCTCGCTGGGCGGGCACAGCCTGGATGTTGGTTCAGGATCGTGTCCCTTTGGCCGCTGCTGGCCACCATCCCCCACCCTCCATCAGGAGACCCTCTGAGCAGGGTCCCCACGCCAAAGGCCCACATTCTTTGACCAGCACGAGAAATAACTCCACCTAATTTAGGCTGGTCTCACCGAGCCAGCTTCGCTTGGTCCAGAATTCATCCCTGCTTCTGTAGACGGTAGGGTGGTCAAGGTGCGTTCTGAGAGTCTGTGAAAATTAGAGGACTTTTCTCATAAAAATCACACTCATTCATTCTGCACGTCGGGTCAAGAAGCTGACTGAATGTGTGGAGTCCACTCGCTGGCCCTACGTTAGAATTTTATGGACCAGACGGAAATGGGACACAACCAGGACACCTGAGTGGCTCAACTGGTTAAGCATCTGACTCTCGGTTTCGGCTCAGGTCACAATCCCAGGCTCTGACCTCAGAGCCTGCTTGGGATTCTCTCTCTCTCCCCCCCCCCCCGGCTCTGTCCCTCTCCCCTGCTCCCCCGTTTTCTCTCTTAAAAAGAAAAAATAGGGGCACCTGGGTGGTTCAGTCGGTTAAGTGTCCGACTTCGGTTCAGGTCATGATCTCACGGTTCGTGGGTTCGAGCCCCGCATCGGGCTCTGTGCTGATGGCTCGAAGCCTGGAGCCTGCTTCGGATCCTGTGTCTCCCTCTCTCTCTGCCCCTCCCCTGCTCCTGCTCTGTCTCTTAAGAATAAATAAACGTTAAAAAAAATAAAAAGAAAAGAGAAAAGAAATAACAATAAAAAAAGCAATGGGACACAGCCTAAGTGTCCATCAACTGGTAAATGGGTGGCCAGAATGTGGTATGTCCTTATAATGGAATACTATTCAGCAATAAAGAGGAACCGCCTACAGATACGTGCTATGACACGGATGACCCTTCAAAATATGACACCCAGGAAAAGAAGCCGGACACAAGAGACCATGGGTTATCGGCCTATGTATGTGAAATATCCAGAAAAGGCAGAGCTATAAAGACAGAAGGTACATTCGTGGTTACCCGGGGTGGGGACGGGAGAGAACGGTAAACGTGCATGAGGGAGCACGCTGGGGAGACGAGATGGTTTCAGGCTGGTCTGTGGGGATGGTTGTTGCGTAACTTGATACGTTTCCTAAAAATCGCAACGTCGCACACGTGAAAAGCGTGAACCACACGGTAGGCAAACAAGCCTCGATGATGCAATTTTAAAATGTTACTGGGCTCGCACGTATTGACTAATAGTGTTTGGGTTGGGTTTGCTCTGCTTTGTTTTGTGTCAGAGAACCTTCTTTTTGACAGGCTTGCCCACGCCTGGCGGACACCCAGGACTCACGATCTTAGTCCTGACCTCTTCTCCTTTGCCCCCAAGCCCTCACACATCTGTTCGGCTCCCACTGGGCTGTGCGTCCCTGGCGGGGGGGAGGGGGGAGGCCATGTCCGTCTTGCTCACCGCTGTGTCCTAGAGCCCACACAGCAAGCTGGCCTCTAAATACTTGCCGAAGTGATGAAAGAAGGAAGGAATGGTGTCGCCCCCACCCCCGTCCCCCGCCGCCTCGGGTTAGTGGCAGGGTCTCCAGCTGCTCCTTTTATGTTTATTTATTTATTTTGACAGTGGGGAGGGGCGGAGAGAGAGCGACAGAGAATCCCAAGAAGGCTCCGCGCTGTCAGCACAGAGCCCAGCTCGGGGCTTGATCTCATGAGCCCTGAGATCGTGACCTGAGCCCAAACCAAGAGTCAGATGCTTAATCGACTGAGCCCCCCGGGGGCGTCCCCCTAGCTGCTCTCTCTACACGGTCATCACATATCCAACCACATCCCTCCGCCATGGCTGGGTGCTTGGGAATATCTTTACCCTTCAGGGGAGCGTTAAACTTTGCTCACTGTGTTGCTGGGTTAACACCTTTTCCTTGCTCCCTGGGATTACTTACTTTTGAGTGCTGTGGGCATCAGCACCTGACGTTTCTTCCGTTTAGGAAAGGCCTACTACGTGCCAGGGGCCTCACGTATGTAATCCCATTTAACCCTTGCAACAGTCCAGAGTAGGGACTAATATTATCCCCACAACCCCGAGGCCCAGAGATGTTAAGACAATCGCCCAAAGTCACACAGCTGATGAGAAGCAGAGCCGGGAGGTGGACTCAGGGCCTTTCTGCCAAAGTCAAGGCACTTGAGATTGAAAATGGATCGTTCCACTTTCCACAGGGTGCATACACCTCTGGGGCGTTCAGTGGACGGGAGCGGGATGATGTCAGACGTGGGCGTGGGGCCTGGACCCCTTGTTGACATTTGTCTTAGTGCCTAAGACCCGCATCTTGTGTGATTTCAAGGATTAGGAAAGACACACTCGATCAACACCAGCGAACGGTATTGCCGCGCCAACTAGGGGTCCTTTTGTTACCTGGGCGCTGCTTTCTACCTCTACCTGCCTCTCGTGTTCTCAGATACATTCTCTGCCTCTCTGCCTCTGTCTTGCAAAAACTACTTGTTGGAAGTTGCTGGGGCCATCTGGAGTCTCCCCATCTGCTGGCCCCATCTAGTGGTCAGACCCCGGAAGTACACTAGCTTCCCTTTGACCAGGTGAGGCCAGCTTTGGGGAAATGAATGCCTTTCTAGCCCTTTCCTCTCAGGGACAACGTTAGCCACATTTGTCAGGTTACCAGATTCTCCAGATGGGTTCAAGCTACCTCTCTGGAGGCCACCCTAACTCTTGTATTCGATTATAAACTATTCCGTGGAAGGAAATAACATCACACCCCAGATGTGACAGATGGTTACATTTTGCTATAGTGGTCCCTCCAGTTCTCTGTGTTTTCATAAAAGGAAAGCTCCAAACCCCATCCCTTTGGTGATCCTCCCCCAAAGTCATCTCCCTGCCGAAATTGGAGTGTAAATAAATAAGCTTATTTATTTATTTTTGAGAGAGTGTGAGCAGGGAAGGGGCAGAGAGAGAGAGAGAGAGAGAGAGAGAGAGAGAGAGAGACAGAAAATCCCAAGCAGGCTCCGCGCTGTCAGTGGGGAGCCCGACGTGGGGCTGGAACCCACTAACTGTGAGAGCATGACCCAAGCCGAAATCAAGAGTCGGACACTTAACGACTGAGCCACCCAGGCGCCCCGCCCCCAAGAAGTGTGCTTTTTAATCCCCATCGCCTATTTTACTCATTCCCTCCACCACCTCTCCTCTGGTAACCATCGGTGTTTCTATAGTTAGAGTCTGTTTCTTGGTTTGTCTCTCTCTCTCTCTTTTCCCGTTGTTCGTTTGTTTTGTTTCTTACATTCCCCGTATGAGTCAAATCATATGGTTTGGTCCTTCTCTGACTTATTTTGCTTAGCATAATGCTCTCTAGCTCCATTCATGTTGTTGCAAATGGCAAGATTCCATTCTTTTTTATGGCTGAGTAATATTTCATTTTATATATGTATAATACATAAAATGTATACATAAAATGTATATGTACACATATGTATACATAAAATGTATATGTATACATGTGTATACGTATACATACGTATACATAAAATGTATACATATAAAATACATATGTACACATACATACGTATACATATGTATACGTATACATATGTATACGTATACATATGTATACATAAAATGTATACATATGTATTTTATATGTATACATTTATTTGTATATTTTATATAATTTACATATTTTATATGTATACATTTATTTATACATGTATTTATATATTTTATGTATACATATGTATACGTATACATATGTATACACGCATATGTATACATATGTATACATTTTAGGTATACAGTCACACACACACACACACACACACACCCCACATGTTCTTTATCCATTCATCTGTCAGTGGACACTTGGGCTGTATCCATAATTCGGCTATTATAAACAATGCTGCAATAAACATAGGGGTGCATATATCCCTTTGCATTAGTGTTTTTAGATTTGGGGGCAAATACCCAATAGTGCGATTACCAGATCGTAAGGGTAGTCCTATTTTTAACTTTCTGAGGAACCTCCATGCCGTTCTCCACGGTGGCTGCACCAGGTCGCATTCCCACCGACGGCGCACAAGTCCTTTCTCCCCGACACCCGTTTCCCGTGTTGTTGGTTTTAGCCATTCTGACACGTGTGAGGTGATACCCCACTGTGGTTTTGATTTGCGTTTCCCTGATGACGAGTGCTGTTGAGCGTCTGTCTGCGTGTCTGTGGGCTACCTGAACGTCTTCTTTAGAGAAGTGCCTGTTCATGCCTTCTGCCCATTTTTTTCCCACTGGATTATTTGGTTTCTGGGTCGTTGAGCTGAATCAGTTCTTTACATATTTTGGAAATGACCCTTCGTCAGATGCATCATGCACAAGTATCTGCTCCCATTCCATAGGCTGTCTTTCAGGTTCATGGGTTGTTTCCTTTGCTGTGCAGAAAGAAACCTGTTACTCTGATGCAGTCCCGATAGTGTATTTTTGCTTTTATTCCTCTGGCCTCAGGAGACGGATCTAGAAAGGCTGATGTCAGAGAAACTGCTGCCTGTGCTCTCTTCTAGGATTCTTATGGTTTCAGGCCTCACATTGAGGTCCTTAACCTAGTCTGAGTTTATTTTTGTGTATGCTGTTAGAAAGTGGTCCAGTTTCGTTCTTTTGCATGGAGCCGTCAGGTTTTCCCCCCACCATTTGTTGAAGAGACCGTCTTTTTCCCGGTGCATATTCTTGCCTCCTTTCTTGAAGATGAATTGCCCACGTAATTGTAGCTTTCTGCTCTGTTCCATTGATCTCTGGGTCCATTTTTGTGCCAGTGCCACTGTTTTGATGACTACAGCTTTGTAACATAACCTGATGTTGGAGCACATGCGCATTTTTAATATGCAAGTGACGTGCTGTGCCGTATCCTTTGCTACGTGTCCACTCAACTCTTACTCCTGAGATGTACAGACACTGACACACACGATTCAAGTTCATCCATTTTGGTCCGCCACATAATGTTCCATTGTAGGACTAGACAACGGTTTGCTTATCCGTTCCCCTAGTGATGGCCAATTAGGTTTGATTCCGGTTTGTAATATTGCAAACGGAGCCTCAACATCCTCCAATGTGTCCCCTGTGTGCAGGTGTGCGGCCCTCTGGGGCTGGGTTCTGCACCCTCCACGCTATGAATGGGCTGCAGGTGGGCAGCTGGGAAGAACCTAGGAGGGCCGGAGCCCTGAGTCCAGTCGCTTCGTCCAGCAGTCTCTCCACAGTGGGACGCACTCATCGTTTCCTTTTCTTCGTGTGCCATAACATGATAAAGGCTTGAACAGTGGAATTTGGGGGCCACAGAGCATGCGACCTTCAGCTAAGCCGGGTATTGCCAAAGTAGTCTTGTCGTCTACCTTATCTCTTTAACTGACTTTGGGGGGCTCTTGCTCCCCCGGAAGATCTGGGTGACTTCCGTTTCCTGGGGATGCAGCTTAGGACCGTGGAGCACCAACCGTCCATTCATTTCACAAATATTTATCGACATCTGTGGGTGGACCTCATCCAACCTGTTGAAGGTATGAGTAGAACAAAAGGCCAAGTGAAAAGGAATTCTTTGGCTGAGCGAATGAATGAATGAACCTAGGTGTTGGAATGGGAGTGAGCAGGGATGCTGGGCAGAGCGGGAAGGGCATGGGGGGCTCGGGGACCGTGTGGGAGGAGACTGGGAGATCCACGCTAGAGGTGGATCTCCTGTTGGGAGCGGCCCTTTCCTCATTCACGTGGTTCATACTGGGGGGGGGGGGATGCTGCCCCCACCCCTGGCCACAGCTGACTGGATCAGGGGCCACCTGACCCAGGCTGGGCCAATCAAATCCCTTCCCTGGGAGTTTGGAATTGGGGCTGAGAGTGGGGCAGGGGAGAAGAAGAGAGTGACTGTGTGGTCTCTCTGGGTGTCTAGAGCCACACACACAAAGCCAGGTGCCCTGTGGAGAACGGAGCAGATCCACAAAGGGAAGGTGATGAGAGAGGAGGAGGGGGAGAGCCAGGCGCTCTGGACCTGACTCAGGTCCCTCCCTCGGCCCCCAGCACCTCTGCATGGTAGATGAGTTACTGTGAGTCTCCTTGGCCCTGATGACCCAGTTCCTTTTGCTGCTTAATCCGGCTCTGGTGTTTTCTTTGGCTTGAAATGTGTAGTCCCTATGGATGCAACCCACTGGCCATCTTCTCCAGCGTTGGGCTTGGACCTCTGCCGTGTGATCGATCTGGACAGCAGATTTCCTCCTCCCGTTGTGTTTTGCTTATCAAGCGAGTTGGCAACCGTTGAGCCCACATCCACTGGGAGGTCAGAGGGCGTGGCCGGGTCCCAGGGGGAGAAGAAACCAGCTTTGGGTTAAACATGTTCTGCAGAGAATTCTTGAGTGAACACCTGAGCCTTGAAATAAGCGATTGCCAAGGACACACAGCCTGCAGTGGTGTGGCTGAGTTTCCAAGCCAGGCCAGTCATCCCCCAAGCCCAGCCCCGGGTCATCCACCTGTGATTGACTGGGGGACTGGAGGTGGCACTCAGGGAACAATGGCGAGGGGTTGGAGTGCAATATATAAGCACAAGGCAGAGAAAGCTTCTTCAGAAAGTTTTCAACAGCAGCAGTGGTGACACCTTGGGGTGTTTTTCAGTAACGTTGTGTTTATAAAGAATTGTCCGTGGGGCAGTTGGTCAGTCCCAGGTGACACTGGTAGAACTTGGAGGAAAAAAGTTTCAAGGGATTATAAATGGGAAATGGGAAAATATTTGCCCCTGCCATGGCCCTGAGGACACTAAACTATAATCGCTGGGATGTGCGGCCCACTCCCCCAACCGGATGGGAGCCCTGCTGGGGGGCACCAAGTCTTTCTTGCTCGCTGTGAATCCCAAGGAGGAACGCGGGCAGTGGCCAACACACAGGAAGACTTTGACCCCTAGAAGATGGATGGGTGCATTTCCAACACGAGTAGAACAGGCAATAACGGTCCAGGGGTTCAAGGAGACACCTTTCCAGAAGTCTTGGTTCCCACGCCAACGCCCCCTCCCTTCCTCCCAGGTTCCCATGATGCACTGCACGTCTGTCTCGCTGCACCCACCCTACACCCTGGCTGCGCGTTCAGTCATCCTGCCCGAGCCCTCTGCTAAGTAAGGTGCCCCCGACATCATCTCAAGTGACCCGCAGGGCGACCCTATAAGGCAGAGACTATTGTTACAAACATTCTACAAATGAGGAACCCCGGGGCCCGGAGAGGTTGTGTGACCCGCCCAGGGTCATACACACACGGTCATAGCAGAGGCAGAATTTGAATCCAGGCACTTTGTCTCCTGCTTGGTGAAGGAGGGAGAGCGACAGGTCAGCGGGTGGGAGCTTGGCGGTGGGGGGAAGGGAGGCCTTGAAAGGGCCCGAGTGTCCGTCCTGGTTCCACCACTTTCTGTTCCTGAAGTGAGCTCCTCGGGCACGTTAGTTAAACCTCTCAACTTCTCCGCCTGTAAAATGGAGATTTCCACTGCTGTTTCACAGCGTTGCTTTAGAATTAAATTGGATAATGACTTAATGCACCCAGAGCCTGGCATTTATGAGCATGCAACAAATAAAATAATACATAATGTCATTTCTAAAACATGCAACATTCTATAAAAAGCATACTAGGGGCGCCTGGGTGGCTCAGTCGGTTGAGCGTCCGACTTCGGCTCGTGTCACGGTCTCGCGGTCCGTGAGTTCGAGCCCCGAGTCGGGCTCTGGGCTGATGGCTCAGAGCCCGGAGCCTGCTTCCGATTCTGTGTCTCCCTCTCTCTCTGCCCCTCCCCCGTTCATGCTCTGTCTCTCTCTGTCTCAAAAATAAATAAAAAACGTTAAAAAAAAATTTAAAAAAACAAAGCATACTAATCTACAGGGATAGAAGGCAAACCCGTGGCTGGTAGGGGAGGGGGGAATGTGGGGGGGTGGAGATGAGAGGGAAGGATGACAAAATGACAAGAGGGATCTTTTGGGATGATGTTCCCTGTCTTGATCATGGCGATGGTTTCGTGGGCGTGTGCATGTGTTAAAACGTATCAAATTGTACACTTTGAATATGTGCCCTTGGTTGTATGTCAACTCGAGCTCAACAGAGCTGTTTAAAAGCATATGTAATATTATATAGCTGTAAGATTTCATAGAAACAAACTGGGTATCATCGTATGCAGAATAACAAACGAGAGGAGAACATCAAACACTGGAAACCCCAGGAGTGCACCTCTGTATAATATAGACACTAAAAAAACTTGGATGAGAACAGGGCTCAGTGCAAATAATTGGCATAAAAATTTTTTTTCTAGTGTCTATTTTTATTGTTGAGAGAGAGAGAGAGAGAGAGAGAGAGAGAGAGAGAGAGAAAGACAGAACATGAGCGGGGCAGGGGCACAGAGAGAGAGGGACACACAGAATCCGAAGCAGACTCCAGGCTCTGAGCTGTTAGCACAGAGCCCGACCCCGGGCTCGAACCGGGAACTGTGAGATCATGACCTGAATCGAGACCTGAACTGAAGTTGGACACTTAACCAACTGAGCCACCAGGTGCCCCAACAATTGGCTTTCTTTTTAATGTTTATTTATTTTTGGGAGAGAGAGAGAGAGAGAGAGAGAGAGAGAGAGAGTGACAGAGTGCGAGGGAGGGAGGTTCAGAGAGAGAGAGGGAGACACGGAATCCAAAGCAGGCTCCAGGCTCTGAGCCGTCAGCACAGAGCCCGACATGGGGCTCGAACCCACAAACCGTGAGATCATGACCTGAGCTGAAGTCCGGCGCTTGGCTGACTGAGCCACCCAGGCATCCTGGCATTTTAAGTAATCTAAGATTTTTAAAATTTTTTTGTTGTCGTTAATTTTGTGACCTTCTGAAGGTTGCAGAAGGTAGTAAGTGATAGAGTCAAAATTTGAACTGATATCAGTCTTCAGACCAGTAGCTCACTAGCACCCTCTAGTGCTTTCCTCCCCAGGTCTTCCCAGCCTTCCAGTTTCCTAGTCAATCAGGTCTCTCCTTAAGGTCAAACCCAAGGCTTCCTGGGAAACAGGTGTGGTTGGGGGTGGGGAGTGGGGTGCTGTCTCTGGTCCTGAAAATCTCAACCAGCCGCGACACCAGAGGGCTGAGCCCTGTCTGCACCAGAATCACCCTTCCAAGACTTTTCTCGTTGCTCTTTGCATTTATGACAGGCTCGAGGAGTCAAGCTGGTGGCTTTGAGTGTTTTTGATCAACAATGTAAACATTGTAAGCAATGCTCCAACAGAGCGATGATAGAAAGAGTAAAGAAAATGGTACAGTATGAGGGCCAGGGGATTGGGTGGAGGGTGAGGAAGGCACCAGGCTTCCAGTGACAGTGACACAAGACAGCAGCCCCCACAGCCTTGGACAATTTATGAAAACCCAACATACAGCCTTAAGATAGAATGTGGATCTAAATACCCAGAAGCACTCCCCTTTGTAAGATTTGTAACAGAAATGAATATGAAAGGAATAGTATCACAGCCAGTATCACAGCAATTAATAAAAAAGAAACATAGGCCTCCACTACCTTCCCTCTGATCTGACTTAAACAGTCCTGCTTTTCTATAGAAACAAAGTTGCTAGCTATGTCTTGCGGAATTCAGAGTACTGGGAGTTCCCATTCTAAGGCAATGTATCCTAAGATACTCTAAATGATAGTACATTTTTGCCAATTTGAAATATATAAATTGTTTTATTAAATTTTTTTTTAACATTCTTCGGGCGCCTGGGTGGTTCAGTCTGTTAGGCGTACGACTTCAGCTCGGGTCATGATCTCGCCGTCCATAAGTTCGAGCCTAGAGTGGGGCTCTGTGCTGATAGCTCAGAGCCTGGAGCCTGCTTCCGATTCTGTGTCTCCCTCTCTCTGCCCCTCCCCCGCTCATGCTCTCTCTCTCTCTCTCTCTCTCTCTGTCTCTCTCAAAAATAAATAAACATTAAAAAAAATTTAACTTTCTTAAAAGAGCAGGAATGGAGTGCAAAGCAATGTCAGGATCATTACACAGTTGGGGGACAACTGTTGGGGCTCAGCTATGTCCACTCCTGGGTTCCAATGTGTCTTGATCCCCCAGAGAGTTCTTTGGGAGGCGGCTTTGAGGCCCCTCCATGGATTCCAGTGGCCAACTGCACCATAAGGGGCCAAAAGACAAACGAGGAAATACTCACTTTTTAGGGGAACAAAATGTCGGATATATATAGAATAGTACCAATGGGGGGCCACTTTGGCACAGCATCCCTGCCCATGGTTAGTTGATCCAAGGTCGAGATACCTGACCCAGGTTGGGCCACTCAGATTCTCTCTTCCCGAGGACAGTGGCAGAGCATCGAGGCCCCAGAGCTCCCGCCACTGTGTCCTACACGCCCCACCCCTGGGATCCTCCCTCCTCTTCACGGATTTAAAATAGATAATTTATCCATTCACACACACTGCATTCAGTCTTTTGAGCCTTTCTGCCCAACAAGTGCCATTTCCACACTTTCACAAACCCGCTTCAGTTTAGAAGAATTAAAGCTTGTGTGATTATGGATTTTACAGTATCACTGAGGGTCAGACGCAGCACAGACGGACCTGCTTTTTGTAAACAAAAGAAACCTTTTAGTTTAGATTTACAGAAAGCCTGCAAAGCTAGTACAGAGCGTTTCCATAGAGCCCTCACCCAGTTTTCCCTGTTATTAGCAACTTAATGTTAAGGGTCCCACCCTCGTGGCCCAGCCACCTCCCCAAAGACCCCTCCTCCTAATACCATCACATTCAGAATATACATTTAGGGGGGATGAGAACATTCAATCCATAGCAGCATCCCTGGACCCCAGATCAGAGCCCACCTTCTCGGACAGTGTCGCAACCTTGAACATTAAACATATTTGTTGAGTTCCTACTGTGTATGCGGCACAGTCCCAAGAGCTGCGAGAAACAGAACACAAGAGTTAAGTTCCCTCCGGAAGCTCGCGGGCCAGTGGGAAAGTTGGACAACAGACAGGGACACAAACAGGGTGACAGGGAGAGTAGGTGACTGGGGGTGGGAGTGGAGTTACTTTAGATTATGGCAGGTGGACTTCAAGCTGAGGCCTGAAAGTTCTCAGCCAGGAGAGACTCTGAAGCAAGATTCCAGGCAGAGAGAACAGGACAGTGGGGAGGCAGAAGGGGCTGTGGGTTTGGGAATAAAAGAGTATGGGGGAGGTGAAGGTCTGAGAGGAAGGCAGAGGCACATCACAGAGGGCTTCGAGGTCAGAATAAAAAGGATAGATTTTTTTTTTTTTTTTTCTTAAGGATTTTTGGAAGCCATTGACAGGCTGAATCGGGAGTGAGATAATCCGGTTTGTTGGGAGAACACCACCTGTCTCTCGTGGGGAGTGTGAATCAGGGGGCACAAGTGCAGGGGCAGGGGACTGCCCAGAGGGCTACTGTGGTCATGCATGACGGAGGCTCGGACGGTGGGGGGGGGGGGGGGGGGGGCCGAAAAGACGGCGGCGACCGAAGAGCTTTTGGACAGGTTTTAGAGGCAGGGTCGGCAACCTCCTGATGGATTGGAAGTGGAGACTGGGGGGAAAAAAGAATCCAAGGCAGCCACTAGCTTTGGGTCTAAGCAACTGGGGGAAGGTGGGTCCGCTTCCTGAGACGGGGGCCGTGGGGGAGGGACATGTTGGAGAAAACAATCAAGGCTTCTGTTTGACTGTAGGGATGGGGAGATGCCCGGTGCATAGCCAAGTGGAGGTGTCCAGTGTGCAGCCAGATGCAGGGTCTTGGGGGAGAAAGTCAAGGCCTCCCACCCAGGGAGAGAGGATGGAGACAGAAGGGGTCTGGAACAGAGCCCCAGGGCAGTTCAGGATTGTAGAGTGGGGAGACAGGGAAGGTGTGGCAAGCAAGGGGCTGACGGTGGAGAGGGAGGAGGCCATCCGGCCAGGGAACCAAGCCCCAGATCCACGCAGAAGTCCTTTCTTAGCAGCTGCCAATCCAGAGGGAGGCACCAACTAGGCCTAGTAAAAGGCAGAGTCCACCTGAAGGATGAAGACTCAATGCCTATGGAGCAGGATAGGGTTTCGGGTAGGGGTCTTCACATGCCTTTTGCTCACCTATCTCCTCTGTGCATTTTTAGGCGGACATTGACACTTTTCATCGTAAGTTTAAATGGCTGCAAAAGACCCGATCTCCTGTCTATTGTACCAACATTTTAAGACAATATTGCTCCTTCGTTCTTCCAGCGTGCTCAGTGGGATCTTGCCCCGTCGCAATTTTGCTCGTCGTTCAGGTCAAAACGGAGCTAGGGAGGAAAGCCTTCCCCAGCCTGCAGATTGGGTGAGGTGCCCCCCTCTGTGCATCCCACCTCACGGCACTGACCTCAAGGTATGTAAAGCATCTGTTGCCCCTCCGTCTCCCCCACCTAGACCGAGAGCTCTGTGAGGACAGGGGCTCCGTCAGCCCGGATACCTGCTGTACCCCCAGCATATGGCACCGAATCTGACACGGCATCAGTGTTCATTAAATATTTGTTGATAGGTTGGCTGATGGGTAAACTCAACCAATTTCAGCCAAGTCTGGGCCAAGGTTACCTGGACCAACCTCCTCACTGAACCCAACAACCACAGTGATCTCTGTTCTGACCATGCTGCTCCTTGTGTAAAACCTTCCGTGGCTCCCTATGCGCCCCCCCCCCCCCCCCCCAGACTAGAAGCCAGCCTCCTTACAGCCCTGGAGGTCTTCCCATGCCAGTCTCCACCTGGCTCTGCCCCCTCATTGTCACCAGCTTCCACCGTGTGAAACACTTCTCCAAACTGCAGTTTCTGTTTCTCTGGGTGAAGGTTCCACTCCTCACTTGTTGCGGGGCTAACTCCTTTCGTTCTCCGTTTAGACAGAAGCTTTCCCTGCTCCACGGCCCTTGTGTTTCTCCCACCGCCCAGTACGGGCTCTTGCCCAATAGCCTGGACACCGGAGAGGGCCAGAGCCAACTCCCTCTCCTTCACTGTTGTCTTCCCAGCAGCCAGCAAAGGGCCTGCCTTGTCGCATGCTGAACGACCGGACGGGTTTCTGGTTTGATTGTGCGCCTCGGTCTTGGTGCCTCCCGGCCCGGGCCTGGACCCCCGGGGCGCAGAGCAGCTGTTTCAGGAAGGCAGGTCGACATGGGAGACGCTCATGACAGCTCCAGGGGAAGGGATGACAAAGCCAAGGGTGGGGGCTGGAAACGAGAAGAAGCAGGCGAGGGGGTCGCGAGAGGCCAGCCCCGGGACGCCTCTCGCGCCACGCACAAAGATGGCGACACAGATTCCCCAGTCCCCGCCAATATGGCCGTCCCGAGGGAGAGGCGGGCCTGCGGGGCGGAAGTGACGCAGCCGGAAGTCCGGCCGCGGCTTCGCGGCCTGGGAGCGCGGTGCAGAGGTTGGCGGACTGTGAGCGGGGCGATGCCGCGGGCGGCGGGGCTCGGCCGTGCAGCGGCGCTGGGGCCGCTGCTGGCGGCTCACGTGGTGGCGGCGATCGAGCCCATCAGCGTGGGCATCGCCCTCGGGGCCGCGTCCGCCCTCACCGGCTACCTGTCCTACACGGACCTGTACTGCCGCTTCGCCGAGTGCTGCCGCGAGGAGCAGCGGCTCAACGCGTCCGGTAGGGCGGGTCCGCCCGCGAGGGGCGCGGCGCTCACCCTGAGCTGGGGCGGGAGGGAGGACGGACGGGGCCTCGGTCCGGACTCCCGCCCTGCAAGCCGTGCCTGCTGAGACAGTCTGCAGACCGTGGGGGCTCTGCCTAAATTCCTTCTTAAATGCCTCGGATTCCCTGGGAGTACAGAAAGAAGCTGGAAGCAGCGTGCTCAGCCCTTTGCCCCATTAAGTAGTTTTCAGATGTGCAGCGTGTGCAGCGGCTGCCCAGAAAGCCCACGTTTGGCCCCGGGTTTTCTTACACTTCAGCAGGGGTAGCTGGGGAATAGCACGCAGCGCAGTCCAGAGAGGGCTAATCCTTGGACGAACGAACACGTTCAGCTTCCTTATCAGACGCTGGAGTGTTAAGCAGGACATCCATCTAGCGCATTTCCTTGGAAGTGGCATCGTGTGGCTCTGCAACCCGAGGCTGTGCTCCGGGCCAGCCCTGGGGTTTGGCAGACACCCTGCCGGACCGCTTGCTAATAGGTGCCTCTCGCTTTGGCCAGCTGGGGAAAGCGCTGCTTTTCTGGTGCCTGTTTAATGTATATTTTTCTCTCTGTTCTCCGGCTGGCTCCTGCAGCCCTCAAGCTGGAATTAGAGGAGAAGCTGTTTGGGCAGCATCTGGCCACAGAGGTGATTCTCAAGGCGCTGACTGGCTTCAAGAACAATAAAAACCCCAAGAAACCGCTGACTCTGTCCTTACACGGCTGGGCTGGCACGGGCAAGAATTTTGTCAGCCAAATTGTGGCTGAAAATCTTCACTCAAAAGGCCTGAAGAGTAACTTTGTCCACCTGTTTGTCTCGACTCTGCACTTCCCTCACGAGCAGCACATAAAACTGTACCAGGCAAGAGAATCCCGTTACCCTGTCCACCGGCCACTCTGGTCGGGGCGACCTTCACTAACTCTGGCCTCTGCTGCCTCTCTTGGCTTTGGAGTAGCCCGGGGTCCCGCTGAGTTAAGGCACACTCGCCCACGGTAACCCTTTGCTGTTGGCCGAGCTCTCCCACCACTTCTTTTCCTCGTTTGGTTCCAAAATAATACAGTGGGACAGGTGACGTTTATTTACATTAAAAGGTGGAGCCAAGAGAGGCCAGGGGACCTGCTCCTTACAGTCTTTCTGGCCTTGTGGCAAATCACACACTTGAACCCAGCTCTCCAAACTCCCACTAGCCACGTTCTGCAGTGACCCAGCGTGTTCGGCATTCCCGTCCCAGCCCTTGGTGGAGCGGAGCAGGTCTCAGACGATGTGTTTGGACACAGCTTCATTTAAGTCTCCCCCTGTGATGCAGCATGTGCATTGAGCACTCTGTGTTTAGCGCTGTAGACTGGAGGGTTCCCTGCCCCAGCTTCTGTTCCCTTTGTGCCTCCCATCCAAATCCTTGGTGTTGCTTTTCTTTCTTCACACGAAAGCTTCGAAGAACTGAATCCTAAGAGATAACTTTTTCTTTTGAGATACTCTTCCTGCATTTAATTTATAAGTTGTCTGGTAGGGTTCTCATTTAAATCAATGTCGTCCTTGTAAAGGTTAATCGTCTTACTGTTAGGTGGGGGCCTACAGAAGAAACAGAAACTGATCGGGACAAGGAATTGAAAGTGGGTGTTCGTGAGACAGGGAAGCTTGCCAAAAAGAAAGAATAAGAAGGGATTTTCGTTTTCCAAATCCTTGGATAAAGAGTTGTATCTCTAGGAATCCAGTGATGGGGTGAGGGTGCCTCTGGAGCCTTTCGTGTCTGGGGGTTGAGGGCTTGTTGCTTGGGTATCTTTGTTTCAGGAACACGTGCTTTCTGGGGAGCGCCACTGCCTTCGTTCGCCGCGTCGGTACGAGGCATTGGTTTGGGGCACTGTGCCAACCTCAGTGCAGTTTCTTGTTCCCCAGTATGTCTGGTGAAATTAACTTGAGGTTTCAGTTCACAGTGAGTGGAAATGATGGGTTAACAGCGAACTGATGACTCTTCATGCCTTTGGCCCCTCTTGTACCTTTAGAAAGTCCTCTCCGGCACGTCATTTGAGTTAGGAAAAAAAAAACGGCTTGACACCCTAGCACCTATCTGCCAGTTTCGACTTTTTATAGACAAAGTTGTGGAAAAGCTGTCGGTTGGGAGGCAGTTTCCAAGAGCTCTTTGTCGAATCCCAGAGAGCTCTGATTTTTCATCGTTCGGAGCCTGAGGAACAGGGTCGCACGTGTGCCTCTCCAGGCACATCCTCTGAGCTTCTGTTTCTTTTATGGCTGGTCCAGGACCAGTTACAGGGATGGATCCGGGGTAACGTGAGTGCGTGTGCCAGCTCCGTGTTCATATTTGACGAGATGGACAAATTGCACCCCGGGGTCATCGACGCGATCAAGCCGTTTCTAGACTACTACGAGCAGGTTGATGGCGTGTCTTACCGGAAGGCCATTTTCATGTTTCTCAGGTGAGCGGGAGGGGATTTCTCGGGGGCCCCGCAAGCCGTTCTTTCTCCTAGTGCTAGAAGGAGGCCCCGGCAACCATCAGGATTCTGTTGCCGAGGGACAGAGGTGCCTGGCAAAAGTGAATTGGTGACTTCTGTTACTTTGGGGTTGCTACTGTCAGCATGGCAGCTGCGGGTGGGAGAAAAATGAATGAAATTATTGCTGATAACAGGCAATTTCATTACCTGCACGTGTCTCTGAGGGTAAAAAGTCAGCCCGGGGGGGGGGGGGGGGCGCGCCTGGGTGGCTCAGTCGGTTGAGCATCCGAGTTCGGCTCAGGTCATGGTCACAGGGTTTGTGGGCCCGCGCCCCGCATCGGGCTCTGTGCTGACAGCTCGGAGCCTGGAGCCCGCTTCGGATTCTGGGTCTCCCTCACTCTCTCTGCCCCTCCCTCGCTTGTTCTCCGTCTCTCTCTGTCTCAAGTAAAAAACTTAAAAAAAAAAAAAAAAAAAAAAAAAGTTTAAGCCTCAGAGCATACATGTTGCTTGATTTAGACCCAGAATCTTAACGTGTGATTTTACTCTGCTTTGGCACGTGCAGCAATGCCGGTGGGGACCTCATAACTAAGACCGCCCTTGACTTCTGGCGGGCAGGAAGAAAGAGGGAGGACATCCAGCTGAAGGACCTGGAACCCGTGCTGTCCGTCGGAGTCTTCAACAATAAACACAGTGAGTCCCCCAGGCTCCCCGTGACCCTGCCAGCACAGCCTCCTCTTTCTTCAAGCCTTCCACGAAGCCACCGAATCCGTGAAGTAGGGACTTTTCCTTGGGGCCTCCTGTAATAGAAGCCAGTTAGCAGGGGGTGGCCGACCGGTGCCTCTGTCAGGCTTGTCCCACCTTGATGAAGAGAATCTTGACAGGTAAAGACACGAAGGACGTACCGCGGGTCGGGATAACCACATGGGCCCCGTAAGAGCAGTGAGCTGGGCCAGGCGACAGTGACGGAGACGGGGGGGACCCAGCTGTGTCTTGCTTTGCAGGTGGCCTGTGGCGCAGCGGGCTGATAGACAGAAACCTCATCGACTACTTTATCCCCTTCCTCCCCCTGGAGTACAGACACGTGAAGATGTGTGTCCGAGCCGAGATGAGGGCCCGCGGGTCCGCCGTAGATGAGGACATTGTCACCAGGGTGGCAGAGGAAATGACGTTTTTCCCCAAAGGCGAGAAAATCTACTCAGACAAGGGCTGTAAGACTGTGCAGTCACGGTTGGATTTTCACTGACCTCTCATCCACGAGGGGGAAGAGGCCCCCCCGGGAGCTCAGCAAGCGAGGGCCTTGCCCTTCCGGAAGCACTTTGAAGACTCCTTTGGGGTTTGCACATTTGCACCTGTGGATTTTAGGGATCTAGAAGTTTCTAAGAGCTGAGTTTTGAAAAGACGCCGATCTGGCGAGCGCGCCTGTCAATTTGGACCAGACGGCAATCCATCTGTCAACTGCGGTGGAAGGTGAACTTTTAAAATCCCTCCCCTCACTTACTGACCTTGACGGAAGTGCCTTGCAAACAGCTGTGTGCGTGAGACCTCCCGAGCCCC
>NC_064807.1:85636794-85645941 GCF_023721935.1 Panthera uncia
GGCGGCCCCCCCCCCCCCCCCCTCCCCCCCCCCCCCCCCCCGCCTCCCCCAACCCCCAGCACCTGCTCCAGGTGCTCTAGAAGCTGCTGCTCTAACTCAAGGAGTCCCAGGGCCCCTGCGCAATTCGGGGAGCTTTTGGTTTGCACCTGCTAAGAACCTGCTCTGTTCCTTTGCACAGAGAGTGTCCACTGGCTTGAAGTATTTTCAGTTAAAGTCGGTGGCACCCTCAGGCACAGGGTCCGGTGGCGATGTGGGCCTGCACACCGAGCCTTCCCAGCCAGGTGACCGGCCTGCCTGCGGTGCGGGGTCTCCGTCCGAGGCCTCTCCAGCAGACCCGGACAGGTGGCCTCTCAGGCTCCTGGAATTCCTTTGCCGTCATTTGGTATCGACCCCACCTTCCCTGTACCCCCTTCTCCTGAACTAGATTTGTCCCCAACCATATGTCATCACTAGGGTGAGATCAGAACGAGACCGTGAGTTGTGAATTTGAGTCCTTGGTTGCCGTGGTGAAACGTTTGTCTGTTACAATGTACGCGTGGGCCAATCTGTCACTTTACTCCAGAGAACCATTTGGAATCCGTGGGACGTGCTCGGGCTCCGTGGACGACACGGGCCACTGAGTGGTCAGCTTGCAGGCTCTGCGTTGCCAAAGAAGCCTTAGGTATCGCACACCAGAAACGCTAGGGTTTTCGAAGATATGTATATTTTTTATAATGTTTTTACTCGCGAATCTTAGATGATAGAAAAACGTATAGGACATAGCTCATTTTAAAGCATGGGAAAGGACACGAGATGGAATAATTGTCTATTCCTTGATCAGAAACTCTTAGCAAAAAAAGTTGCGTTTTTGTTACGAGGTGCGTGGTCAGACGTGGTCACGGATGCAGATCAAACAAGGTCAATGTAAAGCGGCTGGTCCTGGGTGTCATCTGAGGACACCCTACATGGCAGCACCAGGCTGGGCTGCCCTGGCCGCCGGGAAATAAGGCGGATGCCAGCCGGTGTGAATCGTGCATGTCATAACTGCAGTGCACCCGCAGACACGTGATAAGAACGACGTGCAGCGAATTTATGTGTACAATTTAGAACGAATGTCTTCGTGACCCCGGAGGGCCTTCTGGAGGGTCACGTTTAGCCTTTTAAAAATGCCAAGTTAAGGCTTCACATTTTGAGTACGTGTTCTCGAACTGGAGCCCAGTGACCTCTCTTTCCTAGCCCCGCAAGCGTCTGGCCAGGCACAGACGGAGATCTTCCCTGTTGACAGTGACGCAACTCCCTGGACACGTGTGGGCCACCTTTGGACTGCAGTTACTGATTTGTCACCTGAAGAGGGAGGCCACGGTTGACCACAGCCCAGCCTCCCTCACCCTGTGTAGGATGCAGACGAGGACTTGAATTGACCTACTGAAGAGAAAATAAAGACTAAATTTTATCGTGTGACGTGTTATTTGCAGACTTTTTTTTCCCCTAGTTTCTTTGGGAACCCTGAGAAGTTGGAGCCCGGGAGAAAGGCTGTCGGGCGACTCGGGTGTCTCAGCACACCCTGGACATGCCGGAGGGTAGTCTTTGCATCAGACAGAATTTACCTTAAAGGCTGGTATCTCCAAACAGAGACACTTACGTGGGGTTCGGTGACGGGTTATACGCCCTAGTTCCGCGGGTGAAAATGCCAAGAACAGCTGGACTTATTCCTAGCAAATATTTTCTCCTGAAATTAACATAGGAAGGAAATTGAGGGGTGGGGGGGGACGTGACTCCGTGCTGACACTCTGAACTCGAACCAGGCCGGGCTCAGATCAGTAAACCAGAACTGGTAAACAGCGAAACCCCAGTTAAGCTAACCAGGGTCTGCTCGATCGCACTGCACCTGGCCTCCTGTCTGTCAGTGAATCGTTAACGCCGATCCTCTTTCCAGGACTGAGGACGAGTCAGCGACTTTCTAGAAAGTTCAAACCCTCTTCGTCAACATCCCACCCAGTCCCGTCATCTCTCGGTTGAAGGTGGTCAAGTCCCGAGACTGGATTTCCCGGATCTGGTCTCCAGCCAAGAGTGGTTCCCGCTCCAGCCTGTCCTGCCTCATCTACAAAGAATGAACTTGCCAAATTAAGTCGGGGGACCCCTGTGTTCCCCGAGCCAGGGACCCCCAGGTGCTGGGGCTGCCGGCTTAGAATGATGAGCCCCATCTGTGACTCCTGGGGACAGGACAACAGGCCAGCTTCCGATCCACATCAAGAGCCTTCCAACACGTGCAGCTGTCCCTAGGAGGCCTGGATGCCCTTAAAGGGCCTCCGTGCAGGTCAGGTACCTGGAGGCAGAGGAGTCCTGGGGCAGCAGGGGGCCCTCCAGTCCTCTGGGCCTGAGAAAAACGGGCCGGTGAGCACTGCTTGGGCGCCACACCCCACAGGAGCTCCCCCCACCAGCAGGCACACAGGCGCGTTGCAAACACCAAGGTCCGTCTAGTCTCCTGTGCCCTGTACGCCCGCCTGGTGCCTCGGCTGGGGTTGCGTCTCGAGACTTGAACCCCACGGCTGGGTGTCGGGAGCTCCATGAACCCCACAACTTTGCGGTACCCGGTGCAGCTGAGCAAAGAGCCAGAGCCGCACGGATCCAGATTCCCTGCGTGAGCCTTCACTCCAGCCCGCACTGTGCCTCTTAGGTCTCAGTTCATGGCTGAAGCACCAAAGACCTACAGCGAGCGGGCTTTTGTCTCCTTTAAAGATGCACTCGCAAATTACACACCCATTTTATTGTAAAACGGTAGCTCTTTGTAGTTATAAGTAAAAATACTGTTCTCAGGATCGGGGTGGGTGGGGGAGGGGGCAGCTACGCTTTCCTAACAGGTTTTGGGAATTCTCATTGAACAACCAAAACCTGTAACGAGGATGTTTTTAAAAATATGGCAAAACTTGCCAGACGACATATGGCTCATTCAGGAATGGAAAACAGGGAGGGGTCTTCCTTTGTAAAGCTGAATGGCATCCGACAAGCTGGAAACATTTTTATTGCAAGGAAACTCTGTCTCTCGCGAATGTTCACAATGTTACCGAGATCAAAACCCTTGGAAAGGGTACTTAAGGCTTATCTGTGAGGGGCCTCAGTGGGTCCTCCTTTTTTTAAATTTTTAAAATTTTTTTTAAATTTATTTTTGAGAGAGAGCATGGGCAGGGGACAGGCAGAGACGGGGAGAGAGAATCCCAAGCAGGCTCCGCACTGTCGGCGAGGAGCCCGACACGGGGCTCGAACTCACGAACTGCGAGATCACGACCTGAGCTAAAGTCGAGAGTCGGCCGCTTAACTGAGGCACCCAGGCGCCCCCCCCCACGTGTGTCCTCTTACATACTTTCCCTGTATCCAAACACATCATTGCCCCTTGCGATGGTCATCCTGTGACAGGTCTGATCACGGCTCCAGCCTTGGTCCCCGGTTCTGCCATCCTAGGGACCGTGTGCCAAGGACCCAGCCTTGGGCTTCTTTTCAGTAAAGACATCGGTGTCTAGGATATGGTGACGGGAACTTCAAAAAACACGTAAGGCCAATAACATAGAGTCTGAAAAGTTTCTCATGAGGTTAAAAACATTTTAAATAAAGTTACCACATTTTCAGTAAAACTTAGACATCCTTCCTTGAAACAGAAACACTTGAAATTAAAACATGATTTTTTTAAAAATCATGAGCCCTCGTACGAGTGGACGGGGAGCTGACCGCTGCCACCGCCTCGGAAGGCTCTGGGGCTGTTCCGAGGTCTGTGATCTGTAGGGGGTGTGACGCCCGGAGGCCCCAGTGGATGAAAACTGCTCAGGAAGGTTCCCGTTCGGTCCAGCAGGAAGCATCTGCTCTGTCCTCCTCCAGGGCACGGAGCCAAGTGCCGAGTTCCTCCTCCTCCAACTCAAAGCAGTCAGTCGTCGTAGTAGTAATCTAACTTGGTGAACACAGTTTTGCAGCCTTTGTCGGAGAAAACTCTCTCCTCTTTGGGGAAAAATGTCATCTCCTCAGCCACTTTGGTTACAATGTCCTCATCGATTTCAAAGCCTCGGGACTGCATTTCAACTCTGATGCACATTTTTAGGTGTTTGTATTCCAGGGGGAGGAAGGGAACAAAATAATCAATGAGATTTCGGTCAATTAAGCTGCTATGCCAGAAGCCACCTGGGAAAAAGAAAAAGGTGCTGTTCATCCATCGTCCCCCTGCCCACCCAGCCATCCGACACACATCCGCCGGGCGTCCAAGGGGTGCCGGACCCGGAGGTGGAGCCTGTGGTCCACGGGGGCAGATGTAACCCGGGGGTGTGCCCACGGGCGAGACCGAGCGGTGTTGCCTCCACGAAAGCAAAGCAGGGGTGACGTGGCACCTTAGCCTCGGGCTCAGGGGAGGCCTCTCCGATGGGCTGACAGATCTGAAGCGGGAGAGAGGCCCGCCAGCCCAGGGTGCCGGCAACAAGCTGAGAGGCAGAGCGGAGCGCGGAGGGACATGGTTCCCAGGCTGGCAGGGTTTCAGAGAAAGCACAAGGGGAGAGGAGTCCCAGGAGAGGACCAGCCACTCCCCTACTTGGGGAACTTGGGATTCACTGGACTTTCAGCGGCTGGATCGACAACAGGACAGAAACCTACCACCACTGCCCGCACGTCCAGACCACACGGCGCATCTGGGGACCGAGAACTGGAACCCTCAGAGCGATACAGTGTGAAGACGGTGCCCTGTTGCGGCCGCAGGGCACAGACTTTGCTGTGTGTTTTCACCCAGGGCGAGTGCGGGGCCTGCACCCGCCCTGTGACCCACGCACGTCCCCTCCTGGACTCCCGGGAGGGCCCAGCACACACGCACCCCCTCCTGACCATGCGGCACCCGCTGGGTCACACCCCAAGTTGTGAAACTCCTCCAAGTTTCCCTTCCGCTTTGCCGCTGAACTCTGGTGCCTCAATCCTGGTCTGTGACACCAATTCCAACGTGTGGGCTTTTTTCCCACACCCCCAAGCAATTCTCCAACACGGGCTGGGTGAGCTACAATTTCAGCTCAATACAGGAACCTAACTCCCGAACAGCCAGATGACAGGAGAGACAGGGAGGGACAGGAAGAGGCAGAAGGGACAGGAGGGGCAGAAGGCCCCTCCCAGATCTCCATGTGTTCACCCTGGAAGCTCTCCGAACCCCAACCTGCCAGGTTTTTATGGAGGCTTCGTTACATGGGCACAACTGATTAATTCACTGGCTGCTGGCAACGGATTCCACCTCCAGCCCCTGCCCCCTCTGGTTCCCCGGCATCAGGGGGTGGGACTGAAAGTTCCAACCCTCCAGTCACACGGTTGGTTCCCCTGGAAGCCAGCCCCGTGCCCTTTAGATGCTTCCCAAAAGTCCCCTCATTAACGCAAACTCAGATGTGGTTGACCGGGGTTTGTTATGAATATCAAGACACCTTTATTACTTAGGAAGTTCCAAGTGTTTTCAGGAGATCTGGGCCAGAAGCAGAGACAAAGGCCAAATACGTGTTTCTCATCGTAACGCCCAGTGCCACAACCGGACTGTATGCTTTCCTTTCCCAGCAGTGCTTTGCACACGACTGGTGCTCAGGAAAGACCTCAGTGCCTGGATGGGGTGGAGTCTGGCCGTGGGAAAGAACAAAACCAATGGCCGAGCAGGGTGGGACAGCTCATTTCCTGAAGGCCCTCTCTGCGGCCAGGCAAGCTCTGGGTCCCCGGGAGAGCCCAGAGCCAGCAGACAGGGCCAGTGCCCTCAGGGGTTCACAGCCCCACAAGCCAGCAACCGGACGATTTCAGATAGTGCCGGGGGGGTGGTGCTGTGAGCACCGAGATGGGGCGAGTGAGCACGGAGGACAGGCTACTCTGCCATTGTGGGCCGACGAGGCCGGGCTGAGGAGGTGACGTCTGGGCGGAGCCCGGACTAGAACCTGACCACAGCCAGAGCATTCTGGCGGAACAATGATCTCGGTCTCTTTCAAAACCATCTACAGACCACTCCCCAGTGGGTCCCCTCAGCCTGAGCGCCCCGCTGGAACCCCACTGGACCAGCCAGCCATCGGCTCCGCATCTCCGCAGGGGCGCCCTGCTCACTGTCCATGCCCGTCTCCCACCCGGCCCCAGAAACCTGCGACTCCACGGCCTGTCCCCCTAAGGGGCACGACCACCCGTCTCATGGCTCAAGCCGGACCCTTGATTTGGGGCTCTCTCATTCCCACACCAATCCTTTAGGAAATCTTATTCCACCTTCTGAGGGTTTCGACCTTCAACACGCATCCTAATCACAGCATGTCACCCCACTCGGCTCACTGCTAGCACGCGGGTCCAGGCCACAGCTCCCGCCTGGGGTCCCTGCCCCCACTGCCTTTAGTCTATGCTCCACCCAGTGGCCAGCGTGGTCCTGATAAACTAAGTCTGGTCACGTCACTGCTCAAAACACTCCAGCAGCTCCCTCCTTCACTGGGAGTCAAACCCAAGGCCTGCCCGAGGCCCCCCCCCGACCCTGGCCTTTTGTGACCAGCACCCCCAGTGCCAAGACTTGCCTCTTATCCGACCCCCTTTTCTCCCTTATTCATCCTGGACTGCCACAGTGACCCTGGGCACACCCCCACCTCAGTGCCCTTGCGTGTGCTGTTCCCTCTGATGGAATGCTGTTCCCTGTGGTGCCCACATGGCTCACTCCCACAGTCCTCGGGTCAGCTCAAATGTCACCCTCACAGTGAGCCGTCCTTGACCACTCTAGTAAAACCACCACCCATCCTCATTCCAGCACCCCCAAGCCCTCTTTATGGACTTAACTTTTTACCTGTTGGGGATGGAAAGGAAGATACATCTCTGCCTCTATACAGATAACAGATATCCCATCATCTGACACATTTCCTGGTGTATTATCACTAGGATATAAAACTCCATGAGGATAAGGATTTGTTTTTGTTCGCTGTTGCGTCCCCAGTTCTGGGACCAGTGCCTGCCACCTAGTAGGAGCTCAGTATTTGCTGAATGAATGAATGAATGAATGAGTTCAGCCATCTGCCTGAGGCCACAGTCAGTAAATGGCTGAGCTAGGTGCGCCTCATCCTGAAGCTTATACTCTGGGACCCTTTGTAACCTCCCGCAATGTGGGTTCTAGGCAACTGGCCTCATCTTGCTGAAGCGTTTAGGCGAAGGCATCTGCTGCGAGTGCTCATACTGTTTGGCTCGCCAGAGAACCAGTGAACGTGTTACAAAATATCCTGTCTTCCATCAGTAATATTCCAGCTACACAAATGGACATGAACACCCCATACTGTCCAAGTATCTCTGCAGCAATATCGACTTCTTGTTTCAAAGAACTTCTGCTCTCTAAGCTCAAGAAGGAACCTGAACAGAGCAGGCTCAAATGGCAATAGTCCACCCGCATGGCTCACAGGTTACCCGGTGAGTCATTCTGCATCATGGGGACTTCCCACCTCTGAGGGTTCAAGGTCAAAGGTGTGTGGGGTCACTGGAAAAGCCGTGAACTTGGTAGCGAAAAGATCAGGCTCTGCAATCAGAGCCACTGAGCAGGCTGTGCGCCTTGGGCAAGCGGCTCTCTTTTGAGCCTGTTTCCTCATCTATAAAATGAGGAGGATGACAGTTTCTACCCCACGAGGTCACCGTGAAGATAAAGGAAATGGGCAGGTGGAGTGCAGAACGCGGGCCCACCCGCTATTCGGCCCTTATGCTCGTGCACAGAACCTCCCAGTTCTGGAGCAACACACAGAAAGAGGGACCAGACCAGTCCTCTCTGGTCCTCTCTGGCCGCCCACAGCGGCCTTCCCTGCTCAACCACCTGCTTTTCTTCTACCAAGGAAAATGATTAAACTAAAGAAAACAGGGAACCAATCTTGAAGACCTCGAAGATCAAGAATGTCCCTCTCTCTTTAAAAGAGCACTCGGCCAACGGGAGAGCGTATGAGAGTCACCTGGAGTTTCACACGGCCTCCGCTCAGAAATCCTGACTCGGAAGGTCTGGGGAAGGGACTGAGAATTTGCATTTCGAGCCAGCTCCCAGGCGACGGTGAGGCTGACAATCTAAGACTTCGGGACGCAGGATCACGCACGGGAGGGGTCAGTACCGGCTGGCCTGGCCGCACTTACTGTTCTTGTTGTTGAAGGCCGACACAGACAAGGCCGGTTCCATGTCTTTGAGCTTGATCTCTTCCCTCTGCTTTCCGCTTCTCCAGAAATCTAAAGCCACGTCTGTGATCCTTTCTGCCCCCGCGTTGCTGCAACAGAATTCCCGTGAGTGAGGACCGGCTTCTATCCCAGAGCCCACGGACTCGCGGCCGGGGTGCTTCAATCGTGTCCCAGCCCTGGCCTTACCTGAGAAATATGAAGATGGCTTTCTGGTAGGAGACCCCATCCACATGGTCATAATAGTCGAGGAAAGGCTTGATGGCATCTATGAGGCCAGCGTGCATCTTATCCATTTCATCAAATATGAAGATGGACCTTGCACAGGTGCTCACGTTGCCACGAATCCACAACTGTAACTGATCCTGAATTACAGAGGGGAGAAGCCAAGGCGAAGTTCTCAGCAGGTGCAACGGAAAACAACCGGCACGAGCCTTAGTGCTACAACGGCCGCACTCACAGAGCGTTTACTGTGTGCTCGGCACTGTGCTCAGAACTTTACACACACAAGCTCTTTGCTTCCTCCCCACACCTCCGTGCAGGGGGCACGATCATACCCGTTTCACAGATCGGGAAACTGAGGCATACAGCTTCGTCATCTCGCCCAAGATTATAAAATTAGGATGTGGGAGAGCTGGGATCTGAGCTGTGCCCTGCCTCGTTCCAAAGCCCCAGGTTGGTTAGAACTCCTGTGCTGTGAGAGATCATGATGATGCTGTGTCATTGAGTTGCTGGTCCCTGTCATTAAAATGGCGGTGTTAGGGGCGCCTGGGTGGCTCAGTCGGCTAGGCGCCTGACTCTCGAGTTTGGACCAGGTCATGAGATCGAGTCCCGCGTCGGGCTCTGCACCGGGAGCACGGAACCTGCTTGGGATTCTCTCCCCCTCTCTCTGCCCTTCCCCCACTCTTGCTTGCTCTCTCTCAAAATAAATAAATAAACCTAAAAAAAAAAATGGTGATGTTAACACGTATCCTCTGTACACCAGCCTTCTTTTTTTTTTTTTTAATTTTTTTTTTTTAA